>NW_022987642.1:805319-862615 GCF_902827165.1 Trematomus bernacchii
CCATGGGAAGGTAAGGGAGTGAAGATCGGGACAGAGATAAGGATTGACTTTTGACCTTGTGAAACTTTGGAATTTCACGTTCTGGTGAGAACTATTGAACCCGACCAGAAGTGAATCCAGCCAGTAAAAACACTTGGGGGAGGTGAGCAGCTCATACAGCTCCTCCTCACGGACTCTCTCATTCGCTTTGGAGTAAGAGGGGAAGGGAAAAGTCAACAATTCTCCGCCCCAAAATATGAGTATGAATACTGGTGTTTTTGTATGTAAAAATGCTTCTGGTTTGTTGAAGGCTGGTCCCGATACTTGTATCCGCATCGCATCACAAACCTGAAGTCCGGAGTACTCTGTATAACTTGTATATGTGTTTGGTTTCCTACCAGTAAACTCAGATAATTGTTATAACTTTTGATTCCGGTGTTTTCAATTCCTTTCTTTATTTAATAGAGATTTCAGCCTCATCCAACGAACGGCGCGTAGCAGAGGGGGTGGCTATCAGCCACCACAATAGGTGTTCTGCTCCAACAAGTGGTGACCCCGACGTGATGAGTGCTGATCTCTAGAAAGGGACACCAATAGCCAGGGGACGGAATCCAGTCCAGGGGGAGGACACAGAGATACTGGTGACAACTAAGACCATGGCAATATACAAAAGGTGAGCAGACACCTGTTTTGACTATCAAAAATCTGTGATTGATTATACTAAAGAATTTAGAGTTGTCAGCAGCGTTCTCAGTGTTCTTAGTCACGGTGGGAAATACAATACATATTCCAAGTTGGGGATATTGGGGAAGTGCTTAGAGTCGGGTATTCAGTCCTGGACCTAGAGCAAAAAATAGTGTTTGAGAGAGGCGGGTAGGTCAGTCCCGGCCCTTCACTCACTAAGTACGAAGACTGCAAGGCTGTAAAAGATGTATAGGTTAAATTCCCCGTAAGTCAAAATAACATTGATTGATACGGTTGCTTTGCAGTGCTTTAATTAAAGACTACGAAGGTGTAAAAAACAGAAGGGTTAAATTCCCCGCAGATCATGATAAGATTGATTAATGCGGTTACCTTTCGTGGTGCTTTAAATGTATAACATTTCTGTAATTGTTATATGGTGGGTGATACAAGAGAAGAGAGACGCGACCTCCAACTAATTATTTGGAACGACCGAATCTCATCACAACTCTTGCTGTGGGGTTAATCAGGCTCATTAAACGTGACGATAAAGAGATTTTGTTGACTGAGTTTCAACTCCTTGCCTGAAGCCGCAATCGCCGTGAGGGGTTTGTAGAAGCTTGCTTCAGGAAGTCACGCTATCTGTTGAAATATATATCGCACAATAAAAATGTGCCTGACTGTACGTATAAATATATGTAAAACTGCAATTTTTTAAGTCAAATCTGTGTAATAATTGAAATAAAAGCATAATTGACACCAGTGGAGACAAAGTTGCTGAGTACCAGTGAGTGGGGACAACTTCATTCATGGTCAGCTGCTGCCCTCTGGTGGCGAACAGGGAGTGCTACAACATTCTGAAAAAATACATATTGAACATTTAGAATTAAAAGCAATAATTGCCCAGTATATTAAATAAATACAAACGAACACGTATCAACATAAGTCAGATAATATAAACGAGGTCAATCATGGAAGAAGGCTGACATTTAATGCCTGATATATAAGTAATAATAATATATAATATATAGCTGATATTAAATAACTGATGTATAAGGCTCGATATTTCTGAAAATAAGAACACCGTTAACGGCATTCTATTTCAGAAAAAGGGGGGATAGGATAGGATATACATCAGACAATATGTATGTGAGATTATTACGATTTTAAGAGAAATTTATCAATTTAAAATACTAGCTTTAGTTATTTTTGTTTTGTTTTGTTTTGTTTGTTGCTTTTAAGAGAAATTGATACATTTGAAATAATCTAGTTTTGGTTATTTTTTGTTTTGTTAGTTTGTTCCTTTTTTGTTTTATTTTTGTTCTATTTTTTATTTTTTATCTTTTATTTTTTATTTTATTTTTTGTTGATTATTTTCTGCATAGTCTCTTGTCCACACTCCAGTCTAGTTGGTGCCGCCAATAAACACTAAAGAAGTAGAAGAGATGAGTTCAAAACCATATTTCCAGCAACTTAAGGGCTTGGTATGAGACTTCTCCACACAGGTTGCTGACGCCAAAGGGGGACCCGAGAAACACGAGGCCAACACAGCAGAGTTCGTCTGGTTGAAGGCCATCAGGCCTAAGTGGCTCAACCCCAGGTTTTCCGGCCCCGACAGAGTGACCCAAAGGACCTCCCATGCCGTCCGCCTAGATGGAAAGGGAGACAACTGGTATCACTGGAGCCAGTGTGCGGTCGGGAAAAACAGCTGCGAGGACCCTAGACGACATCAGGACAGATCTGGCCCTCGTCAAGGCAGTGGACCCGGAAGCCGCCATCAGCGGACCGGAGGAGGAGGATCGGGAGGACATCTCTCCAGCAGTGGACCCGGAAGCCGCCATCAGCGGGCCGGAGGAGGAGGATCGGGACATCTCTCCAGCATCGACCCGGAGGCCGCCATCAGCGGGCCGGGGGAGGACAATCCGGACACATCTCTCTAGAAGGCAGCTCAGAAGCCGCCGTCAGCGGGCTGGGGGGACGAAGACACGGCAAACCAAGACGGCACAGGGAACTCCATTTCCCGCTGAAACAGGTTGATATAGCCGGTGTGGAACTTTGTCTGAACAATCCATTTTTTGGAGGAACTTTCAACTTTATTTTTATATCCCATAATTTAAGGGATTTGTATTTTTTATTCTACAGAACTATGTGTTACCAAAAGAGGGAAAAGTTTAATAATGTCTCTTCTAATTTCTGTGGCTACTTTTATTGCCATTTTGGTGACATGTGGTTGTTGTTGTGTGCCTTGTATCCGCTCATTGTGTGTTAGACTCATCAGTTCCACCATTGAGGGAAAAGCTGCCCTTTCCCCTTCGTACCGAATGCACTTGTTGGCCTATGCGTCGGAGGGGGAAGAGTAAGATGACTCAGCTGACAAGGACGAACTTTTTTAGACATATTTTATTCTCCCTCCACTGTCATAAAAAGTTGTTGTTGTGGACTGTTCCTAAAGGTTTAAAGTGCTCTAAATCCCAGCTTCTGATGGATTTATATAAATGTTGGGACAGACACAGTAGGAAAAAAATGACAGGGGTAATGTTTCAAATGCTATATGTTGATCTCGTGAGGTGAGATCAAAAGAGGGATTGAAGTAAAAAGATATGATTCTACACTGTATTGAAGTAAACATGTATTATTTTGAATTGTATTTTAGTGAACATGTATTGTTTGAACTGTTTTAAGTAATCACAACGGTTTTGGGTAATCACATATATAGAAATGATATTCTCACTTTTAACTCACTGACCCAGAGATCCTGTTTCACACACACTCCTCACCTTTTCACCCCTACACCAGATGCTCTTTTTAAGGTCGTTAAAGACATCATTAAATATGTGCACAAAGGTTTAAATGTCTGTGAAAGAATAGTTTATGTGAAAAACTCCCATGGGAAGGTAAGGGAGTGAAGATCGGGACAGAGATAAGGATTGACTTCTGACCTTGTGAAACTTTGGAATTTCACGTTCTGGTGAGAACTATTGAACCCGACCAGAAGTGAATCCAGCCAGTAAAAACACTTGGGGGAGGTGAGCAGCTCATACAGCTCCTCCTCACGGACTCTCTCATTCGCTTTGGAGTAAGAGGGGAAGGGAAAAGTCAACACATCTCCGCCTCAAAATATGAGTATGAATACTGGTGTTTTTGTATGTAAAAATGCTTCTGGTTTGTTGAAGGCTGGTCCCGATACTTGTATCCGCATCGCATCACAAACCTGAAGTCCGGAGTACTCTGTATAACTTGTATATGTGTTTGGTTTCCTACCAGTAAACTCAGATAATTGTTATAACTTTTGATTCCGGTGTTTTCAATTCCTTTCTTTATTTAATAGAGATTTCAGCCTCATCCAACGAACGGCGCGTAGCAGAGGGGGTGGCTATCAGCCACCACAATAGGTGTTCTGCTCCAACAACACACACACACGTCTGTGAGAGTGTGGTCAGCACACGGACAAAGTACCCGACAGGTTTCTCTTCTGATTAAACCCCGTCAGGAGAACCCTAACACTGACTGGTTCTCCTCAAACCTCCTCATTTATAGGAACCACTGATCTGAGTCCTTGTTTTGACTCTGCGTGTCATCAATGGTATGGAGCTGGAAAACTATCCAAATGTCTCTGATTCATTTGGCATGCAGACAGGCAGAGAGACAGACAGGCAGAGAGACAGACAGGCAGAGAGACAGACAGACAAAGTATTTAATGTGACAGGATGAGGCGGGGTCCTGATGGGAGCTGTCAATCATCCACCTCTCCTCCATTCACACTGACAGACAGAAGATACACACAACACACACACACACACACACACACACACACACACACACACACACACACACACACACACACACACACACACACACACACACACACACACACTGGGGACTGTGTGTGTGTGTGTGTGTGTGTGATGGGTTTAGCCTGCGGCTAAGAACAGCCATTATCAGATGAAAGTAGCTGCTAATCACACACACACATGAACACACACCAAACTCTGATGCTAAATGCTAAACGTTGAAGCTAAACGCTGGAGGCTGAGAAGCAGCTGTTTGTAGAGTTTAGAGACACACACACACACACACACACACACACACACACACACACACACACACACACACACACACACACACACACTGCATCAGGAACAGAGGATGACAGATGTGTTTTCTTGTCGAGTCTAAACCCTCTCAGGTCTTCACTGGAGATGAATCTTCATCTGATGACACATCTGTGGAGAACACACCAACACAGAACCTGTCTCTGTGTCGTTGCAGAATAAATTATCCAATTATAAATCAACTCAATGACCTCTAGAACCACTCATAGGGAACAAGGAACCCCTTCTGATGACTTTAAGGAACCTATTGTACATCCAGACACTCCTCAGCGACCACGAAAACACCCACCGCCACCAGGACCGCTTCAGATGATCAATGACTCACAAGGGGATGGTTCCACTCAGGAACCGTTCCTCTTAGGCTCCCATTAGAGCAGGCGTGGGGAACCTTTTTCCTCTCAAGGGCCATTTCAATTTTTTCAACATCCTCCGAGGGCCGTACAAATTATGGACCTCTGCTTAAAAATACTAAAATCACATAATGGAGAAAAAGCTTCTTATATTCGTTAGCATAGCTAGCTAACCAGATGCTAATAACAACAAAGTTATTGACTGTATGATCAGTATGACAGATGAACAGTGGCGGCTCCAGAGTATTTGTGTTGGGTAATCTCTGGTAGGGCTAACCCATACAGTGGTGGGGCTCAAGTCAGTATTTGCAATGTAATTACGTACACGCTATATCGTCCCCCTTGACGGTGAAACGCCACGCGTGAGGTTTAGATTATTTCCCTGTCTCAATCAAAATGGAACTGTATGAAATAAAACGGCACATTTGTCTTGTAGTAAATAAAAAGGGATCACTGTGAATGTGACGTATGATAGTACACGTTGAAGATCCAATGGGGATACTGAAAGGCGGTTCCGATTGATCTCAATCAGTAATGCATGACGCAGTCCCAACGTTTCGTTGCTTAATGACCACTGGAACCTCCTATAGGATGACAAGAACCCCTTAATGACCACTAGAACCACCTATAGGACAACAACAACCCCTTGATGACCACTAGAACCACCTATAGGACAACAAGAAGCCCTTGATGACCACTGGAACCTCCTATAAGACAACACAAACCCCCTAATGACCACTGGAACCTCCTATAGGACAACAAGAACCCCTTAATGACCCCTAGAACCACCTATAGGACAACAAGAACCCCTTGATGACCCCTAGAACCACCTATAGGACAACAAGAACCCCTTAATGACCACTAGAACCACCTATAGGACAACAAGAACCCCTTAATGACCACTAGAACCACCTATAAGACAACAAGAACCCCTTAATGACCACTAGAACCACCTATAGGACAACAAGAACCCCTTAATGACCACTATAATCACCTATAGGACAACAATAACCCCTTGATGACCACTGGAACCTCCTATAGGACAACAAGAACCCCTTAATGACCACTAGAACCTTCTATATGACGACAAGAACCCCTTGATGACCCCTAGAACCACCTATAGGACAACAATAACCCCTTAATGACCACTAGAACCTTCTATATGACGACAAGAATCCCTTGATGACCCCTAGAACCACCAATAGGACAACAAGAACCCCTTAATGACCACTAGAACCACCTATAGGATGACAAGAACCCCTTAATGACCACTAGAACCACCTATAGGAGAACAAGAACCCCTCAATGACCACTAGAACCACCTATAGGACAACAATAACCCCTTAATGACCCCTAGAACCACCTATAGGACAACAAGAACCCCTTAATGACCACTAGAACCACCTATAGGATGACAAGAACCCCTCAATGACCACTAGAACCACCTATAGGATACCACAAGCTCCATCAGACCACTAGAGCCAGATACAAGACAGGGGGAACCCCTTAATGACCACAAGAACAACCTTTAGCATATCTCTGGAGAACCTGGAGAACATCCTGGTGTTTTTAGCAGATAGTGTGGCGATGTGTGAACAGAGGGCAGGTGTTGTGTAGTTGTAGCTGTGTGTATCTGTGTGTAGCTTTGTGTATCTGTGTATAGCTGTGTGTAGCTGTGTGTAGCTGTGTGTATCTGTGTGTGTCTGTGTGTATCTGTGTGTGTCTGTGTGTGTCTGTGTGACGGTGATCACTGATGAGCACTGACAGGAAGCAGGACGTGATGCTAATGAGGAGCAGCAGAGAGGACACAATAACACCGTGAAGTGACAGCAGCGCGGCCCTTTGATCAGCTGATCTCTGGGGACACACGCCAACCACACGCTGCTCGGCCTGCTGGGAATCGTAGTACAACACAGAGGCGACCACAGCGCTAATTATTATCATCACAGCAGCGGATCAGAGAGGGACAGATCTGCTTAAACTGGAAATATCTGCAGGTTTATCCACACACTCACAATTCATCACTTTACCAGCAACTCACATCGCAGGAGGTTTCATTTTATATTAAAACTCAGTATGAATAAAGCACAGTGAAACGGGTGGTTCAGTTTTCAGTAAAGAAAGATCCAGGAGTTCTGGAAATTATACACTCTGGTTATAGTTTGATAAATTATATTATATAATAATAATAAATAATAGATTCTCTTTTTTTGGATGTATCCATGGTTAGTTTGCAAAGCCAGAGGTCTGAAATGTGGGTTAGTCTTATAGTTTGGACCACCTTATCCGAGACCAAGACATTACCAAGACCGGAGAGCAGCAAGACCAAGACAAGACCAAGACTTTATGAGGTCGAGACCAAGACTTTAAGAGGTCGAGACCAAGACAAGACTTTAAGAGGTCGAGACCAAGACTTTAAGAGGTCGAGACCAAGACAAGACTTTAAGAGGTCGAGACCAAGACAAGACCAAGACTTTATGAGGTCGAGACCAAGACTTTAAGAGGTCGAGACCAAGACAAGACCAAGACTTTATGAGGTCGAGACCAAGACTTTAAGAGGTCGAGACCAAGACAAGACCAAGACTTTAAGAGGTCAAGACCAAGACAAGACCAAGACTTTAAGAGGTCGAGACCAAGACAAGACCAAGACTTTATGAGGTCGAGACCAAGACTTTAAGAGGTCGAGACCAAGACAAGACCAAGACTTTAAGAGGTCAAGACCAAGACAAGACCAAGACTTTAAGAGGTCGAGACCAAGACAAGACCAAGACTTTATGAGGTCGAGACCAAGACTTTAAGAGGTCGAGACCAAGACAAGACCAAGACTTTAAGAGGTCGAGACCAAGACAAGACCAAGACTTTATGAGGTCGAGACCAAGACTTTAAGAGGTCGAGACCAAGACAAGACCAAGACTTTATGAGGTCGAGACCAAGACTTTAAGAGGTCGAGACCAAGACAAGACTTTAAGAGGTCGAGACCAAGACAAGACCAAGACTTTAAGAGGTCGAGACCAAGACAAGACCAAGACTTTATGAGGTCGAGACCAAGACTTTAAGAGGTCGAGACCAAGACAAGACCAAGACTTTAAGAGGTCAAGACCAAGACAAGACCAAGACTTTAAGAGGTCGAGACCAAGACAAGACCAAGACTTTATGAGGTCGAGACCAAGACTTTAAGAGGTCGAGACCAAGACAAGACCAAGACTTTAAGAGGTCAAGACCAAGACAAGACCAAGACTTTAAGAGGTCGAGACCAAGACAAGACCAAGACTTTAAAGGTCCCATGACATACTTTTCCGGTTATTACCCGTCCCCTTGTGTGTTATGAAGGTTGTTATGCATGTAAACGGTCTGCAGAGTCAAAAACCCTCAAAGTACACCCTGTAGCGAGTAAAACTCTAACACAGAAAATACCTGCCTCTGCTGCCCCAGAACGCCTCGTTGGAGATTTTTATTTTTCTTCCTGGGTACAGTGACGTGACCATACCCAATTGGTCCAAATGGACCAATCCGCGGAGCCGTTACGTTAAGACCGCGGATTGGTCCAAATGGACCAATCCCGGACTTCCTCACACACACACACTCAATCTTTTCTCAGCTGCAGCTCCGCAGATTTCTCAGCCTGAGACGGCGGGACGCAGCGAGGCTGTGAGTCTGAGTGTGAGCACACATACAGACTCACAGCAATAGGTTAATCCAATGTGTCTGTGTCACTTTGAAATGATTTCTGATAATCCATCAGCAATAAATCTAGTTTTCAGTTTTCAGATTTCAGAACGTAAGATAGGTTTCGCTTTGGGCAAACTGCGTGCGCATAGCTCTCACTTCTCAATGGTAACGTGTGTGTGTATGTGGAAATTCCCCTTCGATTCTATTGGCTCGAACGGTTCAAAAGAGATGTCAATCATCAAAATCGACCAATGGGTTCCAGAGAAACGCCAAATCGACCCATTTCCACCCAAATGTTTTTTTCTTCTAAACCTCTCTAAAAAGGTCAAATGTCATTTGTTTTGCATCAATCTTGATACAGGGTACTTATTATATGTTATAGTTTGGATTCCTAAAGCTTTTAGTCTACTATCCCATCATCCAAGGGTAGTTTTCACTATAAGGAATGGTTTATTATACACTATAATTTACATTTTTTTACTATGTTCAATCTGAATTTACTTTAAAATAAAAAACATCTATATTGATTCTGACTCTTCTACATCCAACTCACAGGTTTATCATTGCTTTGAGAAAAAGGATTATTAATGTACCCCTTTTAGAAGTGAAGATATGGTCATTTGTTCTGGTAATGTCATTTTCGAGCCTGAGACCTGAAAAACAGGCTTGGGGCTCAACAGGTTAAGAGGTCGAGACCAAGTCAAGACCAAGACTTTAAGAGGTCGAGACCAAGTCAAGACCAAGGTTGCGGTCGAATACTCCAAAAAAACAGCTCCTAAGTTCTAACCCTATCGTCTATTCCTTGACCTCTGAGTGAAAGGTCACGGGGTTAAGGGATAGTGGATAGGAGAATTCAAAAGGACTTAGGAGAAGAGACTGCGGCACTTTAGAGAATCCGACTGCACTTTCACTATCCGACGTGTTTATGATGCGCCAGCGGAGGTCATAAATGTGCGCCTGCTGCTGTGGGGAAACTATGGAAACTACAGTTTTCTATACAGCGGACTACAACATGGATGTTTAATAAGAACGAGGGACTACTGTAAACTCATCTAGAGACTCTGCACCGTGCTCTGATGCTGTTGTTTTATGCTTTATGAACGGGGACAACAGAGAAACATATTCTTCATGACCAAAGTTGGAATTGAAATAAAAAAGGAAAGTGAAACTTATGCTCGTCACCCTCTCCCTCCGGTCCACATTAATACAAATGATCCCAATACGTATGATTGTATGAAAAGATCTTAAAATCAATACAAATGTATTTATTATAAACGTTAGTCCTTAACATCTATCACTGTGTATATCACCATTCAAACATCTTTTAAAAGTTGAACAAACCCCACACAGCTCAGTAAAGACTGTGAAATGTTGACTTTATTTGATCATTTCAGTAAAAACTAACGTTCATATTTCTCTTTTTGATTATAATACTGATGAACGTTCAAAACAAAGCACTTTGGCAACTTACCACATACGTTTTAAAATGCTTAATAAGCACCGTAACTTTCATGATATCATTTCTCGTTCATAATCGGTTGTTTCCGTGAACGGCCGACTGTTGTGTGACGGCAAATGCTGCGGCTGCAAGGCATTGTGGGGCAGCATTTTCTCCTCTCCTTTCGGTTAGGGAGGTCCAGTGGTTCCTAAGCTAAAGGAGGTTATAAAGGAAGTTTGAAACCTCCTTTCCTTTCATTTAGAGAATTCGAACGGCACTTATCATGGCTGCCACTGAGGGACTTCCGGGTCATTTCACTCCGTTAGGAAGGTTCCTAAGCTAAATGGACTATTCGACTTCAGCCCAAGACTTTAAGAGGTCGAGACCAAGACAAGACCAAGACTTTAAGAGGTCGAGACCAAGACAAGACCAAGACTTTAAGAGGTCGAGACCAAGACAAGACCAAGACTTTAAGAGGTCGAGACCAAGACAAGACCAAGACTTTAAGAGGTCGAGACCAAGACAAGACCAAGACTTTAAGAGGTCGAGACCAAGACAAGACTTTAAGAGGTCGAGACCAAGACAAGACCAAGACTTTAAGAGGTCGAGACCAAGTCAAGACCAAGACTTTAAGAGGTCGAGACCAAGACAAGACCAAGACTTTAAGAGGTCGAGACCAAGACAAGACCAAGACTTTAAGAGGTCGAGACCAAGACAAGACCAAGACTTTATGAGGTCGAGACCAAGACTTTAAGAGGTCGAGACCAAGACAAGACCAAGACTTTAAGAGGTCGAGACCAAGACAAGACCAAGACTTTATGAGGTCGAGACCAAGACTTTAAGAGGTCGAGACCAAGACAAGACCAAGACTTTATGAGGTCGAGACCAAGACTTTAAGAGGTCGAGACCAAGACAAGACTTTAAGAGGTCGAGACCAAGACAAGACCAAGACTTTAAGAGGTCGAGACCAAGACAAGACCAAGACTTTAAGAGGTCGAGACCAAGACTTTAAGAGGTCGAGACCAAGACAAGACCAAGACTTTAAGAGGTCAAGACCAAGACAAGACCAAGACTTTAAGAGGTCGAGACCAAGACAAGACCAAGACTTTATGAGGTCGAGACCAAGACTTTAAGAGGTCGAGACCAAGACAAGACCAAGACTTTAAGAGGTCAAGACCAAGACAAGACCAAGACTTTAAGAGGTCGAGACCAAGACAAGACCAAGACTTTAAAGGTCCCATGACATACTTTTCCGGTTATTACCCGTCCCCTTGTGTGTTATGAAGGTTGTTATGCATGTAAACGGTCTGCAGAGTCAAAAACCCTCAAAGTACACCCTGTAGCGAGTAAAACTCTAACACAGAAAATACCTGCCTCTGCTGCCCCAGAACGCCTCGTTGGAGATTTTTATTTTTCTTCCTGGGTACAGTGACGTGACCATACCCAATTGGTCCAAATGGACCAATCCGCGGAGCCGTTACGTTAAGACCGCGGATTGGTCCAAATGGACCAATCCCGGACTTCCTCACACACACACACTCAATCTTTTCTCAGCTGCAGCTCCGCAGATTTCTCAGCCTGAGACGGCGGGACGCAGCGAGGCTGTGAGTCTGAGTGTGAGCACACACACAGACTCACAGCAATAGGTTAATCCAATGTGTCTGTGTCACTTTGAAATGATTTCTGATAATCCATCAGCAATAAATCTAGTTTTCAGTTTTCAGATTTCAGAACGTAAGATAGGTTTCGCTTTGGGCAAACTGCGTGCGCATAGCTCTCACTTCTCAATGGTAACGTGTGTGTGTATGTGGAAATTCCCCTTCGATTCTATTGGCTCGAACGGTTCAAAAGAGATGTCAATCATCAAAATCGACCAATGGGTTCCAGAGAAACGCCAAATCGACCCATTTCCACCCAAATGTTTTTTTCTTCTAAACCTCTCTAAAAAGGTCAAATGTCATTTGTTTTGCATCAATCTTGATACAGGGTACTTATTATATGTTATAGTTTGGATTCCTAAAGCTTTTAGTCTACTATCCCATCATCCAAGGGTAGTTTTCACTATAAGGAATGGTTTATTATACACTATAATTTACATTTTTTTACTATGTTCAATCTGAATTTACTTTAAAATAAAAAACATCTATATTGATTCTGACTCTTCTACATCCAACTCACAGGTTTATCATTGCTTTGAGAAAAAGGATTATTAATGTACCCCTTTTAGAAGTGAAGATATGGTCATTTGTTCTGGTAATGTCATTTTCGAGCTTTTTGATTATAATACTGATGAACGTTCAAAACAAAGCACTTTGGCAACTTACCACATACGTTTTAAAATGCTTAATAAGCACCGTAACTTTCATGATATCATTTCTCGTTCATAATCGGTTGTTTCCGTGAACGGCCGACTGTTGTGTGACGGCAAATGCTGCGGCTGCAAGGCATTGTGGGGCAGCATTTTCTCCTCTCCTTTCGGTTAGGGAGGTCCAGTGGTTCCTAAGCTAAAGGAGGTTATAAAGGAAGTTTGAAACCTCCTTTCCTTTCATTTAGAGAATTCGAACGGCACTTATCATGGCTGCCACTGAGGGACTTCCGGGTCATTTCACTCCGTTAGGAAGGTTCCTAAGCTAAATGGACTATTCGACTTCAGCCCAAGACTTTAAGAGGTCGAGACCAAGACAAGACCAAGACTTTAAGAGGTCGAGACCAAGACAAGACCAAGACTTTAAGAGGTCGAGACCAAGACAAGACCAAGACTTTAAGAGGTCGAGACCAAGACAAGACCAAGACTTTAAGAGGTCGAGACCAAGACAAGACCAAGACTTTAAGAGGTTGAGACCAAGTCAAGACCAAGACTTTAAGAGGTCGAGACCAAGACAAGACCAAGACTTTAAGAGGTCGAGACCAAGACAAGACCAAGACTTTAAGAGGTCGAGACCAAGACAAGACCAAGACTTTAAGAGGTCGAGACCAAGACAAGACCAAGACTTTAAGAGGTCGAGACCAAGTCAAGACCAAGACTTTAAGAGGTCGAGACCAAGACAAGACCAAGACTTTAAGAGGTCGAGACCAAGACAAGACCAAGACTTTAAGAGGTCGAGACCAAGTCAAGACCAAGAATTTAAGAGGTCGAGACCAAGACAAGACCAAGACTTTAAGAGGTCAAGACCAAGACAAGACCAAGACTTTAAGAGGTCGAGACCAAGACAAGACCAAGACCTTAAGAGGTCGAGACCAAGTCAAGACCAAGACTTTAAGAGGTCGAGACCAAGACAAGACCAAGACTTTAAGAGGTCGAGACCAAGACAAGACCAAGACTTTAAGAGGTCGAGACCAAGACAAGACCAAGACTTTAAGAGGTCGAGACCAAGACAAGACCAAGACTTTAAGAGGTCGAGACCAAGACAAGACCAAGACTTTAAGAGGTCGAGACCAAGACACTTTTGTAGACAAACACACACAGGATGAAGGAAAACTCTTTTTTTGGTCCCTGAAGGCCTCACCCTGCTATCAGACAGAATATTAACAGTTGTTGGTCCCTGAAGGCCTCACCCTGCTATCAGACAGAATAATAACAGTTGGTCCCTGAAGGCCTCACCCTGTTATTAGATAGAATATTAACAGTTGGTCCCTGAAGGCCTCACCCTGCTATCAGACAGAATATTAACAGTTGCTGGTCCCTGAAGGCCTCACCCTGCTATCAGACAGAATATTAACAGTTGTTGGTCCCTGAAGGCCTCACCCTGCTATCAGACAGAATAATAACAGTTGGTCCCTGAAGGCCTCACCCTGTTATCAGATAGAATATTAACAGTTGGTCCCTGAAGGCCTCACCCTGCTATCAGACAGAATATTAACAGTTGGTCCCTGAAGGCCTCACCCTGCAGAAACAGTCGATTTCTCCCAGTCTCCTCTGAACCAGCTTCACCAGCAGCTCCACAGGAATTGGCTCAGTGGGCGGGACACAGCGAGCCTGAG
Organism: Trematomus bernacchii; assembly: GCF_902827165.1. Classification (NCBI taxonomy): domain Eukaryota; kingdom Metazoa; phylum Chordata; class Actinopteri; order Perciformes; family Nototheniidae; genus Trematomus; species Trematomus bernacchii. Next base: position 819,530 of record NW_022987642.1, read on the forward strand.
CGCTGAGCTCTGATTGGTCGCTCAGTAGACTCTCTGAGGTCACATGCACAGCTCTCAGGTCAGCACTGAGCCGCTCGGCCTGCAGGAGAAGCTCAGAGTTACCTTTCTTATTATTATTCTGACATCTATGTGTGTCAACGTTTAATAAAAACATGTGTGTGTCTTTACACACTCCACACACACACACTCCACACACACATACTCCACACACACTCAGACTTTTTTCAAAATGTCATGTTTTTCTCAAATGTTCCGACTATTTTTTCAAAATTCTCACTTTTGTCTAAATAAATCTCCTTTTTTTTCAAATTCCTGACTCTTTACATAATTCTCACTCTTTAACAAAAATATAATTTTTTTGTAAAAATCTCACTTTTTCCATATTCCTTAATTCTGACAAAATGCTCACATTTTTGAAAAAAATCTCAATTGTTTTCCCTTCAGTAAAAACATGCTATTGATGTAACTGGTAACTGTAATGGATTACATATTTAAAGTAACCCCCCGCTCACCATGGTGTGTTTCCCGACAGCAGGAGGACCGAGCAGCAGCACTCTGGGGACTGAACACACAATCACTTTAATATGAAATATATAATAAATAACAACGTCCCTTCTTAAGCTTTAGTGCTCCTTATATATTCACACTGTATGCATTGAAGTTGAAATCTAAGAGGTAATGTTCTGTAAGCTGAACTCAGGCAGAGTCTCAGCGCCATCTAGAGGCTGCAGAACTCATTGAACATTCACATTCAAAGAAAAACTGTGACATTTTGAAGCTCAAGTCAAATTCTGAGGGAAAATGCTAAATTCTGTAAAATAGTGAAGTAAGGAAAATAAAATTATGAAAAAAAATCTAATTCTGAAAAATAAATAGTAAAAAATAAAACAAGTTACAAATAATAATAAAAGTTTGAATGAAATCTTCAAAAAGTATATATACCTTCTTCTTATTGTGCTGATTCTCTGCAGTGTGTGTGTGTGTGTGTGTGTGTGTGTGTGTGTGTGTGTGTGTGAGTGTGTGTGTGTGTGTGTGTGTGTGTGTGTGTGTGTGTGTGTGTGTGTGTGTGTGTGTGTGTGTGAGTGTGTGTGTGTGTGTGTGTGTGTGTGTGTGTGTGTGTGTGTGTGTGTGTGTGTGTGTGTGTGTGTGTGTCTCACTGTCCGTGCTGCTCCTCTGCAGCAGAGCGATCATGAAGCTCAGAGCGTCAGCAGGCTGCTCCACCACCAGGCCGGACAACATGCTCTGAGGATACATCGTCACATCGTCACATCGTCACATGGCCACATCGTCACATCGTCACATCGTCACATCGTCACATCGTCACATCGTCACATCGTCACATCGTCACATCGTCACATCGCCACATCGTCACATCGTCACATCGTCACATCGTCACATCGCCACATCGTCACATCGTCACATCGTCACATCGCCACATCGTCACATCGTCACATGGCCACATCGTCACATCGTCACATCGTCACATCGTCACATGGCCACATCGTCACATCGTCACATCGTCACATCGTCACATCGTCACATCGTCACATCGTCACATCGTCACATCGTCACATCGTCACATCGTCACATCACCTGCAGCAGGTGGAAGATGTTGTGTTTGTCGGCGTAGACGGACATTTGAGGAGGAATCCTCAGAGGCTTCACCGTCTCGTCCATCAGGAAGGATGCTTTTTCCCTGAACAGTGAACGCATCACATTAAAATCACTGAAATCCACCTCATAAATATATTTATACTGTGTATTATTGTATTGCATGTGTGGAGAATGTGTTCTGTGTTTGTGATAAGTGGAAAGAGGGGGTTCATATTGGTATCGTGCTCCTTCTTCACTGGGTTACCCTGTGAACATTACATAAATATATCTTTTTTCAAAGAAACACTGACATCTCTGGGTCTGAGAAACGATGGTGCGTTCATGGCCCTCTGACGCGGTGTGCAGCGAATGTATCAAGGTTACTTTTTGGTTATATCATTTAATAAATTGTTTAGATATCTAACTACTAGCATTCAAAATGTTCCTCAAGTAAAAGTAGAAGTACTCAGATCTTGTACTTGAGTAAAAGTAGAAGTACTCAGGTCTTGTACTTGAGTAAAAGTAGAAGTACTCAGATCTTGTTCTTGAGTAAAAGTAGAAGTACTCAGATCTTGTACTTGAGTAAAAGTAGAAGTACCAGATCTTGTTCTTGAGTGAAAGTAGAAGTACTCAGATCTTGTTCTTGAGTGAAAGTGGAAGTACTCAGGTCTTGTATTTCAGTAAAAGTAGAAGTACTCAGGTCTTGTACTTGAGTAAAAGTAGAAGTACTCAGATCTTGTTCTTGAGTAAAAGTAGAAGTACTCAGATCTTGTTCTTGAGTGAAAGTGGAAGTACTCAGGTCTTGTATTTCAGTAAAAGTAGAAGTACTCAGGTCTTGTTCTTGAGTAAAAGTAGAAGTACCAGAGTGTAGGAATACTCTGTTACAGTAAAATTCCTGCATTCAAAATGTTCCTCAAGTAAAAGTAGAAAAGTATTCTCATCAAAATATAGTGAAAGTAGCGACAGTAAAAGTAGTCATTGTGCAGATTGGTCCATTTCAGAATAATATATATGATATGTTTTATAATGATTGATCATGAAAGTGTTCTCAAAGCTGGTAAAGGTGCAGCTAGTTTGAATGACTTTGTATACTGCAGGGTAGCTTGTGGATTTACTCCAGGTGGAACTAAAGTCTGATTTAACACTTGATTATATTTCACATCATTCATCCACATCTGTGAAGTAACTAAAGGTATTAAATACATGGAGTGGAGGAAAAGTACACCATGTACCTCTGAACTGTAGTGGAGTAGAAGTACTCCATGTACCTCTGAACTGTAGTGGAGTAGAAGTACACAGTAGCATAAAGTGTTTATGATATGTCTATATCTAGCGTTGCAGCAGGTATTTCCTCCGTGGTATTTCTACCTAAAGCTTCAGGAACAGAAGGAAGCTGTATTCTGTGGAGCTGAAAGGTTCTTTCTGACTCTCAGTAACACGTTAACTCTCGAGGAGCAGGAACATTCACATATTGATGAAACAGCTGCAGGTAAATATCTGTTTAAACCCATAAATATAACAAAGTAAAAAGCTTCCTACCTGTTTAACGAGTCGGTTGCTATGAGAGAGTTTGCTTGTTGTTAGGGAAGGACGTAATCAACGCGCGTGAGGGGCAACGGAGCCGCGCAGACGTTTGGTTAACGGACTTTACTTTTTTTAAATATTAAAGTAATATAGTAAAATAACTCCCTATAAGGAGATATAAAACACCTGCTATTGTTCACTAACAGGAACATTTTGAAATAACCGAAAAAAACAAATGTTCAAGCAAGTTTCTCTCTTCTAAAGAATGCACACATGTGTTTAATCGTTATTGTCAGATATGTACAAAGTAAATACATTTGTTCCTGCTCAAGATTAGATTCAAGTTTATTGTTATGGCACAGATTACAGGTACTGAGACAACGAAATGCAGTTTAGCTTCTAACCAGGAGTGCAACAAGCAGTAAAGTGAAAAGTAATGTACACAATCTACAGAATAAAATATAGAATGAATTGAATGATGAATAAACAGTGAGGGGTATGAATACACTAGATATACACAGTAGCCTATGAGCAGTGTGAGCAGTGTGTATGAATACACTAGATATACACAGCAGCCTGTGAGCAGTATACAGTGTGTATGAATACACTATATATACACAGCAGCCTGTGAGCAGTATACAGTGTGTATGAATACACTATATATACACAGCAGCCTGTGAGCAGTATGAACAGTGTGTATGAATACACTAGATATACACAGCAGCCTGTGAGCAGTATGAACAGTGTGTATGAATACACTAGATATACACTCTAAAAATTGCTGTGTTATTTCTGTAAACACATTGCTGGGTTGATTTGGCTGGGTCATAATTATGGGTTATTTGGGTACTGTAAACACACTGGTGGGTTGTTCATGCTGGGTCAAAGGGGTTATTAGGGCTTCAATTGCAGTTGAACACCTGCCTGGGTTATTTTTAACCCAGAGGTTGCTTTATTCATTTTCCCACTTCTGAATCATTCTGGAACCATCTTTTTGTCATTTCTCACATCACAAGGTATGTAACCTATATTTTATCACTATATTTTACCTATATTTATATAATTATACAATTCTGTAACCTATATTTTTTTAATGAGTTGTGATAACAGCACAATAGGGATCTGTATTAATAGTAATATGGCATTTAACAGACTATGCAAAGTATAACATTAGCAGTTAACGTCAGCTACAAATGTTTTACATTTCTGTCAATGCTATATCATTAAGTGAAAGAGCCTTGAATTTACGTTGTGATGCGATGAATTATTATTTTACAAAGACGTTTGTTCTACTACGTCAGGGTCCAATAATAATAATAATAAATCGTGAATGATTAAAATGTCTTCATGGAGAGATTGTTCTTTCGTGAGAGTGAGCTCTATCACTGGTCTGCTTTTATATTGCTTTATATTCGGCAGTGGTTGCGTGCCTAAAGTAGCATTCTTTTTTCTTCTGTGAGTCGTTTCATTCTATTGTGTGTGCATTTTTTTTCTATCTAACATAGATTTGGCAGACCCCCTGTAGTAACTGTACATGTGTAGCTTGGTACCTTACAATAAATGTTAAGACATTGCACAGTTTTGTGAAATTCTAATGTACTTAATCTGATTTCATTCTAGTAATGTGAGGGTTTCACCATGGACACGTTTGTCACAGAGACGTTGACTGCATGGCAGCTTGAGAACTTGATTGACACATTTAAAGGTAAGTTCATTTTTATTGAGACAATGTTGAGATGTTACTATTAAATATTTTGTTATATATTAAAAAGAGGAAGGCCATATCCAGTTTTGATACTAAATATTCTCTATTTTCACTAGGTAATTAACCACTTAAACCCTATGGATTTTTCTTTTAATCTCAGTGATGCAAATTAGTTGCTTTTCGGCGCTTCCCGCTTTTTTAACGCTGATTTGGGTGACTTGTGTAATTCGTGGAGAACCGAAGAGTTTTCGTTTTGGGGGTGGGGGGGAGTCCGTCCGTCAGTCCGACTGATGGACAACTTCTCACTTCAAAAAAGAAGAAGAAATCTAGACCGCAAAATAATTATACAAGCGAGTGCCTGTTTTTCCTGGCCAAGGACAGGTTCATTGAACACAACACGAGCGTAACGTGTCTTCACGTGGTATATGTCTCGTCTGAAAGGAGTGTAGACTAGAGTGCTGACGGAGAGCACCGGAACGCCGCTCCAGCTCTTCAAATATTGCAGTGCCAGTACCCATAAGGAGCCGTACACATGCCGCAGTGTTTGCGTGGCTGTGTCTTTAGTTGTAAGCACAGTGGCGATCTGTTGTTATTAGCATCTGGTTAGCTAGCTATGCTAACGAATTTAAAGAGCTTCTCTACAACCAGGTGGAAGAGAGCTCTCTCCTGAGAGGCTCAAATAACCTCAGCTCAGTGAGGTTAAGGCACACCTTGATATGATCATTATAGTTATTAATGAGACATTAGAGACTAAATTAAAGTTTGTTATGACAGTAACAAAAAAGTTGTTAAAAATAACAAGAATAGAGTTTAAAAGGTGAGTGATTTGTAAAATATCCAAAAAGAAAAATCTGCTTACAGTTCTGTTTCATATGGGTGTTGAAAGATGTATCCATAGATCTCTTCATTTTGCTCTCAAAGTGCACCAGATTGATGCTTTTAACTTAAAGGGGACCTATCATTCAAAATGCACTTTTGTGCGTCTTTTCTACATGAATATGTGTCCCCGGTGTTCCAGGGAACTCACCAAGTGTCAGAAAACACAACCCTCTCTATTTTCCTCCATACCCAAATCTCTAAAAAAGGGGCTGCAACGGATCTGATAAAAACTGATCCAGATTTGAACACTGTCCTGACGTCAGGACGGTGGCGCTACGGCTATTGGGCCAACTCCACCAATCAGGAGGAGACAGCCACGGCCATTGCCGTTCGAAAGCGCTGGAGACGCTGTAGTACATATGCCAGGCCTGTAGATGGTGCTGTTCTCACTGAATCAGCCCTTGCACAAACAGAGCTAAAAAATGTCAAATTGAGCGAAATGAGGCATGGCTAAAATGCATGATCTGTTTGGTATTTTGAAAAAAAAAAAGTATAAATATGCCTTATATAGGTATGGTCCTACACTATATTATTCAAATATAGCATGATAGGTCCACTTTAAATATTTAAAAAATAAATATCTTCCCAGGGTAGCATGCCCCCGGACCCCCCTAGAGGAGGTTACTTAAATCATGTTCACATGGATAGGATACTAAATACATTTGCACACATCTTGTGTCCATATCTTTCTGTTTTGGTGGTCATGCCACAACCGAGCACATGCATGCATTGCATGTGCGAGTCATGGTAAGATATCTGGATTAAGAGGTTGCTTTTTCTTTGCACAGCATGAAAGAAAGGCGAAATGAATGGGCTGTGATTTTAGTATTTTTAAGCAGAGGTTGAGTTCAATAATTTGTACGGCCCTCGGAGGATGTTGTAAAAATTGAAAGGAAAAAGGTTCCCCACCCCTGCTGTAAATAATAATAAAAACCCTTGATTTATAACTTAACATCTCCGTCTCCTATTGATCTGAGTATATTATAAAGAATAGCCAGTTAATTGAAGCATTATAGCACAGGCCTTTGTCAGATGGTATATTACGCTTCGAATAGTTCTCTCTTTTTTCACCATGCGTGTGTTTGCATCCCTGTAATCTACACCAATCGCTGCCAGAAATAGCAGATCTACAAGCTCACAACGCATTGCATTGTGATGCGTTGTGAGCTTGTAGATCGTCTATTTCTGGCTAATAATCCCCCCAAAATGTGGATGCTGGGGTTCAAGTGGTAAAAGGTAATGCAAGTGATATATTGTTATCACTTGCACAAAGGTTTTTTGGTTAAAAATATAAAGCTTTATAATCTGATAGTTATCATTGTTAGGCGCACATTTCAGTTGCACAGTACAGATATGACAAATAAATTATACAAAGCAATGACTGACAATGACCTGATACCAACAATCAATACAAATGTTCTATGGCCAGTATTCTAAAAGGTATTATAAAGTGGAAATAGCCGATCTACAAGCTCACAACAAGTTGCATTGTGACGTGAGCTTGTAGATCTGTATTTTTCAACATGGAAATGATTATGCAAATTGCCACTATCTCAAATTGCAATAATTGTGACAGGCCTACATCTGGTCCCACAATTGTAACCACATTTACAATCTTTATGATTTTCATTTTTGAATTTCAGACCAGGAAGTTGATGAGGAGAGTTTCCGCCTGTTGGATGCCATTGCCATTGCGTCGCTAATACCGAAAATTGGACACCGTGTCAAATTCCAGAAATATCACAAGGAACTTGTGAGTAAACGGTTTGCTTTTATCTGAAGTGGCAGGTAAGTTTTCTTCTCTGCTCTATCCACTTATTTGTTTCACACCTTGCCCTTTAAGAAGTGTCAGCTACAGTAGTTAATGATGGCATATACATGCTTCCGCTGCAGACAAGTCATACCCGGTGAAGCTCTGTTTGTTCATTTGAGGGCAGTGCATGGCATGAATAGTGCTTCAACATTCTGGCAGTGCCACGAACATGGTTGCAGGCGTTCTTTTGGGTATGTGCGGTCTTTCAGAAGACACCTTGTGCAGCATTCTGTCCCAGACCATTATCATGGCACTGAACAGCATTCCAGAGGGGCCTCAAGAGCATCCATTTCAGTTCCCATGAATGTAGACAATTCTGATCCTGTAGAGGTCCAAAATGAACATGATGGTTACTGGGATGACTTGGAACCAGAAACCATAACCGAGCGAATAGCTCTGTTTTTGGCAACCCTTAAGGCTAAATCGGCACAGACCTACAGTACAGTACGTTTTGTTGTGCAACAAACATCTAGTTTGGTTTCGGACATTGTCAGTTCACTCCAGAGGAAGACAATGTATCTGTTTGAGAAATGTGGTCATAGGGATGATCCCGGGGTAAAGGAACTGGCCCATGATTTTGAGGCAGCAGCTAGTCCATTCGAAGGGTTTGAATCAGAATTCAAACGGATGCAGTATTTTGTCAAGTCAGGCAACTTCATTGACCCTGTAGAGGAGGCGTTCACTGGAGAGTCCTTTGTGCAGAGAAGGGCCTCTGCTACTGGGACAGTTAGACAGGTTTTACTACAAGATACGTTTTATCGTGTCCCCCTGAAACCTCTCTTGCTTAAAGTGCTTGAGATCCCTGGCATTTTGGATGCCATCTTTGCCTGGCAGCAAAGAGAAAATGGAGTCCTTTCAGACTTCTATGATGGGGAATACTGTAAGCAGCATCCTCTCTTCTCCAGGGAAGTGTCTGTTCCACTTCTGTTGTATAACGATGACTGTGAAACAGTCAACCCACTGGGATCAAAGGTTGCAGTGCACAAGTTGGGGTTCATTTACTTGGTCATCAAGAGTTTGCCCCCAGCGTTTTTATCAAAACTCTCATCACACTTTCTGGTGGCAGTTTACAAAGTGGATGATGCCAAAACCTATGGGATTGATAGTGTTCTGCGCCCAGTCATAGAGGAACTGAAGGATCTTGAGGTCAATGGGATCTCTCTCAACACACCTCACTTTAAGGGTGAAATTAGATTTTCAGTTGCCCAGTTGTGTGGGGACAATCTCGGCTTAAATGCCATTCTTGGATTTACTGAGTGCTTCTCCAGTAATTATTTTTGTCGCATCTGCAAGGCACACAAGACCATAACAAAGACACAGACAAAAGAGGATGCAACCCTGATCAGAAATGAGGCAAATGATGCTGCAGATGTTAGTCGTAATAGCATGTCAGATACTGGTGTCAAGAGAGACCGTATTCTGAATAATTTATCCAACTTTAATGTGACACACAACAAGGTTTTGGATATTATGCATGACTTGTTGGAAGGGGTAGGTCCATTTGAACTGAAGTTGGTTCTCGCCTCCTTGATTGAGGACAAACACCTCACCCTTGACACGCTCAACTTCAGAATCACCAGTTTTGATTATGGCTTTTCTGATGTCAAGAACAAGCCAACTGTGATTGGGAAGCAGGAACTTAAATTTCCAGAAAGGGCAATGCGTCAGTCTGCATCCCAAACATGGTGTCTTCTCAGGCATGTTCCGTGTATGATTGGGGACCTCATACCGGAAGAGAATAAACACTGGGAGCTCTTGCTCCTCCTTCTGGAACGCATGGAAATTGTTTTCTCTCCATCTCTGACACCAGAAGTTACAGTTTATTTATCATCATTGAAGAGCACCACTCTCTGTTCCTTGAGCTGTACCCCCACAAGCACCTTATTCCAAAACATCACTTAATGGTGCACTATCCAGGTGCAATACTGAAGTTGGGACCCCTGATTCAGTTCTGGGCAATGCGTTTTGAAGCGAAACATGCCTTTTTTAAACGCATCTGCCACATCACCTGCAACTTCAGAAATATTTGCAAGACAATGGCATTTAGGCATCAGATGACTCTGTGCTACTCCCTCCTCGCTGGTGATGTATTCAAACCGGAAACTGGTCCAGGTCACAGCACCCTGCTGGCTGTCATGGAGGGTTTTGGTGAGGTACAAAGTGGTCTTGAAGATATCCCACCCTTTACTGAAACCTTTGTGCCAACTTGGGTAAAGGTTCATGGTACACAATACAGACCTGGTGTGACAGTATTTCTGTCTTACGCTGCTGATGGAGACCCCCAGTTTGGCCTAGTGAAAGATATTCTAGTCTTGGATCACTCAGTCAAGCTTGTTGTCCAAAAGTGGGATACAGTAGGATTTGATAGGCATTTGTTTGCCTATGGTGTTGAGGCAACCACTAATGTGTTTGCTGTTGATCAGAGTTCCCTCCAGGACTATCACGGTCTCCATGCAGTGAAGTCCTACAGAGATGATGACAATTACTCATACGTTTCACTTACACTCAAAAAAATAACTCTTTGAATGAACGTAATTAAATCATGGACAATATTTCCACATGATTAAATCACTTTCTTTCAAGATTAAGCAATTTGATTGGTCCAACTTGATTTACTTGGGTTTGGTCAACGTAATTATTAGGATTGATACTACTTATTTATAAGGTTTGTTACCAACTTAATTTACTTGGGTTGGGTCAACGTAATTGCTTAAAGCTGAAAGAAAGCCATTTCATCATGTGGAAATACTGTCCATGATTTAATCAAATTAATTCAAAGAATAACTTTTGAGTGTTTACACATTTAAAACGTTTAGAGTGAACAGTAACCAGAATTTCAACAGTCTAGTCTAGTGAGCTTCAAGGGTGGAAACATAACACAAACGCGAGATGTTGAAATAAAATTGTATTTCACAAAATAGGCAAAGAGAAACAATGCTTTACACTGGCAGATGCTTGAAAAAATAAAGTTTCTTCCCAAATATTAAAATGTTTCAACTTTAGGGTGAACAGTATAACAAACTTGAGTTTCAACAGTAGACCAAACTACTTTTATACTTCTTGCATTTAATCAACATTTCTGTCAAAGAGGTGAGTCACCGAATCTCTGATGGCTGCGTGTTTGGAACATGAGGCGATCCCAAACAGTGACATTAGGCACGGGAAAGCAATGTTTTGAGGACTTTTGTGGATAGTCTGTTTCCATCTAGCTCCATCATAATTTTCTGCAGTGCTTCAAATGTAAACTTCAGCTCTGGAGGGTAGCTCAAGATTAGAGCATACACGAGAGCAAACATCATCGCCACTGCAAAAGATACGTTTCCCAACTCATCCAGCACTTCGACCCCCTCCAGAATGATCCCAACGTTCTCAGGGTCATCCCCAGGCTCTGCACCTTCGTGTCGAATGACAAATATTCCGAAGACCGTCTCTGCCATTGCCGTTTGACTGCTGTTGTCGATGCTCTGTGAAAAAACAAATAAGAAGGAGAGTGATTTTCACGGATGTGCATTACGTCCCATTTCTATAATGTGTCATATTGAGCTTTATGTAGTTTGGGTTTTCCAAATTGAAAAAAAAGAAAGAACAAAAAACACTGTTTCCAAAAAGCATTAACACATCCAAAATCATCAAAATGTAAAGGCAACATTTCCCTAAGGGTTAGTTTTAGAGGAAACACAATCCATTCCAACTATGATCATCCTCCTCTTTGTGAAGATAAAAAAGCACATCAACATACCATGTATCCTTCACCAGCTTCTCTGGATCTTCGTTGAAGTAGACACAAAGACCTTTGAGGATGCATTCACGTCTCACGTCAATGCTGTCAGTCTATGCAGAGAATGATGCAATACAAAAGCCCATTAAGAACAACAAGCAGACTGGGTTTCACTGTTTCACAAATGTTTTCTTTAAAACCCTGAATGTAATATTGCCCTTTGATGCACTTTAATTAAATGGGTTTAGTTTGGACAGATAATATACTATGCAATTTAAGCAATACATTTTTCTAAAAAAGGAAAACAATTAGTTGTTCATTTGAGGAGACCTGTCTTATTTTGAATATTTAAAATGGCTTTTTATTGAAGAAATACTTTTGCTTTAAAAAGGTAATCTGTTTCCAATTACTCGATTAATCAATGGAATAATTGATAGAATACTCGATTACTAAAATAATTGATAGCTGCAGCCGTAAGCATTCATTGTCTACTATATATATCCCAATAAAAGTAAAAAGGGGACGTTCCTTCACACATTCATTCACTTACCTCACGCACATGGAAGAGAGCCGGCCACCTGGTTTTGAAATCAGCTATGATTGGTGCCTGCCGAACAACCTCTTGCCTTCTGCATGCAAAGGTCTTTTCCATCAATGTTGCCACCTTGTCCTCATTATTCCTTTGTGTTACTTCTGAGAGGAGGGTCACTCTTAACTTTTCAAGCGTCTCTGCCGTTTCCCCGGATGGGTAGGTGGGGCAGTAATTCACCTCTGCTTTTTTCGGCTTTTTCACACCATAGGCAGGACTGCATTTGCCATCAGGTTTGTGCTTTAGGGCATTCACTACAACTTCGGGGCATCCAAGCTTTGTTCGGTAGTTAGCAAGTTTATATTTCAAGCTCGTCTTCCATCCGCTATATCCAGTGAAAGAACCGGGTTCTTTCAAACATGGATGTGATGAGACAAGAGCTTTTGCTACCTCCTCAAACTCACTGTCAGAGAGGTAGACTTTGTACTCTATAATCTTCTCAGCTAGGCCATCAAGAATGGCAGATTTAAGTTTGTTGTCAGGACTCAACAATGTTCCGTCCGTTTTGAAAGTAGCGTTGGCTCTGTCCAGCTGTAGTTCAGTGTCGTAAGAGAACCGGGGCACAATGAAGACAGGGGGCCATCCAGATGATCTGGACGTGGACTCAGGAGAAGACAGTATGTCAGTATTGACGGAGCTTCCAGATGAGAGAGATGAGGAGTCATTTAGACAGCGGGAAGTGGCAGCAGCTGAGTAGGGAGGGGGCAGGGAGCCAACAGGTGCAACTGATGTAAAGATGACCTTGATGGAACTTCTGATGTTGACAGCAAGTTGGTGAATTCATTCCCAAACTCAGCATCCATGAATTGGAGCCTGAATTCCCCTTCTATACCACACTGCCTCTTCATTTGCTGTGAGTTCAGTGACTCTGGAATCCCATCTGGAAGGATCAATCTCTGGGAACTGTTTTCTCCTAAAATGATTCTGAGCTTCACTGGAGTAGCCATGCCACGGCCGTCTGTGAAAGAGGGATGAGAAAATTAGCCTACATGTTATACAGAACTTTTTTTCAAGGGATGCACAAGGGATCATCTTAATTTCAACAGAGCAATGAGAGGACAAAATAACCATTCAATGTTAAATCTGTCGGTTACCTCATATGTCTATGTGTCTTTTTAATGTCACCATTCTGAGAGGTCCAACAAAGTAGTCTGCCAAAGGATAGTCATCTGCCAGTTCCCCAAGCTCAACCAAAACAGTTTCTCTTGCTGGACTCAGCTCAAAGGCTCTGAAATGCTCCCTCTACCACCCATAAAGCCTTCTCACCACGAAAGCTAGTCTCTCCTGTACAATGCAAATCTGAAGAATCTCTCCAAAGTCAGGCAGTCCACTTGTAGACCCATGAGCAACTATCATCCCATTTCTGAATGTTACCCCTTTGCTTGATACACACTTTGTTAAGTGAACTTCAGTTGTACCAGGGAAGTTCTGGGCAATAGTCTGAGCTATGTCTTGTTTCAATACATCCAAAGGCACTGTTGAGACCTTTGTGATTTCCAGGGCAGCTTCATCAAAACTGGATGATACCAGTTGATAGGAAATCATTAGCTGATGCTTAGTAGCTAGCGAGAGGGGCACATTTTTAAAGCAATTGGTGTGTCGCGCAACCTGCTTAAAAAAACTGTGCTTGGCCTCAAAACGCATCGTCCAGAGGCCCACAAGAGGACCAAACATCCTGATCAGTTGTGGATAGTGCTCCAGATAATGATGCTTTGGTAGCAGTCGCACATCAGGGAAGAGTTCTTGGTACTTTTGTCTGTGCTCTGAAATCTTGCCCTCAAGATAGGCAATTGACTCATCTGTTTGTGTTGGAGCAACCACAAGCTCTGCAATGTCTTTTAAGTCCAACAGTATTTGCCATGCAATTTCACCCTCAGGCACCAGATGCCCAATTATGAATGGGAGTAGTCTCAACAGAGCCCAATTTTCATGGGCATTCCCACCTATTGTTTTTCTTTTAGAAAATGTGTGTGGGATCACATGTGGCCTGTTTGTTTTGTCTGCCCACTTATAAGGGAACTGCAGGATAGATTTGTTGAGGGTTTCAAGATTGAAATATTTCTTAGATATCAGCAATGCCAAACAACGTGCAAGCTCTACTGGCACTAACCCCTCAAAAATATCATGCATAATATCTGGAGGATAACCCGTGTGAATACTGAAGTGGTCAAGAGATTGAGTGATGGAACAATGTCTTTTCACCCCAAAACAGCTTGCCCCATTCTCCTGCGCTGATTTCACATGAGAGTCATGGAGTTCTTTTGTCCTTAGACTGAATGCACCTGACTTTACCTCTTTTGTTTGAATGTCTGTACTTGTTGCTGTGCAAAATCGGCAGATATATCCACCAGAAAAGCTCTCATTGAAACCAGCTATACTGTGAGCTCCCAGGTTGTCTGCCGCAACAACCTGAATGGTGCCTTTAAGACATCTGCCAAGCAATGGAATGAAAACACCAACTTGTTCCAGAGTTATCATATCTTGAAGAAGAGGATGTAAGACACGGTCATAACCATACTTCTTCACATCATCAGTTTTACACAAGACCGCCAGGTAAATCGAGGATAGTGATGAATGTGAGCCTGGAGGCAAATTACTCAAAGTCCAGTAGATTCCACAAAGCTTATGCTTCTTGCGAGAAGTACCCAGAGGATTGCAAATCTCAAAGTCATCTGTGTATACAGTCAACAAAATTCTTAAGTCATCCCCTGATAGAAAACCGTTTTCCTTGAAGTGTGAACCATCCTGGGAAGATTTGTAAGTCTGTTGTTCACCAGTCCCCCTATTACTCTGCTGCACTCTGTGGTTTTCAACTACCTTGTCTACAACATCTTTCCTCTGGAAGAGCTGCTGCAAAGACTTGAGTACAGGCACATACTGAAAACTCCTTTTTTCTTTGGCATCAAGTATGTACTCAATGGGTTCTATAACATTAAAGCTGTCTTTGTAATACTGATTGCGGAGATAAGATGTCCTTAGGGGACCACCCTTCCCTATGGCTTTGAGCAAGGGGTTTGATGCGCAGAGAGCAGTGGCTACTTCTGTTATCACAGACTTATCAGTTGTGGAACTCTGTTTCTGAAATACACCTTCAAGAATGTTAATGGAGAGGGGCAATGTTGCTGAACTTAAGTAGTGCAGTTCTTCCAAAAACTCATCAATTTTTGTACCCGGCACATGTGCAAAATGCTCTAACTTGAGCAACGATGCAGCAAAGTTTTTCTCAATTACTTTGGAAGAGTTCTGAGTTACATCCACATCACTACTTGAACAAGCACTGTGTACTTCAACTGCAGAGTCATCTTGATTATGTGCGTATTCCTCAGGATTATCAGAGGATTCTTGTGCAACTAGAGTGGTTCTAACTACACCTGGCTTGAAATCTTTCAACGTATGCGGTTTGTGTTTCCTGTTTTTGTGAGAGTGAAATGTTGCGTATATATTTGTTTCAAAACTGCAACCCACAAACATACAAGGAACAGTCTCATGACTCTTAAAATGAGTTCCAATGTGTACAAAATAATCCCTCTCCGTAGGAAGATCGCTCGAAGTGCACAAATGACAACTGAATATTGACAATTCCAGCTGCTCCTGAGAGTTTTGTTTGGGATGGGCTCTATTTAAATGTCTTAAATGTACATGGGCAGTTTATGTGTGGGCATGGATAGCGTTGCCTATGCCGGTGCTGTAGTCTAAAATGCTTTAGTAACTCATATCTACCAGAAAGAGATTCACTACACTCCTTACACCTCCACATTTGCCCACCAAAACAAAATCACCAGCAAAAAATAAAAAAACATTTCAATCATGAACTTGAGAATGGCAGATGACACCTTTTACTTGCAGTCACTGATGAAGTTGGATTGCAGACACAGGTACGGTTAGACAGGACACTCTTGCGGTCGGACAGCAGCCACAGGAACTTTTGCAGTCACGAATTGCTGTGAAAAATTGAGAGAGACCAATCAACATACATGAAAGTTAAGTTACACAGAGAACTCGCAATATTGCTGTAAATTAAGACTCATCATTACATCTGCTTTTTTTTACACCGAACCTTATCAGTCCCCTTATCAGACAGAAGTTGACGAATTACTTAGATATATCCAAACCAATTCAACAGAGTTCTTCAATTTAAAAGACATGGATCCAGCCTAAGTGCTAAGCTTTAAAACTGAATTAACAAATCACATTAAATAATGTGATGACAGAACTGTAAACAGAATTAACATTGCTTTTTATTTAACAATAATGTTTGTGTAGCATAATACATATAACATATGTATTATTAACATATGTCCGGCAGTGGCTCAGTCAGTAGGGGCTTGGACTGGGAGCCGTAGGGTCGCTGGTTCAAGTCCCCGACCAGACCTAAATATGGAGTGTGGACTTCTACTTGGAGAGGTCCCAGTTCACCTCCTGCCCTGCCGTGGTGCCCTTGAGCAAGGCACCGGACACCCCCCTTCCCCCCTCACTCCCATTGCTCCCCGGGCGCTGTACAATAGCTGCCCACTGCTCCTGGTACTAGACTCCTTGTACTAGGATGGGTTAAATGCAGAGGCCAAATTTCACTGTGTGTGCTGTGTGCTCTGCATGTGTGACCATTAAAGAGGGTTTCATCCCTCCCTATTCTTCTATTCTATTCTATTCTATTCTATTCTAAATGTCTCCAGTACCGATACAAAGACTGATAACATTGGAGCTTAACGGATTCCCGGGACTCCTTTGATTAATACCGGGGCTCGGTACCCATCCCTACTGAATTGTTACATTATTCTATATTACTCAAAGTTGAAGTGCTTGTTTTTGCCACTGACAGGCACACGTATTATTATTAAGTGCCTGACAACATTATTACTGAAAATGCGTGGACATCAATATTTAAAATCGAGGAATATTAAGGAAACGTTGCCGATTTTCAGCCGGCTCTTTGTCACTGCAGTGCAGGCAGCATGTAGGTTACTGGCCCGGGGGTGCAGTGACACAGAGCTGAACATAACTATATGCTGAGCAGAGAGAGCTAGCGGAGAGACAGAGAGTGCGACTACCGACACTGGCAGAGCGGCACCCGTCACATAACATTAACTGCCGAGCGAAAACCACAGTGGCAGTCAGCTCCGCATGGCAGCTAGCTTGGCAGCTAATTTACGTGACGCAGCCGAATAATGGCGCAACATTCCTTTGTAAAAGGGGCTGATATTACTGACATATAAGCGCCTAGGGCAGCACACTTTTCGTTTAACTTTTTCAGGGTAATGCTACCGTCATTTAGTTTTCAATCCTGATATCCTATATTTGAACCATCTCCCTAACTGGCAGTTACACAGACTAGCTAGTTAGCTTTAGCATGTTCGTCGGCTCATTCGGCTTTTTAAGTGAGATAAAAAATAACACTAAATAACAAATTAACTATCAACGTTACCACAATATCGCTCATGGACTAGCAATTGATGACATTTATTAACAGCTTCACAGTTAGATGACAATGTTTTCTGCTTACCTCCTCCAACTTCGTGTCGTCTTGCAACGCGTTGTGAGCTTGTAGATCTGCTATTTTTGGTGAAGAGAGTTTGAGTAGAAATTTGGTGTTGACCGGAAAAGAGGTCCAATTACATACAGGTACACTTTTCTAAATTGAGAGGGTTTAAGTGGTTAAGATTCTGTGCTCTGGCCATCTGATCTTTGTGTACCCTATTCTGGGGTGAACATTGGGCAAATAGCAGATCTCAAGCTCACAATGCGTTACAACACAAAGCATTGAGAGCTTGTAGATTGGCTATTGTCTGCAAAGATATTTGGTGTAGAGAGAAATTAGAAATGATCTCCGCTAGGCCAGATTGGCTTAGCCTGGCATTGCCAGACTGATCATGTGGGATCACTAACAAGTTCCTCCACGGTAGGAACTTAAAAGTAAATTATAGTCAACTGGAATGGAATATGAGAAATCTGAATGATACATCTTGATCACATGGCTGCAGAGATGTGTACCATTTGTATGAGTTTTGTTCAAAATCTGTGTTTTGGAGAAAATGCACACTGGTGGAAAGTCTAGTCCAGCACAAATGGTCATGACTTATATGGGGAGTTGAGTCATGAGCCAAGCAATGCAGGGAAACTGTACGACCAAGGGTTCAAGAGTTATAGGCCAAAACATGGAAGTGAGCTGTTGCCACCATGAGGCGATTTGAAAAGTGTGGGGCAGAGGTTCTTCCTTAGCCTACTGGGAGTGTGCGTGCAAAGTTTCACACTTATCGGTCCAGCTGTGCTGATGATTAGCTGCTCACATATGGGTAGCATTGATTTAGGACATTTGTGATGCATTGCCTGATCCCGTCTCTGTAAATACAGCTGACAGAATTCTGAAGTTGACTGTTCTATCAACTATATGTTTTAAGAAGTCTTTGGAATCATCCCTTAACTTAACTATGATTCTCTACAGACTGCTATTGCCACTAACGCACCAAGTTCTGCAGAGGGTTCTCCAAGTTCTGCAGACACTTCAATGGAGGAATCAGTGGAGGAGTCCACATCAAGTAATCTCCTGACTGAGACTTTGAACCTGCAACCATCATTTGTAAGTATTGACTAAAGAAATCCAAGTGAAAATGCAATCCTAATGATACTGAATTTTAATTTATTCAACGATTTGTTAATTTAACATGTATTTGCACAATTGTCAAGTTATTTGATGAGATGTTTGTACTAAAACATACTCCTAGGTTCACTTGCTGTTTTTGTGTTCGTGGGTTGTGTGTGTTTAGTTTCTACTCCCTCCTGTTGTGACTGACTGACAGTGTGACTTGAGTTCTGTCTTTTCGCCCCTGGCCAGTGTAATAACTGGATGGGGGGGGCGCACTACAAATCCTGAACCTACGAACCTAAACATTTGAGGAAAGAAAGTCCTCACAAAGTTTTGTCAGTTTTTCATTGTGATTCATTCTATGTTTAATAGGCAATTCGTCAGATTCTTCAAGGCACTACTCAGGGGAAAGAAATAGTACAGAGTTTAGAAGAAAAGCGCTCCATCATCAGCAAGCAGAGAAAGCAACTTGTAAGACTACTTGTATCTCACCTGCTGGAAACCAATGGTGAAACGTGAGTGAGCCGCATATGAATTATTCCGTGAACATACACTTTCAAACAGATGAGATAAGAAATGTCAGTAAAGTAAATGTACGATGTTGCTGTCCAACACTGGCTATCACACACCTTCAACAACAACCAAGGAGTGCATAGACAGCAGAACTCAAATGCACTTTAAAAGCGCATTACAATTCAGTGTTCAATTCATGGATTTTAATCGTCATATATTTGTAACAATGATTACTGTCTCATCTCATCGTTCTTTGACAAACTTCTACCGTCTATTTTAACAGGCCATCCACAGACACAAAGAAAGCCCTTGCCGCGGCATTGATGTATGAATTCCCTTGCCTTTTGGATGGTACAGGCAGTGGCTATGTAAGTTAATCAATCAACACAAAGGAGAACTGGGGTTACGTACTGTAACCCAGCTTCTATGAGTATAGGCGCAGCCCTCTAAGGCTATCGCTATTGGGTAATCCCACTGCACGTGTGCAGCACTGACAGACTTAATCCACGCCCACCTATGACGTGGGCCCCACCTACGGCCTCACTTCCGTATAAATAGGAAGTAGGCCCGACCATCTGCTCCCACGCCAACAGCTTTTCTTCAGCTATTCACGGAGCCAGTGGGGCCCGAACCTTAGAGGGCTGCGCCTATACTCATAGAAGCTGGGTTACAGTACGTAACCCCAGTTCTATATCGTATAAGGCTTCGCCCTCTAAGGCTATCGCTATTGGGTTAAGGGCGAAGCAGGATGTAGTTCACGCCCCACTGGTCCGTCCGTTACCAGGAGCACAAAAACACACCTACTCAATTTAATAACCCATGTCCATTGCGCCATGCGTAAAGGAGCATCACAGTCCCTGGAAATGTAGCATTTAAAATGAATATTCTCCATGAGGGAATGAAGGTGAATACCTGTCGTTATAAAAAGTAGAGACCAAAGTCCCACTTGTTACAACGAAAAAAGAGAGGAAACAGGGCAGCTCTCTGAGTGCCGACAGGCAGGAGAGAGGGCACACAGTTGAGTCCCCGACATTACTCACTCTGACAGGACATTCAGTACTGAGTGTGTCAGAGAGGAATGGGAGACATCCCTCAAATAAAAACGAATAAAAGAACAGGGGGAAGACCAAGAAGCAGCAATGCAAATGTCTTCCACTGTCAGTCCTCCGTGCAAAGCCATAGAGGTTGATACAATTCCTCTGGTGCCGTGCGCTTGATGTTCTCCGGGGGATCCAACCCAGAGGAGACATGCGCCTGTGACACAGCCTCACACAGCCAGTGTGACAGGCGCTGTGCAGACAGAGGCTGCCCCATTGAGCGCTCTCTGTAATGCACAAACAGACGCTGGAAACTGCGCAACACAGCCGCGCATGCCGTATAGCATGACAGCGCGCGCACGGGACGGAGGAGATGAGATGTGGCTTCCTCCTCTGATGTGTGAGGAGGAGGAAAAAAACCCTCCAAAGTTATCACTCTCGATCTAAAAAAGAGACCTGTGATAATTTTTGGCATAAAAACCAGGCGCAAAACAGCTGAGCTGCCATCTCCTTGGATCTGGAGACATGACGGAGCCACAGAGAGAGCAGACAAATCACTCACCCCTTTTAGCTGATGTCAGAGCCAAGAGCAGAGCTACTTTGGCTGACAAGAACTTTTAGGGGGACCTGATCTAAAGGTTCAAATGGAGCTTTTCTCAGTGCGCGTAACACTAAAGCCAAATCCCATTGAGGCGCCAAAGCGCGTGACACAGGTCTGAGTCTCTGTACTCCCCGTAGAAAACGTTTTGTCAGAGGGTGACTAACACCGTGCTGACACCAAACCTACGTGGCAAGATGAAATGGCAGCAGCATATGTTTTGACCGTGCTATAAGCCAGTTCCTGTCCAGCAACAGCTGGAGGAACGACAGCACGTGAGGCAGGGTGACCGTAACGGGGTCCAGGCTTTTCCCTACATGTCAACGCTGTCCATTTGGCTGTGTATGATGCTCTGGTGTGTGAAGCAGCTGCGCTGATCGTACACCTCCCTGGCGATTTATGTAGGCCGCCGCCGCTGCTTTGTTGTCTGTTCGAATCAACACATGTTGATTGTACCGCAACGGGGCGAAAAAATGCTGAATTACTCTCCATACGGAGAGTAATTCAGCACGTTTATATGGAGAGACATGTGAACCGGCCACTGTCCCCCCCCTGCCTGCGACATGCACGTTCCTCAGCCTGCGAGAGATGCGTCTGTGAACACTGCGGTGTGTGACGTCACTCTGCTCAGGGGCACCCCCACTGACAAGACGTGGAGATTTTTCCAATAGGTTAAAACCAAACCCACGGAAGGAGGAATGTACACCATGCGTCTCCTCTGACGCACAGGGTCGATGCGCAGGCGAATAAACCACCTCTGGAGTCTCCTCAAGAGAAGGAGACCCAGGGCGATCACCACGTGACCAGCTGACATCATGTCTAAAAACTGCATCACGGAGAGGGCTGTCACCGCCCCGCGGGGTGTGACGCGCCGGAGGAGAGCTGTCACTTTCTCCCCTCTCCGCTGTGAGAGTCGCGCTCTCATGCGGACTGAGTTCAATTCCACTCCCAGTTAAATGATAACCTGGGAGGGAAGAGGACAGCTCTTCTTCCATTTGATAATGAAACCCAGGCTTGACAGATGCTCCAGCACCTGATTGATCGTCAGCATGGGAAAAGGCCATTCCCTTGTTGAACACTGACAGATCGAGGATGGGTCTCATTCCCCCCGCCCCGTCTCCTTCGGGACCAGAAAATAGCGGGAGTAAAAACCCCCGATTTTCTTCCCCTTGAGGAACCCTGGAAAAAGGCTTCCTTTAACAGAGTTCCTGCCGCTCTGCACGGAGCGCGAGACACTGTTCCTGGGATGACAGGGTTCCCTGTATCCCGTAGAACTGCGGGGGGGAGAGGCGAACTGCAGAGACTACCCTCTGCCCATCCGCCTGCTCATCCATCTGTCCATCAGACACACACGCCGCCACCCTGAGTAATACTCTGATAGCGCCGGGTGTACATTCTCTGGATGTGCTGTGGTTGGTGGCAAACCACGCCCGAGCCCTCCACACACTGCATTTCACACAGGCTCTCATTATGTCGCCGTTTTAGGAGAAGTCTCGTAAACCGCGCGTTCACGCTCAACACCACTAAGGGATGAGCGGAGGTGTGTGCAGTGCTGTCCCCACGAGGCGTAATAATGGCCCCTTTGATCCATTAATGGAGGGGGCGTAGTCATCCGACTTGTGCCCTCCACTCGGACCCAGGACTCAAGGCTTCGTCCACGGAGTAAACCTCCTGGACTGCCCAATCATCCTCGACCGCAGCAGCAGCAGCGAGAGCAAAAACCGAGAAAACCGAGCTGCCTAAAAACCAATAGGTTTTAAAGACAGCAGATTTATGCAGCGAGCCATGCTGCCTATAACCGACAGGTTAGGGGCAGCCGGCTTACCCGGTGGGCCTTGCTGCATAATATTAACCATCTGTCCACCGAACACACGCGTCGCCACTCTGAGTAATACTCTGAGAGCGCGCGACATGCTCTGGAATGTGCTGTGGTTGTCATGGTGACGAGCCACGTCAGAGCCCTCGCAACCCAAGAGGGGCCCGGACCGAAAGAGCTGCGAGGGGGCCTCCACACGCTGCATCTCACACCGGCTCTCACCCTGTCTCTGTTTAGGAGTGTTAAGGCTCGTAAACTGGACATTGAGGCGCGTTCCCGCTCAACCCTGCTGAGGAATGAGCGAGGTGTGTGCAGTGCTATTCACACAGTGCGTAATAACAGCCCTGGGCTCATTAGGACCTGTGTAGTAGGCACATCTGGGACAGAGGAAAAAACCGTGCTGCCTGCTAACCGACAGGTTAGGAGCATCAGGTTTAAACGTCAAGCCCTGCTTTCTAATAACCGCCTGGTTAAATACAGCTGGCTTGTGCCGCGAGCCCTGCTGCCTGCTAACTGACAGGTTACAGCCGGCTCAAACGGCGAGCCGCGCTGTCTGTTAACCGACCGGTTAACCCCAGCTGGCTTATGCACCTCCACACGTTGTATTGCACAGCGGCTCTCATCATGTCTCCGTTTAAGAGAAGGCTCGTAAACCGGACATTGAGGCGCGTTCACGCTCAAACCCGCTTGAGGAATGAGCGGAGGTGTGTGGAGGTATATCTGTGACATAGGAAACAAGCCTGTGCTGTCTAATCAACCGACAGGTTTTAAAGACAGCCGGTTTGTGCCGCGAGCCCTGCTGCCTAATAACCGACAGGCTATGAGGCAGCCGCTTATACAGCTTTTTTATGTCATCCGGAGGAGAGCTCTCCTGAACCGGGGGAACGGGGAGATCTCATTAGGCGGCTGCCTTTCCAATGATCTCCGGGAGTTCCTGGAGAATACCGCCTATACGGCAGAGCCGAGATGGCGGATAGAGGGACCTGGTGACCCGGTGTCAGCCCGGCAGCCGAACCCATAGGCTCGGCTGTCGGGCTGACAGTCTCCCCCGTCCGGAGGAGAGGGAGGATGGGGCCGGGGGAACCACATGGTGATCCGTGAATGGAGGGGAAGAAGTTGCCTGACTGCTGCCCGCCACTCGGATCCAATAAATCAAGGGCTTGATCCACAGAGTAAGACTCCTGGACTAGCCAATCATCCTCAGCCGCAGCCGCGAGAGCGTCCGCTCTCTGCTGTCTGTGGGCCAGAGGGAGACGGACACAATGAGTGCACGACACCTGGGGAGTGAGAGCCGCATTTGCGTGCTCCCATCCCCGGCAGTACTTACCTGTATCGTCTGTGTAAAGCCGCTTCCTTTCTCCCTGGAGCGAGCCAGCCACAGCCGGTCGTAACTCATATGTCGGGCTGACACAGAGCCCCCGCCCTGTCTCCCCCGTCCGGAGGAGAGGGAGGATGGGGCCGGGGGAACCCCATGGTGATCCGTGAATGGAGGGGAAGGAGTCGCCTGACTGCTGCCCGCCACTCGGATCCCATAAATCAAGGTCTTGGTCCACGGAGTAAGACTCCTGGACTAGCCAATCATCCTCGGCCGCAGCAGCGAGAGCGTCCTCTCTCCGCTGTCTGTGGGCCAGAGGGCCAGAGGGCCAGAGGGCCAGAGGGCCAGAGGGCCAGTGCTTCTGCAACGGAGTGCTGAAGAAAAATGGGAGCAGATGGTCGGGCCTACTTCCTATTTATACGGAAGTGAGGCCGTAGGTGGGGCCCACGTCATAGGTGGGCGTGGATTAAGTCTGTCAGTGCTGCACACGTGCAGTGGGATTACCCAATAGCGATAGCCTTAGAGGGCGAAGCCTTATACGAAATAGAACACTCCATACACACACACCTAAAAGAAATGTGCTCAAACGTTTTTCCTCGTGCACAGTCACACGCACATGTTTGGATTGCTCCTTAAAATCCCATGTAACCATCTTCACGGTTTACGCCAGGCCAATTTAAGCTGAATCTAATTTTCTCTTTTACAGGGAGCTTGGTACACACCTGGCCGAAATCACAAACCTGCTACAGGTTTCCTGGAGGAGCGCTTGAGGAACGTCAGGAAGCGCATGAGAATGCTGAAACGACCACGCCACCAAGAACAACAGGAGGAACAGACACCTAGTACACCAGGTAATACTAATAACCAATGTTAATTATCCCCGCCAGGCTAGAATGGACAAATGCAAGGGATTATATTTTCGGTCCCATGACTCTTCTGTCCATCCATCTTCTAAAAGCTAGTCTCAGGCACCGCTGGACCGATTGGCGACTTATCACACACTCTCCAATTAGGCCAGAACCCCAAATGTTTGAAATCAGCTATAATGAATCTGAGGACCTCTGTACTTATCATTCAACAGAATCTGATGTGCCTCCTGAAACACTTCTAGAAATGGTTGAATGGATGAAGGTCAATAGGTATCCAGTGTCCCAAGTTGAGGACTACATGAATCAAACAGCTCTACAGAGAGGCAAGTGGATTCGCAGCAATGGATCTAAAAGCCTCCCGGAAATGTTGACTGAGTTCCCTAGGCTTGTAGACAATCCTGGCATGGTAAGAAATTATTTTGCTATTGCGGTTTTGTCTATTTGAATGATACTCTATTTGTGTTAGGATTTGAGGCAAGGCCCCAAATGCAGATTGAGGAAAAGCGGGTTTCAAAGTGTAACAAAAGGCGAGCTTTAATTACAAAAAGCTGTTGACAATGAAAAAACAAAACAAAACCATGAATCCATAAACAGGTAGCACAAGGTAGCATCCAGACAAAAACCGACAGTGACAAACATGGAGGGTGACAGGAAAGACAATGAACCGACAAGGAGCACAGGGGAAGACAAGACTAAATACAAAGAGGGGTAATCACAGGACAAGACACAGCTGGGCAGGGGAGGCAGAAACACAAGGGCAACAGGTGAACACAATCAGACACAGGAGGGAAGACAAGACACAGGTGAGGAGGGAGGAGAAAACACAGGTGAGGAGGGAGGAGAAAACACAGGTGAGGAGGGAGGAGAAAACACAGGGCACAAGGGCTGCGTCTCACTTCTCTTATTTTTCATTTCCTCGCTCCTCGGTCTCGGTCTCACCGGAAGTTGATTTGTCTGCGCCATCTTGAGTAGCATCCCATGGCTCTTATTTCTGCTGGAGGAGCGAGGACCGAGGAGCGAGGAGCGAGGAGCGATAATGGAGGAGCGATAACGGAGGAACCACCAGATCATCCTCCGGTGAAATCCTCAGCCACTCGCCCCGCCCCCTTACTGTGTATCGCTCACTGATTGGACGATGCAGCGCATGCACTGATCTGATGCTTCTTGACATGAGAGCAGTTTCCCAGCGGAGTGAAGAAAACACATGAAACTCACGGGACTCACTCCTCAGTTCATACTGGGTTCTGTTTCAATGAATGCATCATTCAGTTACAAATATGTGATATATCTGAACAACTAAGTGGTCAAAGATTATTTTATTCATTTATTGGAAACATTTTCATGATCGCTTTTTCGTTTTACATTTTCATTTGTTGTCATTTCCATTCAGTCAGTCATTAAGTGCTATTTAACATGTTAATGTGCTACATATCCACACAAACAGACAAAGTGTGCAATCCAATGAATGTTAATCTAACTGGGTTTTGATAGATAACATATCTCTCTTTCTTCTCTCAATTATTTTATTTCTATTGTGCACTCTAATCAATATTAATCTAACTATTGTTCGTTTATACATTTTAAGAATGGCGTTTATCTGTTTTGAGAATGAGTTCTTATTTAATGTATTTGGGTCTACAACAGATGATACAAATGTTTGTGTCAGTAAATGTGTACTAACAGAGGCCGGGGTGTTTGTGAAAATAACGGGGACAGAGCTGCTGTCAGACGATCAGCTGTGCGGCGTCATCACAAACGGACGTCGCTTCACGTGACGCTCCGGAGGAAAGGACGTCCCATTGCTCTTAAAACTCATTTCCCTGCTTCTCGTGGTTTCCTTCGTCTCTCCATGCTTCCTGGTGGGAGGGACGCAGGGAAACCACGCAAGAGAGGGACGCAAGGAATCCATTTAATCGACCTGAGACGCAGCCATAGTGACACAATCGGGTTATCAGGCAGGAGGGAACACAGAGACAGGAAGCAACAGACAAGACGGGGGGGGTGAACACTTTTCAAAATAAAACAGGAAACCAAAGACAGATCTAGACATGACAAAACACAACACAGACAGATCGTGACAATTTGACTGATCCTCTGCAATGCCCTACAAGTTTATGTTTAACCACTTAGACCCTACAGTATATACTTTGTAATAATTTAATAATTTACCTGTTGAAGTGACAATAAAGGTTCAGATTCTGATAAGATGTCACAACACTTCCTGTGATTATAATAGGCTATACAATTCACGCCTTGTTTTTACCATTCAACACCAGGGCAGAAAAGTCTATATTGCTTCAGAAATATGTTATGATTGGGTTATTTTTTAACCCAGTAGTTTTAAGAGTGTACACAGCAGCCTGTGAGCAGTATGAATATGCTAAGATATATAAAGTATGACAACGGTAAGCAGTGCAAGTATAGTATAAAATATATAGATATTAATTTAATGATGATAAACATTGTGGAACAATGATGAAAAATGTGAATGGAAGTGGCGACGTGAAACTGACACAAAACAACAACAGATACATATATCTTAGCTAAGATACATATATCTTAGCTAAGATATATGTATCTTAGCTAAGATATATGTATATCTTAGCTAAGATATATGTATATCTTAGCTAAGATATATGTATCTTAGCTAAGATATATGTATATCTTAGCTAAGATATACATATATCTTAGCTAAGATACATATATCTTAGCTTAGATATATGTATCTTAGCTAAGCTAAGATATATGTATATCAGATGGAACAATGCATGTACTCTAATTTTTACAAGAATCTGATTTTGTGTAAGTTTTAAATATTCATTGAAGGTGTCTTTCACATTTGAATATTTATTTATTTAAAACATGTATTAGTTGCTATACTGTAGACATGTAGGCCTACATTATGTATAATTATATTATTTTAAGTGTGGTTTAAAGTAAACTTATATAAAGTGATTTGGTTGAGCCAAGTAACCCAGGTGGATGCAATCAGGTAATGAGGACAGAGCCTCTGTTTGTAGATGGGGTTTGTGGCCATGCTGTCGGCCTGACGTTTAAAATAAATGATCAAATCTTATCTGTTGAATGTTTTATTTAAAAGGTTTTTATTTATTTGTTTAAGGAGGGACGCCAGAGCCAAGTGCAGGCCGAGCAGACCGCCTTCTGCCGCCGCAGGCAGGATCAAACTCTCGGTCCGGCAGCTTCCCCGGTGATGGGCTCCGTGTAACAAGTCCCCTCAGTCTGTGCGGGGGGGGGGGCGGGCCGTGCCCAGGTACTCCCTGTTCTGCCCTATCTGCACCACGGTGATGCTGCGGTCATCGCTCGCCTCTCCTCCGGTGGTGCCCTCGGCTCCTTCCGCCGCCACACTGCCCAGCACACTGGAGATCACGATCCCGTCGGGTCGCCAGTCTCTGGCACTGTTATGTTGGGGGTCACGGGCTGAAAAGTCTCACCATACTTAATCCTAGACAGTAGCACATGGTATATATGGTACGACTTTGTAATTTTTGAATGTTGATATGTATTCGCTCATAGCCTACTGTGCCTTTCACGCAGACAATACAAGTGCATTTTGAAATGACAAATAGGTTTATGTTTCAAGTTTATTTGCATTAAAAACGTGTTTTTAAACCTTTCTGTTCAAAGTTGATATTTTGTTTCTTAAAAGATTAAATCTTTAAAAACATGCTGTTTGCCATTTTTAAAGTTTGATGGAAGAATTTAAATATAGGTCACTGACGTGGAGCTTTAGGCCTGCAATGCTTTCAGGTTGTTTCAGCTTTGAGTGAATATGGATGTTAAATTCACAAATGAGTGAATAATCTTGAACAAGAACAGGATCTTGAGCCATGATGTTTTTAAAGTACAGAAACATTCAGAATGAATGACGATTCCTTCAAAGGTTTTGAAATAGACCCCTAGTACTCTTAATTTATAAAGTAATAATACATGTGAATGATTGAGCTCATTAGTGGCCTGACTGGCCCTCCTACTCTGGTCTAAAGAAAGTCAATGATGATCGCTGTGAAGGGGTGTCCAGCCCATATCAATAACAGACCAAACTACAGGCTCATGTTTTCATGTTATAGTAGGCCTACCTCACATGAACCTGTTTGAAACCTTAATGACCCCATGATGTGATTATTTATATCTTAAAACCTGTAACAACTATATTTAGATGTTCATAAATATCTACATTTATGTATAAATGCATGTGTAGCAGTTAGACAAACATAATTAATAGATCTCATTATTACCTATTTTATGTGTACTAAACAATAAAGTTTACTAAGCCTCCTTTTTGTTTTAATTTATTAATTAGACAAAATGATTTGTGCTTAAAGTCATATACTGTTGTGTCTCAAACGGATAGACTAGATTATTCATTAATTTGCCTAATAGTTGCTTAAAATGCTACAATAACATTTGCAATTCGTTTTTAATCTGCCAGTGGCGAGCCGTCAGGGCCCTCTAGGCCCTCTGTGAGGGCCTAACATATTCTAGAAAATAATATTTGAAAACATTTAAAAAATATATTTTTTTTTTAAATATATATATTTTTAATATTATTTTTTTTATATTTTCCATTAGTTTTACCAAAAAAAACTTGATTTTAATTGTATTTAACAAAACATTTCCAAAGAAATAAATCCTTGGAATCTGCCTGTTCAGTCTCTGTTGAATGTGAAGGGTTTCATGAAAGAACCGCGTCTGGCCCTCTCTGCGATTCACAGAGGGCCCGCTATAGTAAAACAACGAGAGAGTAATGTCAAATGACAGTACAATTGACCAATCATATCTTCCCTCTAAATGGGTGGGCTTTATTATCACGGACTGTATGACAAGTTCCGCCCGCTGCGCTGCCAAGTTTATGCATGTGCTATAACAACGGTCAAGCTAGGCGGAAGTAGCTAATTAGCATACGTTCATTCACGATGGCTCACGTCAGTGATGACATCGTTGCGAAACTACTAACCGAGTCTTTTTCAAGAATGAGTTACACTGATAAATTGGAGTTAATTTCCAAAGGGCGACCAACACCACAGCTTCATTTAGTTCAAAAAACCAAACGGTTCGAGAGGCATTTTAATATCGGCAATTACGCCAGATACAACTGGATGACCGGATCAACCAGGGAACAAAAGCTGTACTGCTGGGATTGCTTGCTTTTTGGCGCGGACAGTGGGTCATGGGCCAAAGATGGATATTCTGATTTAGGAAGTTTATCCAAATCAGCACATCGCCACCAGAATGCTTCAGGTCACCTCAGAGCTACTATTCGCCTTAAAACATTTGGGGACACCAGGATAGAGCTCCAGCTGGATGAGCAACAACGCCGGGGTGTCATCATTCATAATGAAAAGGTGAAGAGGAACCGAGGAATTTTGAAACGCCTCATAAATTGTGTGGTGTACTTAGGCAAGCAGGAGTTGCCGTTCCGAGGTCACGATGAGAATGTAACTTCATCAAACAAGGGGAATTACATAGAGTTGCTGGATTTAGTGGCAGAATATGACAGCGACCTGCACACACACCTCGCCACATCAACAGTCTTTGCCGGCACGTCTTTGAGGATTCAGAATGACCTGATCAGCGCTGTCGCTAGTGTAATGACGGATAGCATGAAAGAGGAGCTGAGGAAGGCACCTTTTGTCGCGGTCATGTTGGATGAAACAACAGACATTAGCAACGTGGCACAGATGTCATATGTGCTTCGATATGTCACTGAAGATGGGATAAAAGAGCGTTTCTTCAAGTACGAAGATGTGACAGAGGACAAACGAGCAGAGGCCATAGCTACACGGCTGCTGGAGTTCCTGAGGGAGAGTGGCTGTATTGACAAAGTGGTCGCGCAGTGCTACGATGGAGCAGCTGTTATGGCCTCTGGATTGAATGGGGTGCAAGCGAAAGTTAAGGAAACAATTCCACAGGCCCTTTTCATTCACTGCTATGCTCACATCTTAAATCTCGTCTTGTCAAAGGGAGCTTCCAAGATAAGAGAGTGTAAGGTCTTCTCCTCACACCTCTCTGGCTTGGCCACCTTTTTCAGCCGCTCAGCAAAGCGCACCAAGCTCCTGGATGATATTTGCCAGCATAGGCTTCCACGGGCAGCTCCCACTCGCTGGTGCTTTCATTCTCGCTTGGTGTGCACAGTGGCAGAGAAGACCAGGGAATTGAGAGAGGTAAGATAATAATAATAATAATAATGACCGTAATGAAAATATTAACAATAATAAAGAAATGATATAGTGTTGGAAACTACCCACTCATAAAAACATGAAGGTAAAGAACTATGCTAGTATTACATTAAATGAAAAGCTAATGTTAGTGTTTACTGGAGGTCTATAAGTTGTTTTTTCTAAACTAAGCATTACTCTCGTAGGTGTTCGAGCACATCGTAGACCATCACACAGAGTTTGATGACGAAACTGTTCATTGCTCTGATGGATACATCACCCTCCTTACCAGCTTCGATTTCAGCTTTTGGTTGAAAACCTTCCACGCTATCTTCTCCTACTCGGATGTTGTTTTTCAAATACTTCAGAACAAAGGTTTTGATATGCAGTTCTGCCTGGCCAGAGTGGATCAGCTACAGCGACAAATTGAACAGGAGAAGGGGAACTTTGACAGCGTCTACGATGAAACCCAGGCTTTGGTTGGCCCTCCGCGCGGCCGTGGAGCTCAAGGAGACGTTCGCGCACGGTACAGGGAGCTCCACTGCAGCGTAATTGACAGCCTGCTAACCCAGATTGCCAACCGCTTCAGTGACCACAAAAAGCTGGAATTCCTGGCCCTTCTGGACCCGCAACAGTTCGGGCATTACTGTAACTATTTCCCAACTGCTGCCTTGAACAGTTTGATGGAGAGCTATGGCGGATATTTCGACCAGCCTCGACTGCACACGGAACTCGCCGTGATGTACGGCATGTCTGACATTTTGGGGAAAAGCCCAGCCGGCATTCATCAGTTTCTCCTAAAAAAAGGACTGAGTGAAAGCATGAAGCAGGTGTACACCCTCTCATGCATCATCCTGACAATACCTGTGTCCACTGCCTCTGTGGAGAGGTCATTCTCTGCGCTGAAGCGCATAAAAAGCTACTCGAGGTCCACGACTGGGCAAGTCCGACTGTCAGACTTGGCCTTAATTTCGATCGAGAAGGAATTGCTGATTGCTTTAAAAGCAAAGGATCAGCTGCATGACCCCGCCATCAAGTTCTTCATACAAAAGGACAGGAGGATGGACTTTGTGTTTCAGTGATATGATCATCAAAGGTAAGCCAAAGTGATTTTCAATGTGGGCCGCCGTGCCGACTTAATTCATTTTTAATTGTTACTTGGCTGTGGGTGCCCTGTCATGATAGGTGATAAATGGTGTTGTTCTGTGTGCTAGAGGGTCGCTGTCATTGATGCGTTTTGCACCCCGGGCCGTTGTTCTGATATTCCGCTGAAGTATACGCTGTGACGTAATAACTCTTCTTTTTTTTCTTTTTTTCGAGGGAAGGGGGGGTCAGAGGGCCTAGGTAGAAAAGTCACGGCTCGCCACTGTAATCTGCCATGTACGGTATCAATGTCTCTCAGCCACCGTAGTGTCGTGTACTTGCTGCGGCTGCACTAGACTGTGGGTGTTTCTCAATGCGAGTACGCTTGCTTGGTAGCACATGTCTGCCGAGCATCTTGCTTCAGAAGCGAGTCAAGAATACTTCCTGACATTTGGAAAACAAAGAGTGGAACACGCTAGCAAGTGTGCAGGTGTGCGTCATATGAGAGGCCCCGCCTCTTACATCTTCCACCACAGATTTGGGGAAATTGGTCCGTGCGCAAAGCATTGTGGGGATTTTAAGACCGCGGAGTCTACTCATGTGCAGCCTCGATATTTCTCCAAACGGAGTACGCCCGGGCTCGGTAGATTTCCAAGTATGCTGGAGATTGGAACAGTACTTCGGAGGCACTCGATGACGTAGCATGCTTGAAATAGTGGCTCTGAAGCAGCTTTACTCGACATTGAGAAACACCCCGTATTGCCGCCTCGCTCTCAAGTCTGCGGGCGTCTTTGTCCCGCGAGATTTCAACGTCTCATGTAGGCGAGCCTCCAGAGCAGGGTTGCGGTCGAATAGTCCATTTAGTTTAGGAACCTTCCTAACGGAGTGAAATGACCCGGAAGTCCCTCAGTGGCAGCCATGATAACACGTCGGATAGTGAACGTGCAGTCTCTTCTCCTAAGTCCTTTTGAATTCTCCTATCCACTATCCCTTAACCCCGTGACCTTTCACTCAGAGGTCAAGGAATAGACGATAGGGTTAGAACTTAGAGCTGATTTTTGGACTATTCCAAAAATCAGCTTAAACACAGATGGTTTTCTGCTCATTTAATAACTATTAATTCATCTAGTTTGTTGTCTGCTCTTGTGCGTAGTGAATACTAAAGAAGACCATTGTCTCTGTGTTAGCTGATTATTCTGTAGAATTCTGTTGAGCATGAAACAATAGCGTGAGTGTGAGGGTATTGAGGTATATATAAATTGGTCAGTAAGTCAGAGATGTGCAACTATATTTAACTTTGTAGTGATCACTGATTCATACACTGGGGTTACATAATCCAATCATGGAACTACAGGTTGGGGGTATTGTTTCCACACGGACACATATGTTGTTGGTACTTACTGCGTGCCCTCCCTTTCGCTTTCTCTTCTCTTCCTGGGCTGCGACCCGACAACATGTCTATTTCTGTCGCTCATTAAAGTACCCATTTGCACCTTCGATGCACCGCCTCCGACTCCTATCTCTCGGCACTACATTGGTGACCCTGACATAAGTCTCGCGAAGGATCCGAGACTGAACCGAACACGGCGAAAAAGCCGGCTCGGTGCGCCCCGCGGAATGGCTGAGGACGTCGCCCGCCATTCCCGCTTCGTCTCGGCACTGGAAGACAGCAAGCCTTCCTACTACGAGGAGACGATGCACGACCTGCTAGGTATGGAGGAACCCGACTTCTACCTCGTGGAGCTGTTTCTTCTGCACATGCGGCTGCATGTCCAGGCTGCGCTAGCTAACACGGCTAGTGTTGAGCCCCGCGCTTTAGCCGAAGAAGCTAGCCGGTTCTTCCTGGCCGCCCCGCGATTTACCCCGGAGGTGCTTGCCACTGCACGCTGCAGCACCTTCCCTGGTGGGGGCACGCCGCCTAGCAGAGGCTCCGGGGCCGACGACAACGACAGCGACTAGCGGCCGTCGAGAACGGCTAGCCACGACTGCTAACGGCTAGCAGCTACCAACGGCTAACGACAGCTAGCCACGACAGCTGACGGCTAGCAGCTACCAACGGCTAACGACGACAGCTAACGACTAGCAGCTAGCGGCTAACGACATCCATTGGCTATCGACATCCGACTGTTTTTTTTTTTTTTTTTGTGGTGCCGGAGAGGAGGTGCGATCAAGTCTGGTCAGCCTTGTGTGGATCCTCTCACAACTTCGTCCATCTGTTTTTGATCGTGGACAGAACGACCCTTTTGAGTTTTTTGCTGGTGCCTGAGAGGAGGTTCGACCATGTCTGGTCGGCCTCGTGTGGACCCTCTCGCTTTTTCACCACCTCGACGGCGGCTTCGGACGTCGCCCATGCCTTCTTCGGCCCGTGGGTGGCGCGCTTCTGGACCCTGCCTGGCCTCTCCTCTAACCGCGGCTCACGGTTCGCCTCGACGGCGGCTTCGGACGGCGCCCCGTCTGGCCTCTCCCCTGTCCACGGCTCCCTCCTCCCGAGGACTTCGTACCCGCCGCCGCTGTGCCTTTGCCTGCGGCCGGGCAGCGCTCCTCCCTGCTGGGGACCACCGGGTTATTCACGCCCGTCCCCACGTCGCAGCACAGCGACCCTGCTTTCTGCGGCCCCCTGACGACGGCCCGTTCCGGCCCGCCCCCCACCGATGGGGATGCCCTCGCCCTCGTTGGGCCCCTGACCTCTCCTGCGGCCCCCTGCCGACGGCCCGTTCCATGCCCCGGCCCTCGCCTGCGGCCCCGCCCTCCTCGGCCCCTGTGGTGCTTCCTCCCGCGAGGATTGTGCCATGTTTGAATTCTGGGGGGGCTTGTGTAGTGATCACTGATTCATACACTGGGGTTACATAATCCAATCATGGAACTACAGGTTGGGGGTATTGTTTCCACACGGACACATATGTTGTTGGTACTTACTGCGTGCCCTCCCTTTCGCTTTCTCTTCTCTTCCTGGGCTGCGACCCGACAACATGTCTATTTCTGTTGCTCATTAAAGTACCCATTTGCACCTTCGATGCACCGCCTCCGACTCCTATCTCTCCGCACTACAACTTTTTGTTTTAAAACACATTTTTAGAAATGATACTTGGAAGTGCCCTTTTTCTGACTTCAGCTCCCGCCCCCCCAAATGGCTGTGCACATCCCTGTGTGTGTGTGTCAGTGAGTGTGTCAGTGTGTGTTTGTGCGTGTGTGTGTCAGTGTGTGTGTGTCAGTGTGTGTGTGTCAGTGTGTGTCAGTGTGTGTCAGTGTGTGTTTGTGTCAGTGTGTGTGTGTGTCAGTGTGTGTGTGTGTCAGTGTGTGTGTGTGTCAGTGTGTGTGTGTCAGTGTGTGTGTGTCAGTGTGTGTGTGCGTGCGTGTGTCAGTGTGTGTGTGTGTGTGCGTGCGTGTGTCAGTGTGTGTGTGTGTGTTTGTGTCAGTGTGTGTGTGTGTGTGTGTGTGTGTGTGTGCGTGCGTGTGTCAGTGTGTGTGTGTCAGTGTGTGTGTGTGTGTGTCAGTGTGTGTGTGTGTGTGTGTGTCAGTGTGTGTGTGTGTGTGTGTGTGTCAGTGTGTGTGTGTGTGCAAACAGAGCAGAGAGTGAACAGAGCATCATCTTTATTGAGGTGATCACACACAGAGAGGAAGTCGTTCACAGTAAAGAGTCTCGCTGAGGACAAACAGAGGAACTTCCTGAACTGGAACTCATCCTAAAGCTCAGTCTGACATTTCATTTTGAAAAATAAATCTTTATTCTGAGGGACGATGAGGCGTTCAGAGCCACAGTTAGCCTAGCTTAGCATGAGGACTGGAAGCAGCAGTTCCTTCTTTCACTAAACGATTCTAAGCCAGGCTGAGAGTAGTCTGTTACTCTGACGTCCTGCACGGAGGCCGGAGACCCCAAGCGAATGGATCTCGGGCGGTTAGGATTTAAGAGGTTAAAAGAACAGCACGATAAGAAGTGATTGTTGTTGTAATACTCACACTGGCCACAGGGGGTTGAAGGGCAGCACGGCCTCGTGCTCTGCAGCTGAGATCAGGTTTCATTCCTACAGCAAACACTCATCATAATGTGTGAAGGTTTGATGTCTTTCTTTAGGCCAATCAGATCCTCTCAGTATTCAGAACATGGCGCAGTGCCTCTCCTGGCTGAAGTGAGTATTACAACACACCTTTCCCCTGTTCAAGAGAAAGTCCCTGAGATCAGGGCTTCTGTGAACCTGAGAGACGGTAAGGCTGCTCTGGGATCAGGGCTTCTGTGAACCTGAGAGACGGTAAGGCTGCTCTGAGATCAGGGCTTCTGTGAACCTGAGAGACGGTAAGGCTGCTCTGGGATCAGGGCTTCTGTGAACCTGAGAGACGGTAAGGCTGCTCTGGGATCAGGGCTTCTGTGAACCTGAGAGACGGTAAGGCTGCTCTGGGATCAGGGCTTCTGTGAACCTGAGAGACGGTAAGGCTGCTCTGGGATCAGGGCTTCTGTGAACCTGAGAGACAGTAAGGCTGCTCTGGGATCAGGGCTTCTGTGAACCTGAGAGACAGTAAGGCTGCTCTGAGATCAGGGCTTCTGTGAACCTGAGAGACGGTAAGGCTGCTCTGGGATCAGGGCTTCTGTGAACCTGAGAGACAGTAAGGCTGCTCTGGGATCAGGGCTTCTGTGAACCTGAGAGACAGTAAGGCTGCTCTGAGATCAGGGCTTCTGTGAACCTGAGAGACGGTAAGGCTGCTCTGGGATCAGGGCTTCTGTGAACCTGAGAGACGGTAAGGCTGCTCTGGGATCAGTTTACTGACGTTTAAGGCTTTTATATTCTTTACTGTTTCTCAACGTTTGCATATATATATATATATTTGTACTTATCATTCAAAACATTCACAACATTTATGTTTACATTCATTAAGTTATACTATTTTTTTAATGTAAGTTATAAATCCTCCCTTATTCTAACTTGGGTTTAAGCACCAGTGATGTTTAATGTGTGTGGGGTTAGGGTTAGTGGAGATATGTCATACATTATTTTACACAACATTTGATCCATATTTGATGAGCCTTTTTGGAGGGACTGCTTCCATGTTAATGTCGTGCACAGGATCAATAAAGAATCAATCATCAATGGCTGCGAGGTAGTTAAAGCTCCAGAAACAGCTAACGTTGTGATTAGCGTAGCAGCTGTTAGCTTCTTTGTAGATTCATCGACACTAACGAAGGGTTATTTCTCAGATTCCTTCCCTTATTCATGTCTTAACGCAGAGCAACACTGATAAGCTAATCACTGTTAGCTAATCACTGTTAGCTAATCAGTGTTAGCTAATCAGTGTTAGCTAATCACTGTTAGCTAATCACTGTTAGCTAATCAGTGTTAGCGTCAGTAAAGGCTCTGCTGGCACTTTGGTTTCCTTTATTGGATCAGTTCTAATCTAATGTGATGCTAACCTCAGATAAAGTTCATGATAACATTTAAAACAGTAGCCGCTATTTTCTAAGCTAGCTAACTTGAATCTGCTAACCAAAAGTAGCTCATTAGCAGAAGCGGGCTAATGAGCTATCAGCTAATTGATGAGCTTCAGCACAGCTGCCACAGGTGCTGGTTTACCTTCCTGAGAGCTCGTTTGGTTGAAGCGTCTCAGCTGGACTACATGGAGCAGCTACATGTTAGCATAGCCCTCATCCACCTCACTGCCTTCAGAGAGCAGCGTTTTAAAAGCTGTTAGCTTGTTGTCGTGTGGACAGACGGTCCTGATGGAGGCGTGTTTTATACGTGATGATTGAGTCACAGCACCACCTGCTGCTTCTGGGTTCAAACGGCTGTAATTAACCAGATTAATGTACGGCCCTGAGTACAGAAAGGTCAGAGGTCAGCTGTGTTTGCTGTCAGAAGTCGGGCTGCGTCTCGTCGTAGTCCATGATGCTCAGCTCGTGGCGGCGCTGCCTCACAGCGAGCGTCAGGTCGGGGGGCGGAGCTACAGGGGGCGGAGCTACATGGGGCGGAGCTACTCGGGGCGTCTGAGGACTCCCTGTGAGGGGGGAGGTCTCCTCAGCCTCCTGACCCAGAATCGAGCCCTCTGATTGGACCTCATCTTCCTCTTCCTCTCCTTCCTCCTCCTCCTCCTTTGCGCTGTGATTGGTCGGTCTGAACAGCTGGCGGGCTCTCTGCTCCAGGAACGACCCGACGGCCAGGGGGGAGTCGATGGGGGAGAGAGAGAGGGGGGAGGAGCAGAGGGCGAGGGAGAGGGGGGAGGAGGATAGGGTGCCGCCGTTTATTATCCCCACAGAAGAAGAGAAGGGGCGGGGCTTGTGAGGCGCAGGTAGGGCCACACTGCCTCCGTTAGGCCTGGAGGAGAGAGAGATCACATGATGACATCACATGACCACATCACATGACCACATCACATGACCACATAACATCACATGACTCCATCACATGACCACATCACATGACCACATCATAACATCACATGACTACATCACATGACCACATCACATGACCACATCATATGACCACATCACATGACCACATAACATCACATGACCACATCATATGACCACATCATGACATCACATGAACAGAAGATTATCAGAATTGTGTGTGATTGTGTGATTGTGTGTACCTGACGTCCTGGGGCCTGCTGTGTATGTGTGTGTGTTGATGTGTACCTGATGTCCTGGGGCCTGCTGTGTATGTGTGTGTGTTGATGTGTACCTGATGTCCTGGGGCCTGCTGTGTGTGTGTGTGTGTGTGTTGATGTGTACCTGACGTCCTGGGGCCTGCTGTGTATGTGTGTGTGTTGATGTGTACCTGACGTCCTGTGGCCGGCTGTGTATGTGTGTGTGTTGATGTGTACCTGATGTCCTGGGGCCGGCTGTGTGTGTGTGTGTGTGTGTTGATGTGTACCTGACGTCCTGGGGCCTGCTGTGTATGTGTGTGTGTTGATGTTACCTGACGTCCTGGGGCCTGCTGTGTATGTGTGTGTGTTGATGTGTACCTGACGTCCTGGGGCCTGCTGTGTATGTGTGTGTGTTGATGTTACCTGACGTCCTGGGGCCTGCTGTGTATGTGTGTGTGTTGATGTTACCTGACGTCCTGGGGCCTGCTGTGTATGTGTGTGTGTTGATGTGTACCTGACGTCCTGGGGCCTGCTGTGTATGTGTGTGTGTTGATGTGTACCTGACGTCCTGGGGCCGGCTGTGTGTGTGTGTGTGTTGATGTGTACCTGACGTCCTGGGGCCTGCTGTGTATGTGTGTGTGTGTTGATGTGTACCTGATGTCCTGGGGCCTGCTGTGTGTGTATGTGTGTTGATGTGTACCTGACGTCCTGGGGCCTGCTGTGTGTGTGTGTGTTGATGTGTACCTGACGTCCTGGGGCCTGCTGTGTATGTGTGTGTGTGTGTGTTGATGTGTACCTGACGTCCTGGGGCCTGCTGTGTGTGTGTGTGTGTGTGTGTTGATGTGTACCTGACGTCTTGAGGCCGGCTGTGTGTGTGTGTGTCCAGGTGCAGCTGGCTGTACAGGTGGAGCGTCTCCGTCTGCAGCGTCTGAACGACTCTCCTCAGAACCAGGCAGCGACTCTCACAGGCCGACAACTCCGCTCTGACACACACACACACACACACACACACACACACACACACACACACACACACACACACACACACACACACACACACACACACACACACACACACACACACACACACACACACACACACACACACACACACACACACACACACACACACACAATTATGGGTTATTGACTTCTTCACAGAACAGCGTGTGCGCATGTGTGTGTGTGCGTGTGCAGGTAAACAGCTCCCCCTGCTGCTCAGTTTGAGTCATTACACCTCAGGTAATATGGAATTCTTCAGGACACACTTTTACTTTACTAATTTATATTAAATTGTACATTTAAATAAACTTCACACACACAGTCACACACACATAAGTATCATTAACGTTTGTTCGACACAGACATTATTTTCTGACTAATCCAAAATCACACGGAGGAATCCCATTGGAGGAGGGCGATGCTGCCTTCAGGGTCAGATGTTATGTCAGTGTTTCCTGTACCTGCTGCGGGCCTTGGAGTCCTCCAGCAGCTTCTTCTGATCCAGGATCAGCTGCTCCTTCCTGCCCAGCTGAACCTCCAGCTCTGCTGCTCTGTGATTGGCTGCTTCCAGCTTCTGTCTCTGTATGATGTCACCGTCCTTCAGCCGCTGGTGCTCTTTACCCACAGTGCATTGCAGCATGGACGCCTCCTGACCAACACACACAGTACAGAGCGCTTAGAGGAACGTGTGGTCTTTGAACACAACACTGAACAGGACGTCTCAGAACAGAGCTGCGGTTACTCTTCTGGAAACACACTGTTCATCTCTTTTTTATACAGATTCATAGACCCTTATGTGTGTGTGTGTGTGTGTGTGTGTGTGTGTGTGTGTGTCCTCACCGTGCCTCGGTGCATGCCCCCCCCCCTCCAGTTGTTCCCTCAGAGCTCTGTTGGTTTCTCTCATCAGGACCAGCTGCTGGTTCAACAGGTAGATCTGCTGCTGCAGCTGCTCACTGCTGCACAGCTACACACACACACACACACACACACACACACACACACACACACACACACACACACACACACACACACACACACACACACACACACACACACACACACACACACACACACACACACACACACACACACACACACACACACACACACACACACACACACACACACACACACACATTATACAAACTGCTGTTTTTTATAAGGTATTATTATGATATTATTGAGGAGGATCTCACCTTGAGTGACAGCTGGGTCAGCTGGTGCTCTGCATGGGAAGCCTTGTTATTGGCTCTCTGAAGCTCCGCCTCCTGCTCCCTCAGCCTATTCTGACCCTCCTGCAACTCGCTCTGGAGCCAATCAGAGAGCAGGGGGGTTAACACAGCCAATCAGAGAGCAGGGGGGTTAACACAGCCAATCAGAGAGCAGGGGGGTTAACACAGCCAATCAGAGAGAAGGGGGTTAACACAGCCAATCAGAGAGCAGGGGGGTTAACACAGCCAATCAGAGAGCAGAAAGATTATATCAATTCGGTATAAAATGAGTATTGGTGTATAAATAGTTTGTAAAGTTTATATAAAGTATATATAAGTGTGTACAGAGTGTACAGAGTGTGTTGTATGTAGTGTGTACAGAGTGTGTTGTATGTAGTGTGTACAGAGTGTGTTGTATGTACAGTGTGTACAGAGTGTGTTGTATGTAGTGTGTACAGAGTGTGTTGTATGTAGTGTGTACAGAGTGTGTTGTATGTAGTGTGTACAGAGTGTGTTGTATGTAGTGTGTACAGAGTGTGTTGTATGTAGTGTGTACAGAGTGTGTTGTATGTACAGTGTGTACAGAGTGTGTTGTATGTAGTGTGTACAGAGTGTGTTGTATGTAGTGTGTACAGAGTGTGTTGTATGTACAGTGTGTACAGAGTGTGTTGTATGTACAGTGTGTACAGAGTGTGTTGTATGTAGTGTGTACAGAGTGTGTTGTATGTAGTGTGTACAGAGTGTGTTGTATGTAGTGTGTACAGAGTGTGTTGTATGTAGTGTGTACAGAGTGTGTTGTTTGCACAGTGTGTACAGAGTGTGTTGTATGTACAGTGTGTACAGAGTGTGTTGTATGTACAGTGTGTACAGAGTGTGTTGTATGTAGTGTGTACAGAGTGTGTTGTATGTAGTGTGTACAGAGTGTGTTGTATGTAGTGTGTACAGAGTGTGTATCGAGCGTGTTGTATCTGTGTGTGTGTATTGTATCAAAGAGTGTATCCAGAGTGTGTGTGTGTGTGTGTGTGTACCTTGAGTCTCTGTGTGTCTCTCTGCACCTCCTGTTGCTGCAGCAGCAGCTGCTGGATGTGTGTGTGCATCTGCTCAGTGTGTGTGTGTGTGTCCTGCTGCAGGAGTGTGTATCGTCTCTGCTCCTCCTGCAGACTGCACTTCAGAGAGTAGATCTCCTCATCCTGCAGACACAGCTGCCCCTTCTACACACACACACACACACACACACACACACACACACGTACACACACGTACACACACACACGTACACACACACACACACACACAGACACACACACACACAGAGAGAGAGACACACACACACAACATTAATCCTGAAAAAGAAAGAACTACATAGGAAACATAAATGACATTAAATAAAAATACAGTACGGCAGAAAAGAAACAGCCACTGAATAAACGTGTGTGTGTGTGTGTGTGCGTGTGTCACCATGGAGACAGCGTCCTCCTCCATAGCTGTGCTGCTCAACACTCTCCTCAACAGTCGTCTGTTCCTCACGGCGTGTTGCTGCCTCTTGAAGCGCTCGTACTGAAGCTGAGCCTGAAGCAGCAGCAGCTGAGAGCTGAGGGCCTGCAGCTCCTCTACACACACACACACACACACACACACACACACACACACACACACACACACACACACACACACACACACACACACACACACACACACACACACACACACACACACACACACACACACACACACACACACACACACACACACACACACACACAAAAGGTGATGAGAATCAAAGGTTCCCATAGAAATGGCATGATATCAAAAACATGTTTTTTGAGGTATAGCTGGAATATGAAATTATAGAAAAAATGTAATTACAAAGATGCTTCAAGAGAACCACCTCAGAGGGTCATTTGTGACCCACTGAGGGTTAAGATAAGGAGCATCCCATCATTTCTCAGCATGGAAACATTCATTAGCTAACAATGACATTATTGTTCTATTAATATAAAGGGAGGTCAGGTACTCTTTAAAACAGCTGCTAGTTATGGGTACTTTTTACTGAAGTACATTTCAAAGCCCTCTTTACTTTGACTTGAGTAAAGAAGTTTAGTCAGTACTTCTACTTTCACCAGAGTATTTTTAAACACCAGTATCTGTACTTCTACTTGAGTAAAGGATGAGTGTACTTCTACTCGAGTAAAGGATGTGTGTTGCCATCTCTGACTGTGGCTCAGCTTGTGTTCAGCGTGTCTGGCTCTGTGTCTTCATGAGGACTGTTAATGCTCCTTAAAGCCGTGAAGGACTGAGGCGTCTCAACACCAACACACTGCCACGGTTACACACACGGTTACACACACGGTTACACACACGGTTACACACTCAGTTACACACACTGTTACACACACGGTTACACACACGGTTACACACACGGTTACACACACGGTTACACACACGGTTACACACACTGTTACACACACGGTTACACACACGGTTACACACAC
>NW_022987643.1:0-393377 GCF_902827165.1 Trematomus bernacchii
AAAAAAGTACCCGGAAATAGTGCTTCATTAGCCAGCAGCAGTCCCCTGTCGACTCATGTGACATTCCTACAGGGTTACATAGAACCAGGGTGTGGGCTCCGAGCCATCTCCGAGACATCTCTAGTCCGTGTTGATAATGGGGGAAATGTACCCCAAAATAGTCCTTCATTAGCCAGCAGCAGTCCCCTGTCGACTCATGTGACATACCTCCAGGGTTACATAGAACCAGGGTGTGGGCTCCAAGCCATCTCCGAGACATCTCTAGTCCGTGTTGATAATGGGGGAAATGTACCCCAAAATAGTCCTTCATTAGCCAGCAGCAGTCCCCTGTCGACTCATGTGACATTCCTCCAGGGTTACATAGAACCAGGGTGTGGGCTCCGAGCCATCTCCGAGACATCTCTAGTCCGTGTTGATAATGGGGGAAATGTACCCCAAAATAGTCCTTCATTAGCCAGCAGCAGTCCCCTGTCGACTCATGTGACATTCCTCCAGGGTTACATAGAACCAGGGTGTGGGCTCCAAGCCATCTCCGAGACATCTCTAGTCCGTGTTGATAATGGGGGAAATGTACCCCAAAATAGTCCTTCATTAGCCAGCAGCAGTCCCCTGTCGACTCATGTGACATTCCTCCAGGGTTACATAGAACCAGGGTGTGGGCTCCGAGCCATCTCCGAGACATCTCTAGTCCGTGTTGATAATGGGGGAAATGTACCCCAAAATAGTCCTTCATTAGCCAGCAGCAGTCCCCTGTCGACTCATGTGACATTCCTCCAGGGTTACATAGAACCAGGGTGTGGGCTCCAAGCCATCTCCGAGACATCTCTAGTCCGTGTTGATAATGGGGGAAATGTACCCCAAAATAGTCCTTCATTAGCCAGCAGCAGTCCCCTGTCGACTCATGTGACATTCCTCCAGGGTTACATAGAACCAGGGTGTGGGCTCTGAGCCATCTCTGAGACATCTCTAGTCCGTGTTGATAATGGAGGAAATGTACCCCAAAATAGTCCTTCATTAGCCAGCAGCAGTCCCCTGTCGACTCATGTGACATTCCTCCAGGGTTACATAGAACCAGGGTGTGGGCTCCGAGCCATCTCCGAGACATCTCTAGTCCGTGTTGATAATGGGGGAAATGTACCCCAAAATAGTCCTTCATTAGCCAGCAGCAGTCCCCTGTCGACTCATGTGACATTCCTCCAGGGTTACATAGAACCAGGGTGTGGGCTCCAAGCCATCTCCGAGACATCTCTAGTCCGTGTTGATAATGGGGGAAATGTACCCCAAAATAGTCCTTCATTAGCCAGCAGCAGTCCCCTGTCGACTCATGTGACATTCCTCCAGGGTTACATAGAACCAGGGTGTGGGCTCCGAGCCATCTCCGAGACATCTCTAGTCCGTGTTGATAATGGGGGAAATGTACCCCAAAATAGTGCATCATGACTCAGCAATCATCACACTCAACTTTGGTGAGAACCGGGCAAAGGGGTCAAAATCCGTCAATGTGTGGGGTGAAACGGCTGTACGCGAGCCCTGGGGGGGCACCCGGGACCGGGCAGTGCCCCCGGCAGAAGGAACCGGGTCAAACGGGCCAAAACAGGAAAAAAAATAAAAATAAAAAGAACCAGGCAAAAGGGGGGGAAAATGGGAAAAAAATGTCCGAAAATAGTGCCTCATGACCCCGCAGGAGTCCCCCGCGGACTCCCCTGACATTCCTCCATGGTCAAAATCAACAAACTCAACTTTTGTGAGAGCCGGCCAAAAATGGTCAAAATCCGTCAATGTGGGGGGTGAAACAG
Organism: Trematomus bernacchii; assembly: GCF_902827165.1. Lineage (NCBI taxonomy): Eukaryota > Metazoa > Chordata > Actinopteri > Perciformes > Nototheniidae > Trematomus > Trematomus bernacchii. Next base: position 1,797 of record NW_022987643.1, read on the forward strand.
CTTTACGCGAGCCCTTGGGGGGCACCCGGGACCGGGCAGTGCCCCCGGCAGAAGGAACCGGGTCAAACGGGCCAAAACAGGAAAAAAAATAAAAATAAAAAGAACCAGGCAAAAGGGGGGAAAATGGGAAAAAAGTGTCCGAAAATAGTGCCTCATGACCCCGCAGGAGTCCCCCGCGGACTCCCCTGACATTCCTCCATGGTCGAAATCATCCAACTCAACTTTGGTGAGAACCGGGAAAAGGGGTCAAAATGTAAAAATTGTACCCCAAAATAGTGCCTCATGACCCCGCAGGAGTCCCCCGCGGACTCCCCTGACATTCCTCCATGGTCGAAATCATCCAACTCAACTTTGGTGATAACCGGGCAAAGGGGTCAAAATGTAAAAATTATACCCCAAAATAGTGCCTCAAAATCGGGGTAGAGTCACCTGCAAAGTGCCCTCGCATTCCTCCATGGCTCAAAATGTCGAACTTAAACTATTTGGAGAACCAGAGAAATGTAAAAAATACGCCCCAAAATAGTGCCTCAAAATCGGGTAGAGTCACCTGCAAAGTGCCCTCGCATTCCTCCATGGCTCAAAATGTCGAACTTAAACTATTTGGAGAACCAGAGAAATGTAAAAAATACGCCCCAAAATAGTGTCTCATAATCGGGTAGAGTCACCTGCAAAGTGCCCTCGCATTCCTCCATGTCAAACTTTAAGTATTGAGAGAACCAGGCTGGGGGGTCCTTGCGCCACAAAATTAGGCCCACTCAAAGTGCTTGGTGAGCGGATACATTCTTCCATGATTTGCAACAGCCGTTTTTTTTCTGAGTGCACCCAAAAACTGTGTTTCCGAATTCGTGCAGACGGTAGTTTGAAAAGTATGGATGAATCTTTTTGACAGAGAAGTGGAAATGAAGCCCAGGGACTTTTTCCCCTTCTCCGTTGTACCAACCATCGGAGAAGGGGAAAAATCGGCCCGAAGCGCCAATAGTCTGGCCCCTTCTCCCGTTGGCACTCTGTCATTTTTTTGACAATTTTTCAAAACTTCATTTTTGATTATTTTAAGTTATAATTAAGCGTTTTCTTCACTTTTTTTTGCTTTCCACGGGTGGGGGCGCCTGGCAGGCCGCCTATGAGCACCCAAATTCGGCCTGGATCATCCAGGATTTGTGGGCTAAGCTCCATAAACTGACTAAATCACCCAGAGAGGTCACCTTTCTAGCCCAAATATATATAATACAAATACATTTAAATAGTAAAAGGTGCACTTGTGCTCTGCATTACCCGGAATTTTATTTTCATAGCCCCATGATAGTGATTAAAAATCATTTTCATGGGAAAAAGTGTTAAAACGCCTGATTAAATTATATGCAGGACCCCAGTGAGCTCCAGACTATGTGCATTGTGTTGGGGAACCATATAAATGATAGAATAAATGCATTTAAATGCAAAAATAATGATTTTAAATCATTTTAGGGGGACAATTGTGGAGAGGAGCCTGAAAATGACTGCAGCAGGCCGCCTATGAGCACCCAAATTCGGCCTTCTTGACGCACCACCACCCCTTCTGTGGAGGGTATTCTCGTGCCCCTGGTGACTCTACAAGGGGGGTGGTTTTTATGGTGCTTCGATGTCCGCCCATCAGCATCCATATTCGGCCTTCTTCACGGCATCACCCCCCCTTCTGTGGAGGGTATTCTCGTGCCCCTGGTGACTCTACAAGGGGGGTGGTTTTTATGGTGATTCGATGTCCGCCTATGAGCACCCAAATTCGGCCTGGATCATCCAGGATTTGTGGGCTAAGCTCCATAAACTGACTAAATCACCCAGAGAGGTCACCTTTCTAGCCCGCTCACAGAGCCCCCAAGGACGGACTATAGACCTCCAGCAGCAGTCCCCAACAGTGGGACTTCCATAACCTTGCACTCACTTCACTTGTCTCACACACACCCAGGGGGGTGAAAGAGGACACATTGGAGCACACATTGACCCAGCAGTAAGTGCTTGAAACGTGGCTAAAGGTGTGTCAAACAGTGGGGTAACATGTTTCAAATGACAGCACACTGCTGCTTGTTGGCAGGCTGACTCAGTTCACTTGTCTCACACACACCCAGGGGGGGAAAGATAACACTTGTACCCAGGAATAAGTGTTTGAAAGGTGGGGAAAAGTTGTTTGAAATAGTATAATATCTCCAGGGCGCATAACTGCACTTTACAAGCCAGAAATAATGTTTAAATGGTCTGGGAAAGTATTTTTAAATGTCTGGAAGAGAGTTTTAGACAGTCATTTTGCACGAAATCATTTAACATAGACGCTCTCCTGAAAATGCACAGAATATGTGCTTTTTCAGGAGACTGTCAATGTTAAATGATATCTCGCAAAATGACTGACTAAAACCCCGGAATAAGTGTTTGAAAGGCGGGGAAAAGTTGTTTAAAATAGGCTGATACCTCCAGGACGCATAACATGGGTAAAAAGTGTGTTAAAAGGTCGGGGAACATGTTTCAAATGACAGCACACTGCTGCTTGTTGGCAGGCTGACTCACTTCACTTGTCTCACACACACCCAGGGGGGAGAAAGAGGGCACATTTGAGCACACATTGACCCAGGAAAGAGTCTTCAAAACACAGGTAAAAGTGTGTTAAACAGTGGGGTAACATGTTTCAAATGACAGCACACTGCTGCTTGTTGGCAGGCTGACTCACTTCACTTGTCTCACACACACCCAGGGGGGAGAAAGAGGGCACATTTGAGCACACATTGACCCAGGAAAGAGTCTTCAAAACACAGGTAAAAGTGTGTTAAACAGTGGGTTAACATGTTTCAAATGACAGCACACTGCTGCTTGTTGGCAGGCTGACTCACTTCACTTGTCTCACACACACCCAGGGGGGTGAAAGAGCACACAATGACCCAGGAAAGAGTCTTCAAAACACAGGTAAAAGTGTGTTAAACAGTGGGGTAACATGTTTGAAATTACAGCACACTGCTGCTTGTTGGCAGGCTGACTCACTTCACTTGTCTCACACACACCCAGGGGGGGAGAAAGAGGACACATTGGAGCACACAATGACCCAGGAAAGAGTCTTCAAAACACAGGTAAAAGTGTGTTAAACAGTGGGGTAACATGTTTCAAATGACAGCACACTGCTGCTTGTTGGCAGGCTGACTCACTTCACTTGTCTCACACACACCCAGGGGGGAGAAAGAGGGCACATTTGAGCACACATTGACCCAGGAAAGAGTCTTCAAAACACAGGTAAAAGTGTGTTAAACAGTGGGGTAACATGTTTGAAATGACAGCACACTGCTGCTTGTTGGCAGGCTTACTCACTTCACTTGTCTCACACACACCCAGGGGGGGAGAAAGAGGACACATTGGAGCACACAATGACCCAGGAAAGAGTCTTCAAAACACAGGTAAAAGTGTGTTAAACAGTGGGGTAACATGTTTCAAATGACAGCACACTGCTGCTTGTTGGCAGGCTGACTCACTTCACTTGTCTCACACACACCCAGGGGGGAGAAAGAGGGCACATTTGAGCACACATTGACCCAGGAAAGAGTCTTCAAAACACAGGTAAAAGTGTGTTAAACAGTGGGGTAACATGTTTCAAATGACAGCACACTGCTGCTTGTTGGCAGGCTGACTCACTTCACTTGTCTCACACACACCCAGGGGGGAGAAAGAGGGCACATTTGAGCACACATTGACCCAGGAAAGAGTCTTCAAAACACAGGTAAAAGTGTGTTAAACAGTGGGGTAACATGTTTGAAATGACAGCACACTGCTGCTTGTTGGCAGGCTGACTCACTTCACTTGTCTCACACACACCCAGGGGGAAGAAATATAACACTTGTACCCAGGAATAAGTGTTTGAAAGGAGGGGAAAAGTTGTTTGAAATAGTATAATATCTCCAGGGCGCATAACTGCACTTTACAAGCCAGGGAAGGGGCCAGAATCCTGGGTATACATTTTGTAAATAGTGCAATACCTCCAAGGCGCATAACTGCACTTTACAAGCCAGGGAAGAGGCCTGAATCCTGGGGTAAACATTGTTTAATTGTTTAAGTGTTTTTAAATGTATGGAACAGTGTTTTGTCTCTTTCAAAACTCTCCCATCATTGGCCGGATACATGGGGACGATTTTATATTCACTATGACCGTTACTATTCCAGTGAGACGAAGTACGTCCGGTGACGGGAGTGATCCCATGTTAATTTTGTCCAAAAACCAGAGCATTCCCTTATCAGGGGCACAGGCTCCTTCTGGTCGCCCCCCGCTGGCCGGGGAGAGTTTGGTTCCCGCTGCTACGCAGTCTCTGCTGCGGCCCACCATGGCGCCTCCCCGACAGGAAGGACCTTCTGTCACAGCTCAGGGGTCAGATCTGGCATCCCGACCCTCACCGCCTCCAGCTCTGGGCTTGGCCTCTGCGGGGCCCAACCCACTGTTGAGCGCTTTTTCGGCATCGGTCAGGGAAACTATCCTGAATGCCAGAGCACCATCCACTCGAGCACAGTACGAGTGCAAATGGAAGCTCTTCTCCCACTGGTGTTTGGGTAAGGCTGAGAATCCGGGGCATTGCTCTGTGGCCACCATTCTGGAGTTCCTGCAGTCCCTTCTGGATAGTGGACGTTCTCACTCCACTTTGAAGGTATATACGGCTGCTATCTCTGCCCAACATGACGAGGTCGACGGCGCCACGGTGGGGCGCCACAGGTCGGTGTCCCTCTTCCTGAGGGGGGCCTTACGGCATCGTCCCCCTAGTACCCCGAGGGCTCCGGCTTGGGACCTGCCCCTAGTGCTAGATGCCCTATCATCTCCTCCCTTCGAGCCCCTGGCCCATGTAGGGCTTAAGTGGCTGTCCTTGAAGGCAGCATTTCTGCTTGCCATAACCTCAGGGAAGCGAGTTGGGGAGTTGCATGCCCTCTCCGTGAGCAATACATGCCTGAGGTGGAACTCCGATGGCTCGGGTGTTGCCCTCTGGCCGAATGTGGCGTTCCTGCCCAAGGTGCTTCCACTTGCCCACTCCAATCGGCCCATCCAGCTGGCACGCTTTAACGTCCCACAGGAGAGCCGCACGCCCGAGTTGCTGTGCCCTGTGCGTGCCCTGAGAGCGTATGTCGATGCTACGGCATGTGTACAGCAGTCAGAGCAGCTCTTCGTTTGCCATGGCGGCATTAGGAAGGGTTGTGCTCTTTCCAAGCAGCGGCTGTCCCACTGGGTTGTCGATACAATCGCACATGCCTATGGGGCCAGTGGCCGCCCCCTGCCATCAGGGGTGAGATGCCACTCTACAAGGAGCGTCTCAACGTCTTGGGCCGCCCTGAGAGGAGTGCCTCTGGAGACCATCTGCGCCGCGGCGTCTTGGGTGTCTTCCGGCACATTCTCCAGGTTCTACCGGGTCAATGTCGCCACTCCCCATCCTTTGGGCGTGGTCCTGTTGCCAAGCTCCGCTGCTTCCAGCTAGGTGAGTATTTGGTTTCTTCATGACATGGTTGGTATAAGTCATCCAGTGCTAAAAGCACCGCCTCTGGCGGTCAGTAGGGACGAAATAGAACGATAGTTACGTCTGTAACTACGGTTCTATGAGTCCCGGATGACCGCCAGAGTTTCCTGTCACTCAGAATTCTTGTGTGCTCGCGAGAAGATTCTGGGAACAGATCCTCTGATGACACGGGCTGATATAGCCGGTGTCACGTGGGTCACAGGTGACTTTGTTGATATTGGTACTCGTACTGCGCATGCGCACGATGGACATATCCAGTGCTAAAAGCACCGCCTCTGGCGGTCATCCGGGACTCATAGAACCGTAGTTACAGACGTAACTATCGTTGTAGGTACAGTTTGGTTAGTCAGCAAAAGAAACTTGTTACTGTGATGTAGATAAATGATGCAGTTCTAACATTACATCTGAAATGTAAGAGCTATACAAAATTAAAACTTTCCACTGTGAAACCGCCTGCTCCAGTCTAGTTTGGGACGGTGGATCAGGTCCATCACGGTCCGTCTCACTTTCAGGATCGGACTCCGGTTCAAACATGTACGGCTGTACTGACGCCATTTGAAAACTGATGCTCAGAGCCGAAAAAACAGTGTTAGACATGGGCGGAGCCTCTCTGGTGGTTGACTAATCAGAACAGAGTGGCCGAGCCGACCAATCGGAGCACACTAGGCTCACAGGGAGGGGGGGGCAAGAGCACAATCAAGCCGTTTTGGACAGAGAGTGAATACTGCTGAATACACATACTATACAGAGATGCTGTATGCGAAACCAGTGTGAGTTTGGAAAATTGCACAGTATAAATCTATTTTAGTATACCTCAACAATGGAATTATGATCAGTGGAAATGGCCATGACATGGGTCCTTTAACAGCCTAGTAGGAATCGGGTCTAAGATACACGTTGATGGTTTAGAAGAAAGAATCATTGAATTTAATTGTTCAAGGTTTATGGCTGAAAAGCATTCTAATTGACTATCTAGTGTAATATTAGAACTTACGTTTCCGGGAGCTGTTTATAACACTATACTGTCAGTACGCTTGTCCATGTTTGTGATTGGTCAAATCTTGCTAGCCCCGCATCTTTCATGTAAACGCGCACTCAGCCGGACAGAGAAACCCTGGCTTGAGTTACCGAGTTGATAACCAGTGTCGTAGGACCGCTTAACGAGAGCGCGTTTGTTTTGGATTAGGTAAGCCGGATAACTCAAACATATCCAGGGTATGTTGAACTGGATTCATTTGCTTTGTTTCTCAGAAACACAAAAAAGAGGAGACCCATATGAATCTCGTGTGTGTGTGTGTGTGTGTGTGTGTGTGTGTGTGTGTGTGTGTGTGTGTGTGTGTGTGTGTGTGTGGTAGAAATCTATGAGGTGTGATTTGTGCCAATGAACGAACTCACTGAGCAGACATTCGTGTCGATCGTCGCCTACCATGCCGTGAACTATGCCGCGAGAGAAGTAACGTGACACTCTCGTCGCCACCCCTCTCGTCTGAGAAGCTACGTGACGTCTGCGTCTGAAGTTACTTTACTTTGGTAGTTATCACCAAATAACCCAGTAATGTTACAGCTACTTAGTTGCTGTTCAAGCTAGACTCTATTTCAATATAGTTTTGGTATTAAAATAATGTTACACCTCTTGTATGCCCTGAATGCAAAAACAACCACAGACAAGAATATATATTTTTAATTATCAAAATGATAACAAAGGCTGAAAAATCAGAAGAAGCCTGTCTTCCCTTGGTCTCCAGGAGGAAACGCCACTGTATATCACCAAGTTTTCATATAGTTTTGTGTGTGAAATAGATCGCTGCAGTGAACACGACTTTATGTATTTGTGTATGGTTTATTTGATTTGGAGGGATGCAGTATACATAGAAGTTCAGAGAAGAAGCAACCCCTATATATTGTTTATTTCATTTCATTTTGGCACCATGGCAGAGGCAAATATAGAGTTAATGTGCGGAGATTATAATGTCCCGTTTACTAAAATATGTATTGTTTTATGATGTTTAGTTGATGTGCTACATTTTGCTGCACTCAAGCTTACATCTGAAGACAAGAGTTGTGTCCCCCTTTGGCCACAAGGGGGAGTATATATATATTGTATATATATATATATATTTTGTATAGATGTTGCAACTATACAGAGCTTTGGCAATACTATATGTAACTGAGGTCATGCTAATAAAGCTATTGAATTGAATTGAGTATACCTTTAAGTGAGCTGTCAGGAGGAAACAAAGGTTCGCCAACACATTGCACTTTAATGCTGAGAAAGTACAAAGACGTGAAACGATGTGCTGCAATGTCTGTGTATTTTTGAAGAATGCCAAGTAAAGGAAGAAAGTAATAACTCGCACTGAGTCTTAATACATTACTTTATTTATATTATATAGAAACACTATCCAATGATTTATTATGTTTGTGTTACACACACACCATTACTGAATTCATTCTAAAACCAAGAATAACCTACATACAACAATAGGGAGCCCTGGCTCAAGGACGGACAAAACAAGGACACCACACATGATTATTTTCCAATTACAGTATATTTATTTAAAGAGAGTAACTCAATTGTGATATCAGTTCATCAGTAATGTGTGTAGTGTACGGGTGTGTGATGTGTCAGCAGGGCCGGACTGGGACCATAGCAGGCCGGGAATCATACACCCAGCCAGGCCACTACCAGTTTTGTTTGGGGGCGTTTTGCTGGATGTATCGTCAATATTTACAATGTTGCTGCCCGTAGTGATAGCCCTACAGTTTGAATCTACTACTTAAATAGAAACATATGGACTTAGGATATTATTAAAAAAAAGGTGTGCATATGTATTTGGGAACCTTTCCATGTGAACATGTTTTATTTGGGGGTGGACCTCAAATGGATTAAACTCTGATCAATAACTATAGTAACTTATTGAGAGAACATGAACATAGCTTGCTTATACTGTTGTCATTACATTTCCTTTGTTTTGTTCAGTGTTTTCATAGACATAGCCTATTGAAACAGTTTCCTCTGTACCTGCCAGTTCTGTCCACTGAGCTCTGCCTGCATCTCTCCCTCAGGGCCATCACCATCAGCATCATCTGATAGTGGAACTGAATAAGGAGAACATGTAATCATTACATTAACAACTATTTATGAAATAACATTATTCAAGAACATACATTATGCAACACTTATTTTATCACTTAGTTGACTTAGTTGATTTGCATGGCCTAATACCATAATGATTGTCTCCCCTTTAGACAATATAACCATCTCAAGTTATTCACTCACAGAGTGAGGGGTTTGTTGCCCCACAGTTAGCTGCAGTCTAACGGTTATATTACATATATTTGCCTTGAGTAACATTAAGGACATGTTTGGGTTTTGTGTAGCCTTATAGTCTCCAGTCACACAGGGCCTGCCACTAACTTAGCATTGGACTGAGAAACAGTTTTGTTGACAGTCGATGTGGACATCAGGCTACAATTATGTAGAAAGAAATGTGGCTCATAATGTTCGCTCACTTACTTTCTGCTTCGTCATTCTATACCATACGGGGTTCTGAATAAATCAGTGATTTTAGCACATTTCGCTGCCTTTTTTTGCAGGATGGGGGTCCATCCTTCCACAATGATTAACCTTGCAGTCAGTTTCAGTCGGTCCAGTCCACACTAATGTAAACAGCAGCGCGCTGGTCTCGTGAGAAACGGAGAGTGGAACAACCAATCACATCTTCATTATTCTCCTGACACATAGACTGTATATATAAAGGTCTGGTCTGACAGGTGCGTGGTTCTCACTGCGCTTCATACCGGTGCAACTTTGAACACCTTCAATATATGCCGCATTAATTGATTTGGCCTGCAGTCACCGCATCTGGGCTGAATTAAACACGTATTATTTTAGTCCTGTGTGTTTATCAGAGGCCATGTCAGCAGGCCACATCACATCATGCCAGCGTTGCGTTCACAAGACATACCAGCCACAAACTGGCAATCGAAACATGCTACAACCTGAGGGACAGTGAATGAGACACACAGACACAGACACACCCACTCACACCTTGAGGGAGGGAGGGACAGCTGATCGCCGACAGCTGATCGCCGTGCAGCGATCAGCTGTTCCCGAGCAGAGAGAGAGAGAGAGCTGCTAGACACAACTCTTATTAATCCCCGTACCGGACAATTGTTATTTGTTCCAAATCGGAACCGGATTTCGGTTCCCGACCCTCATCACATCCCCAGCCACAGCCGTGGTCTTAACCGGTCTTGACATAAAATCTCGAGTCCTATAGGTCCGATACAGAGACAATACGAAACCAAATGCAGTCGATTCCGAGACCAATACCGTTAAAAAGTGGTCTGGAGACCGGTCTCGAGTACAACACCAGCAAATATTCTCATACTAATGATTATTAATTATTATTCCCCTCTCTTCTGATACCAATACTGTGCCGATGAGAAAGTGTAGGCTACCTGTAACACTCTCCAAACTAGGAGCGGAATCATTCGAAAAATATAATATAGGATAATGCTATACAATACTAACGGAGGCGACACGTACGTTATTCACGCGCTTATCCACACGTACGTTATTCACGTGCATATCCACACGTACGTTATCAACACGCATATCTAAGATAGCACTTTCTAAGCTACGCCGCCGCCACGTGAGCGCGTACTTTGAGCGCGTACTTTGAGCGCGTACTTTGAGCGCACCAATGATACGTCACCATTACGTCTGACGTCTGACAACGTCGTGACGTCGCCTGTATTGTACGTCAACCCATTCAAAATTGATGGAGGCGTTGGCGCACGTTGACACGTCAGTTCTCCGCTCAGTGAGCTTAGTTATCTGTTCTTTGGCACAAATCACACCTCATAGAAAGCTGGAGTAAGGATGATGTTATCCTGGCTCAGCAGAAACAGCTATCATGGCCCTGTCCAATGAAAAACCAACACATTCAAAACAGCACCTTTAAATACTCACACATCAACATGGTGACTTTAGGGTTCAACTCTTAAAACATTATATGGAAAACTTTTAACAATTACAATGGTAAAATGTTTCAATGTGTCTTCTCAGGGGGACTCTATGGAAGAAATCCTAAATGTGGGTTACAATAAAATAAATGTTCAATATATAATCAAGGAGCTAAACTTGACACTCAGGATATCATTTCATTTCATTTCACACCTTTATTTATCCAGGTTGTATCCCATTGAGATCATTGATCTCTTTTTCAAGGGAGACCTGCTCAAGTAGGTTCCACATGAAACATTAAAAACATAAACAGAACAACAAAAGGACATCATACAGTAGCATTACAGGGATTACAATTTACATAACTATCCACATGCACAGGTACCAACAGCTTCCGATTCAGTAGCATCCAACCGAGCTTTAAAAACATTTAGTGGCACCAGATTGCTCAGTTTCCATTTTAATTGCAGACTATTCCAGGACAGTGGAGCTGCGCATCTAAATGCTATTTTCCCTAAGACAGTCCTAGCAGTTGGCACATTTAATAAAACCATAGCATGCGATCTCAGGCAGTAGCCACTTACAATTCGCCGTGAGATCAGGGAGCAGATGTAGGATGGAAGTTTCCCTAACATGGCTTTATGGATATCAAATCATGTCTGAGATTATTGGTTTGTTTCCCCCATCCAGCAACCCTGATCTCTACACATACTTTTCTTTAGGGCTATCAGAAACACTGCAGACTGAGCAGAGTATCTGAACTGCAGATCCAACTATTTTGACATATCTACATAGAGAAAAGAGAACAAGGGACAACGTTCTGCATTTACTTGGACACTTACAACATTCTCTGCATTATTCAGCTTATTGTATTTATTTATTTTTCTGACATGTATATACTTAAAGGTCCCCTATTTTACTGTTTTTCATCAATATATTATAGGTCTCAGATATATACAAAACATGTCTCTGAAGTGTGAAAACCAAACAGATCAACCATTATAGCATCCCATAATCCCCTCTGTTTCAGCCCTGTTTCAAAGTGCTGATTCTCTGTCTGTTACTTTAGATGAAAATAAGGAGCCACTCCCCACGCCCCTCTGAGAGATATTTCGTTAAAAAGAACACAATGGTGCTCTAGGAGGAGATTCAGGTGATAAGGTGGGGGGGGGGGGGGGGGGGGGGGGGGGGGGTTACCTTGGTTGCTGATTGGCTAATGGTTACACAAGCCAAAAAAATCGTTATGCAGTGGCGAGCCGTCAGGGCCCTCTAGGCCTCTAGGCCCTGAGGGCCTAAGATATTCCAAAAAATAATATTTAAAAACATAAAAAAAAAAAAAATCTTTTTAAAATATATTTTTTTTTAATATTATTTTTGTGATATTTTTCATTAGTTTTACCGGAAAAAAACTTGATTTAATAAAATAACATTTCCAAAGAAATAAATCCTTCGAATCTGCCTGTTCAGTCTCTGTTTGAATGTCAGTTACTATAGAGTGGCGAAGTCCCTCCCCTTCCGGTGGACCTCCATGGGACCTTATTTCGGAAAAATTATGTATTGAAGTCAATGGAGAGAGAAAGATTATCTTTCGATCCCGTTTGAATTGTGCCACGAATTACACATATGATGTTTGTCAATTTAAAAGATAATTTTGCAAGTAAAAAAAAAAAACATTTGTCGTAAAACTGTGAAGTAACACATTTGTTTGTGTGAAACGCTCAATGAACTACATCTCTGGTCTCACAGAACAACACACGTCACCAAGATGGCCGTCACTACTGTCAACAAAACTATTGGCTATCCCTCACTATCACCACAATGAAACACGTCCTGAAGAATGTCATGCAAAGCTGCCTGCCTGCCTTCGATTCTCTCTGAACTGCCCGGTCGTTTTAATGTTTAATGTCAACCATTTGTGCAGATAGCATGAAGTAGAGAAGATCGCTAGCGTTAGCGTTAGCATTTCTCCCCCGGGCTTAAATTGTGTATTATAGAATGATCACACCGGTGACAGTACTATTCAAAGGGTTCACGAAATATGACTACTACTCTTACTGATTAACATGTTGGGTTACTTCATGTTACTTCATGTTAAGGCTAATAAAAATGACACGGCTGTAATGCTAACTAACGTGCTAGCTACTAGCTAGCTTGATCCAGACACTCCTAGTCCTTTCATCAGACGGGAACATAGACTGTATATATAAAGTCGGGAAGACGGGAAGCGAAAGAACGAGCAAGACCCATTGCTGGTATAATAACAACCTGGTACTAAGCACACAGGCATCTTGTTAAAGTTATCTTATCTTAGCCAGCGCTATAGATAGATTATATCTATATGGCGCTGATCTTAGTGGAGGAAAACAATTGTGACATCACTTACGCGACTCTGGGATTTGTAGTCTTTCTAGTTACGTATTTTTCATAGTCTTATATTTCAACAGTTTTACGACAAACTGTGACTTTTTTGACATGGAAATGATTTTTTAAGATTGACAAACATCATATGTGTAATTCATGGCACAATTCAAACGGGATCGAAAGATAAGTTTTCTCTCCCCATTGACTTCAATGCATAATTTTTCCGAAATAAGGTCCCATTACCCGGAAGTAAGTGGGCGTGACTTCGCCACTCTATAGCGGGCCTCTCTGCGATTCACAGAGGGCCCGCTATAGTAACTGAACGAGAGAGTAATGTCAAATGACAGTACAATTGACCAATCATATCTTCCCTCTAAATGGCTGGGTTTTATTATCGCGGACTTTATGACGAGTTCCGCCCGCTGTGAAACTTTTCTTGTTTCCATAGCAACAACAACTTCCTGTCAACAGCGTGAACTCGCCTTCAAAATAAAAGCATGCCAAATTACACTTAAGACATACAACTGCAACGAAAGTAACAAACACAATGCAATATCATTTTCAATGTCAAAGAACACAAATTGGGTTCACAGGTGTTGTTTTGTGTGGTAGAGGGTCGCTGTCATTGATGCGTTTTGCACCCTGGGCCGTTGTTTTGATATTCCGCTGAAGTATACGCTGTGACGTAATAACTCTTTTTTTTTCTTTTTTTCAAGGGAAGGGGTGGGGGTCAGAGGGCCTAGGTATAAAGCTCACGGCTCGCCACTGTCGTTATGGCATCATAAAGTGGCCAAAATCTGATCAACTCATTTTCAGACAGGTTTTATATAAATGGATCAGGACAAAAAGTGAGCAAATCTTTTTCCCTGAAACTTTCAGAATCACTTTACACAGAGGGGACTCATGTTTATGTATAAAAGACATGAAACAATTTGAATGCAGATGTTATATCTACTCAATAGCTACTGTGCATATGACAATTAAACCTTTTAATCTTGAATCTTAAATGAAAAATAAATGCAATGAAGGGATATTGCAGAAGAAGCAAGAAGGAGCACAGGACAGGAGCTGACAGCAGAGGGGGGGTCACTTCAGATGTTGTACAATAAGGTAACCAGCCCATCCCGTGTGTGTGTGTGTGTGTGTGTGTGTGTGTGTGTGTGTGTGTGTGTGGGGGGGAGTGTGTGAGGCTACCTCTAGCTATGCTCATTACTCTCTTAATGGAATAGGGACATCTGTTTAATCTTTCTTTCTCTCTGTTTTTACACTCTTATTCATAAACTCTCTCATTTTTCATCCCTCCCTCCAAACAGAGGAGAGAAGGAGGGCATGTGAAGAGAGGGAATGTGTGTTGGCAGAGTGAAAATTATGGAAGGAAAAAGAAGGATGGCGTGCCAAGTGTCCAAGAGGGACACTGGAGAAGAGGGGGGGAGGCCGAGAGAATGGAGGATGAGGAGAGGCATGCGAAAAGAGGAAGAGCAGCTCTGCCCCGGGCTGGGTAATAAACATGCAAATTACTTAGATCAACACAGCGCTTGAGTGCCACAGATTAAGAGATGTTCTGGCAAACACCCTGTGCTGTAAAGGCCCTGACACACCAGGCCGAATTCGACCGTTTTCGTTCGTCGGACGACGAAGCGTGCTCTGTTGCCCAAACTCAATTTGGTGTGTCCCGCACCGTCGGCCGTGACACGCCTTATTTGGCCTTTCATGGCCGACGCGCGGCCGATTCAACATGTTGAATCGGCCGTGCGTCGGCCACAGGCAGTCGGACAAAGACATCACTCTGATTGGCTGTTCAGCTAGCGAATCAGTGCATGAGAAGCGAAACGGTTGCTTGAGAATGTCTTCCACAAGCAACACTCCAATGGCTGATAGCTCCAGTACCGCACCAAACATGTTTTCGATGGACGAGAGTGAAAATGGAACGCACACGCTATTTGTTGTTTGTTTAGATCACGCAGTCTGTTCTTCTTCTCTGTCTTCCAGTTGCCTCTTTTGAATGACGAATACACACTCCCGCCGCCTGCTGGTAAGGAGAGTTATTGCCACTCACGCATGCGCAGTTCGTACGTGCTCGGCTGAAGTCTTTGCGGTGTTTTCCAGTGCGACACATGGCCAAGACGCAGGAGAACACGGCGACGCAACAGTCGGCGTCGGCGAGTTCTCTGGTGACTGCTTGGTGTGTCAGGGCCTTAACACTATAAGAAATAACAACATTCATTAGGTAAGCTTGTTTTAGCCCCTCAATGACTTTTAGGATTATCATTTGCTTTCCCAAACACGTACTGCAGTGATATTTTTGTTCCAATCATAATCTGGGTCACTATGTATCTTTAGGGATGCAAACTTGTCACCTTTCGGCGAAATTCGCCGTTTTGAATCCAAAATAGGTCGTTTGTGTGATTCATGTAGATCTGCAATAAAAATATTTTTGGGGTATGGGGGGGGTCTGGGACCCGGAGTAATCTGCGGCCGCGAGCTGTTATGTGCCATCATGACACGCATGGTGTTCTTTTTTTATATATTATAATGAAGCGCGAGCTGTGTGCTCGAGTCTTCCTGCCTGTCGGCTCTGCTCATGGATGTATAATAAGGCTCTGCTGCTCCGGGATGAGGGTCTAGCTTCAGCAGCTACATTGCCTAGGCTACGGTGCGTTCGTTAATAGTAACTGTGCGGTCCAGAGTCACTGTGGCACAGACTGGACCGCTGGTGAACAGCTGTTAGAACGGGCCGTTCAGGTGTTCAGAGCAGAGCTCCATGTCGGAGCGGCACAGCGTATTATCGTTGAGCTAGCTAACTAGCATACATTGTCACTATCTGCTAACGTTAGCTTTAGCCTTCGTTTTCTAATAGTTTTTTTCATAGGCTATAAACAGAGGTGGTATAAGTATAGATCTTGTACTTGAGTAAAAGTAGAAGTACTCAGATCTTGTACTTGATTATAAGTAGAAGTACTCAGATATTGTACTAGAGTAAAAGTAGAAGTACTCAGATCTTGTACTAGAGTAAAAGTAGAAGTACTCAGATCTTGTACTTGAGTAAAAGTAGAAGTACTCAGATCTTGTACTTGAGTAAAAGTAGAAGTACTCAAATCTTGTACTTGAGTAAAAGTATAAGTACTCAGGTTTGAGTAAAAGTAGAAGTACCAGAGTGTAGGAACAATCCTGCAATCAAAATGTTCCTCAAATAAAAATACAAAAGTATTATCATCAAAATATAGTTAAAGTAGCGACACTAAAAGTAGAAGTACTCAGATCTTGTACTTGAGTAAACGTAGAAGTACTCAGGTCTTTTACTTGAGTAAAAGTAGAAGTACCAGAGTGTAGGAATACTCTGTTACAATAAAAGTACTGCATTCAAAATGTTCCTCAAGTAAAAGTATAAAAGTATTATCATCAAAATATAGTTAAAGTAGCGACAGTAAAAGTAGTCATTGTGCAGATTGGTCAATTTCAGAATAATATATATGATATGTTTTATAATGATTGATCATGAAAGTGTGGTAAAGGTGCAGCTAGTTTGAATGACTTTGTATACTGCAGGGTAGCTTGTGAATTTACTCCAGGTGGAACTAAAGTCTGATTTAACACTTGATTATATTTCACATCATACATCCACATCTGTAAAGTAACTAAAGGTATTAAATGAAGAAGGAGGAGAAGAAGAAAAAAGTAGCAACACATTGAAATACTTAAATAAAGTACAAGTATCTCAAAATTGTACCCAAGTATAGTACTTGAGTTTATGAACTTAGTTACTTTACAGGCTATACAGATAGAAAGGCTAAGCCTTGAACAGAGGCATGAAAATACATTTTCAAAATTATAAACTGACTGCTACACAATTAAAATAAATGCTTTTATATATTTCTATTAGATGTGACTCTTTAGCGTTTCTGTTATTATTAACACTGCTGCTTTAGTTGTTCTGACTGCTAAAATCCTCTGTTATTCCTAATTTTAAAGCCGATATTCTGTGGGGTCGGGGGGCTCGGATCCTTGTCACCTTTTTCATACCTGATGAGTTTGCATCCCTGTATCTTGATGTGATGGTTATATCATATATCTGCCACAAAAGCAGCGAAGAAGACTTCCCGCCCATAGTTACCATGGTTACCCTTCTGTTTATTCTCCGCTGTGGCTTTTTTTCTCCCTCCCCGAGGCAAGCGTTTGCTCCCGCTGCAAACGTCGATTTGCTCCCGCTGCAAACGTCGAGGCAAGCACTGTAATTCTCTCCGGTTAGTCCACCAGCAGATGACAAACACCCACCTCTCCGCCTCTTCCAAGGAACGAGGGGACCGTGCGGCAGAGTTTCAGTTTCAGTTTCTTTCGCCGGTCAAGATGTCCGTTAAAGTTTAAATCTTCTGGACAAAATTAGAAAAGTGCCGGTCAAAGGTCTTCTTTGTTATTTATTGAGCTTTAAAACAAATTAATAACGACTCTATATAATAAAACACGGAGGACGGAGATCTCTTTTTCTCCCCCTCTTCTGACAGCCCAGCAGCTGATCAGAGCACGTCTCCCCTCTCCTGCAGGGGGGCGTGGTCAGCAGAATCAGACCCGGAGACAGCAAACAGCAAATAGAGCGAAATGAGGCATGGCTAAAATGCATGATCTGTTTGGTATTTTGAAAACAGAAACGTATAAATATACCTTATATAGGTATGGCCCTACAATATATCATTTAAATATAGCATGATTGGTCCACTTTAATGCAGGAACAATACCGTAATTAATGCATCAACTAAGGTATCTCAATCATCATGACTTCTGAGTTATTAATGATGTTCATGTCTTCTTCATATAGATCTGCAGTTAAAGTGACAGGCCAAAAAACTGACCAGTCACAGCAATTACAAGTGTTGTAATCATGATTAACTAAGCATACTTCATCATGTTTGTGCCCCTTCAAATAAAGTGGTGACCTGTTCCGTCGTTGACACTGATAAATAACATATGATTAATGGCCTATGTGAAATCACCTTTATTAACCATTTGGTGCTCATGCATCAATTGTCTTTGTGATCCCTCAAATAAAGTCAGCCCTTATGTCTATTTAGGCATCATGTATTTGGCAATATTACAAATGCAAATTAGATCATCATTTTGGACTTAATTTCAATTATCAATGATATAGTTAGGACTTTTTTTTATGTATCATACAGTATTATCTTAAAGTGCACAAACCATTAAAGATAACTCATTCATAATATTAACAAACTTTAATTTATAATCCAAAACCAACAAGATAACATTTTCACATATGTCACATAAGAAAGCAGTAAAATATGTCGGCAAAGACACAAGATTAGGAGGCCTACTTTAGGGAGGACGTGGATTACCACATAACAATTTAAAGTATATGGGATCACACAGCAAGGCTCAATGTGACCATACTTACCTGTACTTACCGTGAAATACAGAGGTTAATAAAAACAATATTTATAGGGATTATAAAAAAACTAAACTAACTATATAATTGATAATTGAAAATAAGTCCAAATTGATGATCTAATTTGCATTTGTAATATTGCCAAATACATGATGCCTAAATAGACATAAGGGCGGACTTTATTTGAGGGATCACAAAGACGATTGATGCATGAGCACCAAATGGTTAATAAAGGTGATTTCACATAGGCCATCAATCATATGTTATTTATCAGTGTCAACGACGGAACAGGTCACCACTTTATTTGAAGGGGCACAAACATGATGAAGTATGCTTAGTTAATCATGATTACAACACTTGTAATTGCTGTGACTGGTCAGTTTTTTGGCCTGTCACTTTAACTGCAGATCTATATGAAGAAGACATGAACATCATTAATAACTCAGAAGTCATGATGATTGAGATACCTTAGTTGATGCATTAATTAAGGTATTGTTCCTGCATTAAGTCATGCATGAGATACTATTAATCCTTGTACATTACTGATAGTTCATGAAGTACTACATGAATGAATTCATGCTTTTTCATGCATTAAGTCATGCATGAATTCATGATGATTCACTATTTAGTTCTCATGAACTAAGTACAGATCGCGTTCACACCGGAATAAGTCCCTGAGGGAGGATTGGGCAAATGAATCCGCTGACGTCACTTCTTCTTCTTCTGCTTTGGATTTACTGGCAGGCCACAAACAACTTCACGGCGTATACTGCCACCCGGAGTCCCCGGCCGGAAGTCCCCGGAGTTGGGGACTGGCTTCAGTAGAAGCTGCTGGGACTCCCAGCAGCTTCTACTGAAGCCTTCCGAGTAAATCGCCAGAACGCCGACACCTCCTCATCTCCACCGCTCCCATGTTTTATTTTGTGTTGCCATAAGTTAGTCTCTCTGCGTTTCTGCGCTGGGCGAATGCTAATGCTAATAATGCTAATGCGAGGATAATAAAATGGCGGCTTCACAAAACCTTTTTGGAGTTTTACGGGGCGTGGTTTGCATTCCGCCCAGCCAATCAGAAATAGGAACCTTTTTCTCCCACGAAAGTACCTGCTCTATAGCAGGGACGGAAAAGGGGGTAAAAAGGTTCTGATGAACTAATTGTAGTTCCGGCTCTTTTTGGTGTGACTAAAGTGGGAAAAGTACTGCGGTGTGAACGCGGCTATAGACCCGATGCACGTTTAGACTTTATCCAAATAAGATAGCAGATAACATTTTGATGCCAAATATAAATGGAGTGAAATGTGTTGCAGATAAACAAACAGTGTGACAGACAGTGGGGGGTGCAGTGGGAGGTGTGGCTCTTTGCCATGATGATACACAGGAAGCAAAGTGAGAGGCAGAGAGAAGTGATAGAGCTGGGAATAGAAGGGAACAGGGAGGGAGTGCTGATGACTAACTTTCTTATATATTATTATAGAAATGTAATATTATTAACACAAATACTTAATGGAATGATAATATACACTGTCTCAGAATACTGCACATGGATAAGTGCAGTGAGTTGTACTATCTGATGGGTGAACGTAATCTAGGGTTAAGCATTAATTTCCTATGCCAGCCAACATCATAGGTGTTACAAAATTGACTAAACCACTAAAATTCTATTATTCAATACATGTTCAAAGCAATCAAATGTAAACAAAACATTTATTTTTGATGAAAGTAGTAAATCGGTCAGATTTGACCCGAACACGAGGGTTTTAGAGCAGGTATGCACATTTATGTTTCCCTCCACCCTCCATAAGTTAGTCTCTCTGCGTTTCTGCGCTGGGCGAATGCTAATGCTAATAATGCTAATGCGAGGATAATAAAATGGCGGCTTCACAAAACCTTTTTGGAGTTTTACGGGGCGTGGTTTGCATTCCGCCCAGCCAATCAGAAATAGGAACCTTTTTCTCCCACGAAAGTACCTGCTCTATAGCAGGGACGGAAAAGGGGGTAAAAAGGTTCTGATGAACTAATTGTAGTTCCGGCTCTTTTTGGTGTGACTAAAGTGGGAAAAGTACTGCGGTGTGAACGCGGCTATAGACCCGATGCACGTTTAGACTTTATCCAAATAAGATAGCAGATAACATTTTGATGCCAAATATAAATGGAGTGAAATGTGTTGCAGATAAACAAACAGTGTGACAGACAGTGGGGGGTGCAGTGGGAGGTGTGGCTCTTTGCCATGATGATACACAGGAAGCAAAGTGAGAGGCAGAGAGAAGTGATAGAGCTGGGAATAGAAGGGAACAGGGAGGGAGTGCTGATGACTAACTTTCTTATATATTATTATAGAAATGTAATATTATTAACACAAATACTTAATGGAATGATAATATACACTGTCTCAGAATACTGCACATGGATAAGTGCAGTGAGTTGTACTATCTGATGGGTGAACGTAATCTAGGGTTAAGCATTAATTTCCTATGCCAGCCAACATCATAGGTGTTACAAAATTGACTAAACCACTAAAATTCTATTATTCAATACATGTTCAAAGCAATCAAATGTAAACAAAACATTTATTTTTGATGAAAGTAGTAAATCGGTCAGATTTGACCCGAACACGAGGGTTTTAGATCAGGTATGCACATTTATGTTTCCCTCCACCCTCCATTACAGTCAATAGGGCAGCAAAGATAACAAAAAGGGGATTTATTCATCTTGGGTCCTGACTCAGGTCTAACCTCATTGGATCACAAAGTACCGGGTTTGGAATTAATCCCTCTGGTTCTCAGGTTCCATGTGGGACTAAGCCTGTTGTTGAGTCTTGCCAAATGCCAAACTGTGGTTAGCAACAGACTAGATAAAGATTAAAAGGAGTCAGCTGTTAATGAATAAATCACTACAACAAAAAGATAAGCAGATGATACATACAAGCATGCACACACACACACACACACACACACACACACACACACACACACACACACACACACACACACACACACACACACACACACACACACACACACACACACACACACACACACACACACACACACACACACACACACACAACCAAACCCATGATCCCCAATGGTTAGATATTATAATTATATAAAATAATAACAAAACAGATAGTATGTTGGGAATACAATTCTCTGCTAGAAGTAGTGAACATCTTCTTTAAAATAAGATAGGACTGGAGGAGTAATTTTAAAAAGAGCAAGGAATCTCCAGCCAAGAAAAACAGCAAAAGTAAACAACAGCCGGAGAAAATAGCAGAATGGAGAGATGGAAATTAGAGACTGGGGGGAGGAAGGTGGAGAAACAAGCACAGCGAACAGGTGTTGCATGGACAGATAGAGAGACAGAAAGAGAGAAGGAGTCATCGGGAAGCTGAGAGCGACAGGGAAAGATGAGGGAGAGTGAGGAGAGACACCGAGAGAGGGCTTAGGTGAAAAGAGAGAGAGGAGGATGGAAACAGAGCCAGAGAGCGACAAGCTGAGAATAAGAATGAGGGGATGACAGATACAAACAGAGCACAGAAGCAGAGGATATAACTGGAGGAATAAGGGAGGAGGTGCATTAGTCATGTACATTTTATATAATATCTATTATAGGAAAGCCATCATTGCTCCTGAATACATTATGAATATTCATGTGCATGTTTATATTTAGCTTTATCCATCAGTCACATTCATGGCAACAACAATACATGTTTTGATTGTTTGTTCTTTGCAGAATGTATTACCAAACATATATATAGAAATTAGGGCTGTCAGTCGATTAAAATATTTAATCGCGATTAATCGCATGATTGTCCATAGTTAATCGCGATTAATCGCAAATTAATCGCACATTTTTTATCTGTTCTAAATGTACCTTAGAGGGATATCTTTCAAGTTTTTAATACTCTTATCAACATATGAGTGGACAAATATGCTTTATATGTTTGTTTATTATCATTTGAACAATGACAAATATTCTCATGAATATTAAACACAACAACCTCTGAACATTACAAATATTCGCCTCAATTCAACCTGGAACCTCTCTCATACAATAATAGTGTGTGTGTGTGTGTGTGTGTGTGTGTGTGTGTGTGTGTGTGTGTGTGTGTGTGTGTGTGTGTGTGTGTGTGTGTGTGGCTCAAGGCATATATGCTCGAATGGGAGCTGCCTGGACGCTGCAATCATGTACTATCCGTGCTGAGTGTGCTGACTTTTCGTACAATGTCCCACTGTCAGGCTACCTGCATAAAGTCAAGTGCTCGGCGCAGTTGTCGGCGAAATGTCATTGAAACAGCTCCTTATATCCGTTAGTGCAGCTAGCTAGCACCAGATGCTAACAACAACAACACGTGTGCCTCGCTCGCGCGAGTCGCGCCACACATACACATTCCCTCCCGGTCCTCCCGATGGCCAGTCCGGGCTGCCAGTGAGCGTGGAAGTGGGCACAAGCGGGCGGCAGGAGCGGGGCTGTCAGCATCAGCTTGTCGATGGTATTTTACACTCGATGCGCTCTGAAACTACGGCGGCCGAGGACAAAAAATACACATGCGTTAATCGCGTTAAAATAATTAGTGGCGTTAATTTTTTTTTGCGTTAACGCGTTATTAACGCGTTAACTTGACAGCCCTAATAGAAATATATACATATGTAGAAATATATACATATGTATATGCATTAATGCTGGGCAACAATTCACTTTTTGAATCGTGATTAATCGCATCATTTTCTGCGATCAATTGCATTGTTGTGCGCACAATTCAATAATTAATTCAGAAGTATTGTATTGAGGACTTTTATTTTAAAGTACTGCTTTATGAACAAAAGTGCAACAACATTTGGTTTGCAAACACTTGAAACAATAAGGTGCTTTTTAACAACAGTATTCCCTTTACACAGTAGAAGTTAAAATATTTCTTGTAAATCTCAACTTCAACATTAATTAATGTAATCAAATCAAATATAAAACCAAAGCTATTTGCCACTGCCAGGGCATTAACGTGTTATCTGGTTTGTTATAGAAGTTCCCCTCAAAGTCCAGAGATAAGAAAACGTTGCAGTGGTTACAGATAACTCTGGTTCTATCAACTCCTCCGTCTGAAGAGATGTAAAATGTCCCTGTAAGAGTTCGGTACCTTCCTCCCGCCACTTCTTCCTGTTTCCGTTCATGTGATCCTAAGCCAGGGGTGGGGAACCTTTTTCCTCTCAAGGGCCATTTCAATTTTTTCAACATCCTCCGAGGGCCGTACAAATTATTGACCTCTGCTTAAAAATACTAAAATCACAGCCCATTCATTTGGCCTTTCTTTCATGCTGTGCAAAGAAAAAGAAAACTCTTAATCCAGATATCTTGCCATGACTCGCGTATGCATGCATGCACGCAGGGCCGTATCCACCATTGAGGTCACCGAGGTCCGGGGGGCGAAATTAAGACATATAAAAATATATTTATGAAAACATGAAGTCATATCTGTATTCCTATTTACAAATCACTTAATACTGTTTAATTTTGTTGCGGTTATTCAATACAATTATATTAAAAAATAATCTCTGCATTGTTTAGTTAGTTCCAAGTGGTGCAGTTTGATAATGTACAATTGGCCCAGTCTCCTCCTCCTGTTACACTGCAACCTGCCTGTGAGACAGAGTCCAACCATACAGTCTGTGTCCAACACATCCTGCAATACACATGCTGCAGCTGCCCAGCTGCTCACTGTTTGTAGAAGTACATACATTGTATTTTCATTTCAATAATGTATTTTCTATACCCTGCTTCATAAACAATACTGACATCCCTGTGCCCCTCCGAGTCTGTCTCACAGTCTGGGGGTGTGAGGACAGTGCAAGGACACAGACAGGGAGGCTGGTTCACTTCATAAAGGAAATGGCGGTCAATATTACAGCTGAGCTAAAACGCTTAATAACCTTCATTACGTGTTAGAGAAAGAACATAAGAAAGGGTGACAAAGATGAGGCTGTTTAACGGGCAGCGGAGCCGCTGTGTGTAGAAAGAGAGAGAGGGAGAGAGAGAGAGAGATGCTGAGCTGCACCGTGCAGCGATCAGCTGATCCGGAGCAGAGAGAGAGAGCTGCGGTCCTCCTGTCCTCACAACTCTTATAAATCCGGGACAATTGTTATTTGTTCTTACTCTGAACAGAGTTTTGCTTCCCAACCTGCCAATGTGCTCGCTACACGCCCCGCCCCGTTACAGAAATCGGCGAGATGCATTTCCTTAGGAATCGATAAGCAGAACCGAAACTAACATTTCTAAACGATACCGATGGAATCGAAATGTTGGAAACGGTTCCGAACCGGAACCGGATTTCGGTACCCAACCCTAGCTAGGACCCAACGGCGTCCTAGCACGAAGTGCAAGGAACCTATTGTTATTGGTGGAATTATTATTATTATGCACTTTAGACCTGTTTTTGAGGGCTTTAGGACGCTTCAAAAGTTGTATAATTTTGCATGGACGCCAGGACCGGTGAATAATTTGACATTCTGGAGTCAATAGGTTCAAATTGTCCAACCTGCTCGCTAGCGCCACCTATGAAAATCCCATTTCGGAAAAATGTACATAGTCGCCCTTAAAGTGGACCTATCATGCTATATTTGAATAATATAGTGTAGGACCATACCTATATAAGGCATATTTATACTTTTCTTTTTTCAAAATACCAAAACGATCATGCATTTTAGCCATGCCTCATTTTGCTCAATTTGACATTTTGTAGATCTGTTTTAGCAAGGGTTGATTCTGTGAACAACAGCACCATCTAGAGGCCTGGCATATGTACTACAACGTCTCCAGCGCTTTCGAGCGGCATGCCGTGGTTGTCTCCTCCTGATTGGTGGAGTTGGCCCAATAGCCGTAGCGCCACTTTCCTGGCGTCAGGAAAGTGTTCAAATCTGGATCAGTTTTTATCAGATCCGTTGCAGCCCCTTTTTTAGAGATTTGGGTATGGAGGAAAATAGAGAGGGTTGTGTTTTCTGACACTTGGTGAGTTCCCTGGAACACCGGGGACACATATTCATGTATAAAAGACGTACAAAAGTGCATTTTGCATGATAGGTCCCCTTTAAGTAAGGGAGACTGTGGCTCAGTGGATAGTGTGCTGGACTTCGAATCAGGGGGTAGCAAGTTTGAGTCCCACTGCAGTCAGCATGTCGTTGAGTCCCTGGGCAAGACACTTCACCCCAAAATTGCTCCTGTGGGGATTGTCCACAGTACTGAATGTATGGCTTTGGATAAAAGCATCTAACAAATGACATGTAACGTAATGTAATGTAAGTCAGAATTACCTGAAATTGTGCACACTTATCCGTCTCGACCTGCTCTACAAATTATCCTCTTGGACCCCTAAGCTCCGCCTACTTTTTTTAATCAGCATATTTTTGGTGGATAGGTTCAGTCTGTCTTGGGGAATAGGCACACCAAAGCATTTTCATTTTGGACTATAGGGGGCGCCAAAAACACCACTAATTTATAACTCAAGAATGGATAGACGAAATAATTTCCTTTTTTTTTAGACATACTCTTGGGGTGAGTATGAACTGAGATTTTAAGTATCGCAATGAATGACGAACGTGGGCGTGGCCTATACATTTTTTTTTTATTGCGATTTGCTAAAATGAGCTAAGGACGCAAAACTTGTACACAAAAAAAAGAAATCGTAAGCCCCCTATTGTGTGGTAGTCACATATAGTTTCTCCGAACTTCACGAATTTTGGCACAGACATTCCTCATGGAATTGCGGACATATTTTTAATTGGCTTCCATTAGCCCCGCCCCCCAGGAAGTTGGCGATATTGAATAATGTGCGTTTTTCATGCATTTTAAGCACATTTTTGCAAACTTCTCCTAGGGAAATGATCGGGAAAATTTGAATCCAGGACAAGTTAAGCTCATATCCAATGTGATGCTACATTGCGAAGGAATAGTCGATCGCTTGAACGTGGAGCTCGTAGGCTAACGGAGAATGTACCATTTGTGACCATTTATATGTCAGATACCAGTGACGTGCGGTGAGGTTCATGGCTGGTGAGGCACTGACTCACTGAGTCAAATTTACAAATATTATATTTTGACCTTAATCGAAATATTCGGTTATTTTCAAAAGCTTTTTTAGTCTGATGCTTCGATTCATTTTAAACAGACCGTTCAACAAAAGGATACCCAAAATCTAAATATTGGATTGTTCTTTCTTAGTAAGATCCCATTTTCATTACAAATGTGGTCTTACCTTGACTTGAAGATGAAATCCATGCTATCCTTCTGGACAACAATCTCTATTACTTTTTTGTAAAAGTCCTCCTTATCTTCCTCTAGTTTCAAAAGTCTAGTTTGTTGTTTGCGTCTACGGTCTCTGCGTAGAATAACAGTAGCAACAAGAACCTGTGGGCTCACGTGCGCCCCCTTCAGTGCGGCAGAGGTTATGGCTGCCTCCCCTGGTGCTTTTTTCATTGCCGTTGTATGATGAGACCAGCGAGCCTAAATATCATATATACGTGAAATAAGTTATTTAGAGACTATGGATGGCGAGGATACATCTACAAACATTACATTGGTGACCTACAGTGAGATGGTAACAGGCATGCGCTTAGGGCCCGCGCTCCAGCCAGTTTCTGTGGGGTGACGCATTCTGAGGTGAGGCAGAGCTCATCTGTGCCTCACCTATGGGCATAGATATGTCTCATAATTATTTGTGTGAACATAAAAATTATTTGTGTGTAAATATGTGATTTGGAAATGTAAAACACAATCCACAAATGCATTTAAAAGATTTGCAAACTCACAAATAAATTTGCAAATGTAAAACGGATCTGCAAATACGCTAAATATGTTCACAAATAAAAAAAAGATCTGTGAATATCTCTTTAACATTTACAACTTTCGATCAGGCATTTGTGAATCCATTTTGTATTTGTCGACCAAAAATGCGCTTGTGGATCTCAACTCTCTGCTCGTGGATCTCAAATTTCTGCTTGTGGATCGTCTTTTTACACACACGGAATTTTGAGACAAACTTTCCTCTGGTCTCAGCTAAAATCTACTCGTGTAACTCGGTTATTTTCGGAAACCACGTGATGGCCTGCTGATGACGACATTTCCGCATGATTTCAAAGTAAGAGCATGATGGCTTGTTTAATGCTCTGTTTTTTTATTATAATGAACAGCGAAACGTTAGATGCATTCTTTATCACCATCATCATCATCATGTTATGGTGATACAGTTAGTTTGTGTTAGTTTATTGGTTCAATACAGCATATATCGAGCACTTTCGTAGGCACATGATGTTGAAGTACAGGCTACGCCACTTCGGGTCCCGGGGGAGCAGCTGGCAGCGAAGCAGCCCAGAGATAATTATTTCTTCACTGTTTTTTGTGTATTCAGTCAAAGTTACAAAGCACTTCACATTTTATTAATCGGCCTAATTTTACCTTACCAGTGCAGTAATAAAGTAATCTGTAGAAAAGCACCGTATTTAGGTCAGCCTTCATAGTAAGGCTACATTAAATGTTATAATATTCATCGTGTCCTTTCTACTGTATATGCATATATTCCTGTCTATTGCTTTCATTTGTATTTCATGTTATTATGTTTATACTTGTTTCCACACATTTCACAATGTGGGATGAATGAAGTATCTATCTATATATGATATCTATCTATCTATCTATCTATCTATCTATCTATCTATCTGTCTATCTGTCTGTCTGTCTGTCTGTCTGTTTATCTATCTATCTATCTATCTGTGATATCCATCTATGATATCCATCTATTTATCTGTCTGTCTGTCTGTCTGTCTGTCTGTCTGTCTGTCTGTCTGTCTGTCTGTCTGTCTGTCTGTCTGTCTGTCTGTCTGTCTGTCTGTCTATCTATCTATCTATCCATCTATCTGTCTATTGTTGGAGCAGAACACCTCTGCTACGCGCCGTTCGTTGGATGAGGCTGGATCTCTATTAAATTAAGAAAGGAATTGAAAACACCGGAATCAAAGTTATAACAAATTATCTGAGTTTACTTCTAGTAGGAAACCAAACACATATACAAGTTATACAGAGTACTCGAGCACTCCGGGATTCAGGCCTGTGATGCGGTTTTACAGGTAGACAGACCAGCTTTCAGAAAACGAGAAGTATGGACTCCAGGTTTGTGATGCGGTTTACCGTCTTCTAGCACCAGCTTTCAACAGACCAGAAGCATTTTTACATACAAAACCAACCGTATACATATCCCTATTTTGGGGCGGAGATGTGTTGAATTGTTCCTTCCCACTTTTCTCCCAAGCGAATTAGAGAACCCCTGGGGAGGAGCTGTTTAAGCTGATCACCTCCCCCAAGTGTCCTGATTGGCTGGATTCGCTTCTGGTGAGGTCAATAGTTCTCACCAGGACTTGAAATTCCAAAGTCCCCTAAGGTCAAAAGTCAATTCTTATCTCCGTCCCGATCTTAACTCCATTCCTTTTCCATGAGATTTTTTCACATAAACTATCCTATTTCAGACATTTAAACTTTCCTTCACCTATTTAACGATGTCTTTAATGACTTAAAACCAACATCTGGCTTTTAGGGATGATAAGAA
This sequence comes from Trematomus bernacchii, assembly GCF_902827165.1. Taxonomy (NCBI): domain Eukaryota; kingdom Metazoa; phylum Chordata; class Actinopteri; order Perciformes; family Nototheniidae; genus Trematomus; species Trematomus bernacchii. The sequence continues at coordinate 30,608 of NW_022987643.1, forward strand.
GCGATGTAATGTTGTCTTTAATGACCTTAATGACGACATCTGCTTTTAGGGGTAAAACAGGCAAGGTTGCTGTGTTGGAACACAGAATCTCTGGATCAGTGAGTTTGAAAGTAAGAATAACATTCCTATTCTATATATAATTACCCAAAACCGTTGTGATTACATAAAACAGTTCAAACAATACATGTTCACTAAAATACAATTCAAAATAATACATGTTTACTTCAATACAGTGTAGAATCATATCTTTTTACTTCAATCCCCCTTTTTGATCTCACCTCACGAGATCAACATATAGCATTTGAAACATTACCACTGTCATTCTTTTTTCTTACTGTGTCTGTCCCAACATTTATATAAACCCATCAGAAGTTGGGATATAGAGCACTTTAAACCTTTAGGAACAGTCCACAACAACAACTTATTATGACAGTGGAGGGAGAATAAAATATGTCTAAAAAGCAAAGTCCTTGTCAGCTGAGTCATCTTTACTCTTCCCTCAATGGTGGAACTGATGAGTCTAACACACAGTGAGCAGATACAAGGCACACAACAACAACAACCACATGTCACTAAAATGGCAATAAAAGTAGCCACAGAAATTAGAAAAGACATTATCATACTTTTCCCTCTTTTGGTAACACATAGTTCTGTAGAATAAAAAATACCAATCCCTTAAATTGTGGGATATAAAAATAAAGTTGAAAGTTCCTAAAAAAAATGGATTGTTCAGACAAAGTTCCACACCGGCTATATCAACCTGTTTCAGCGGGAAATGGAGTTCCCTGTGCCGTCTTGGTTTGCCATGTCTTCGTCCCCCCAGCCCGCTGACGGCGGCTTCTGGGGTGCTTGCTAGAGAGATGTGGCCTGATTGTTCTCCCCCGGCCCGCTGATGGCGGCCTCCGGGTCGATGCTGGAAAGATGTCCCGATCCTCCTCCTCCGGCCCGCTGATGGCGGCTTCCGGGTCGACTGCTGGAGAGATGTCCTGATCCTCCTCCTCCGGTCTGCTGATGGCGCCTCCTGGGTCGACTGCCTTGACGAGAGCCAGATCTGTTCTGATGTCATCTAGGGTCCTCGCGACGAGGGCCAACTCTGTCCTGATGTCGTCCAGGGTCCTCGCAGGTGTTTTTCCCGACCGCACACTGGCTCCAGTTGTACCAGTTGTCTCCCTTTCCATCTGGGCGGACGGCATGGGAGGTCCCCTCCAACCAGACGTAATCTGCTGTGTTGGCCTTGTGTTTCTCGGGTCCCCCTTTTGGCGTCAGCAGCCTGTGTGGAGAAGTCTCATACCAAGCCCTTAAGTTGCTGGAAATATGGTTTTGAAATCATCTAAAAAAATAAGAATAAAAAATAAAAAATAAAAAATAAAAAATAAAAAATAAAAATAAAAAATAGAACAAAAATAAAAATAAAACAAAAAATAACCAAAGCTAGATTATTTTAAATGTATCAATTTCTCTTAAACGCAACAAACAAAACAAAACAAAAAATACCAAAACTAGTATTTTAAATTGATAAATTTCTCCTAAAGACGTAATAATCTCACATACATATTGTCTGATGTATATCCTATCCTTTTCCCCCTTTTTCTGAAATAGAACGCCGTTAACGGTGTTCTTATTTTCAGAAACCCCGAGCCTTATACATCAGTTATTTAATATCAGCTATATATTTATTATTACTATTACTTATATATCAGGCATTAAATGTCAGCCTTCTTCCATGATTGACCTCGTCTACATTATCTGACTTATATTGATACGTGTTCGTTTGTATTTATTTAATATACTGGGCAATTAGTGCTTTAATTCTAAATATGTAGTATTCAATTTTTTTCAGAATGTTGTAGCACTCCCTGTTCGCCACCAGAGAGCAGCAGCTAACCACGAATGAAGTTGCCTCCACTCACTTGGCTTCATCAACTATTTGTCCCCTTGTGTCAATTATGCTTCTATTTCAATTATTACACAGATTTGACGTAAAAAAAATCACACAGAGCTTTTCATACCTTATCATATTACAGTCAGGCACATTTTTATTGTGCGATGTTTATTTCAACAGATAGCGTGACTTCCAGAAGCAAGCTACTACAATCTCCTCACGGCGATTGCGGCTTCAGGTCAAGAGTTAAAAACTCAGTCAACAAAATCTCTTTATCGTCACGTTTAATGAGCCTGATTATCCCCACAACAGTTTTGTGATGAGATACGGTCGTTCCAAATAATTAGTTGGAGGTCGCGTCTCTCTCCTCCTCTATCACCCACCATATAACAATTACAGAAATGTTATACATTTAAAGCACCACGAAAGGTAACCGCATTAATCAATCTTATCATGATCTGCGGGGAATTTAACCCTTCTGTTTTTTACACCCTCGTAGTCTTTAACAGAAGCACTGCAAAGTAACCGTATTAATCAATGTTATTTTGACTTACGGGGAATTTAACCTATACTTCTTTTACCGCCTTACAGTCTTCGTATTTAGTGAGTGAAGGGTCGGGACTGATCTACCCGCCTCTCTCAAACACTATTTTTGCTCTAGGTCCAGGACTGAATACCCTTCTCTAAGCACTTCCCCAATATCCCCAACTTGTAATATGTATTGTATTTCCCACCGTGACTAAGAACACTGAGAACGCTGCTGACAACTCTAAATTTTTTAGTATAATCAATCACAGATTTTTGATAATCAAAACAGGTGTCTGCTCACCTTTTGTATATGGCCATTGGTTTAGTTGTCACCAGTATCTCTGTGTCCTCCCCCTGGACTGGATTCTGTCCCCTGGCTATCGGTGTTCCTTTCTAGAGATCAGCTCCCACATCGGCAGGTCACCACTTGTTGGAGCAGAACACCTCTGCTACGCGCCGTTCGTTGGATGAGGCTGGATCTCTATTAAATTAAGAAAGGAATTGAAAACACCGGAATCAAAGTTATAACAAATTATCTGAGTTTACTTCTAGTAGGAAACCAAACACATATACAAGTTATACAGAGTACTCGAGCACTCCGGGATTCAGGCCTGTGATGCGGTTTTACAGGTAGACAGACCAGCTTTCAGAAAACGAGAAGTATGGACTCCAGGTTTGTGATGCGGTTTACCGTCTTCTAGCACCAGCTTTCAACAGACCAGAAGCATTTTTACATACAAAACCAACCGTATACATATCCCTATTTTGGGGCGGAGATGTGTTGAATTGTTCCTTCCCACTTTTCTCCCAAGCGAATTAGAGAACCCCTGGGGAGGAGCTGTTTAAGCTGATCACCTCCCCCAAGTGTCCTGATTGGCTGGATTCGCTTCTGGTGAGGTCAATAGTTCTCACCAGGACTTGAAATTCCAAAGTCCCCTAAGGTCAAAAGTCAATTCTTATCTCCGTCCCGATCTTAACTCCATTCCTTTTCCATGAGATTTTTCCACATAAACTATCCTATTTCAGACATTTAAACTTTCCTTCACCTATTTAACGATGTCTTTAATGACCTTAATGACGACATCTGCTTTTAGGGGTAAAACAGGCAAGGTTGCTGTGTTGGAACACAGAATCTCTGGATCAGTGAGTTTGAAAGTAAGAATAACATTCCTATTCTATATATAATTACCCAAAACCGTTGTGATTACATAAAACAGTTCAAACAATACATGTTCACTAAAATACAATTCAAAATAATACATGTTTACTGCAATACAGTGTAGAATCATATCTTTTTACTTCACTATCCATCTATGATATCCATCTATGATGTCCGTCTGTCTGTCTGTCTGTCTGTCTTGTCTGTCTGTATCTATCTATATATATATCTATATCTATCTATCTATCTATCTATCTGCACCTGCAGAGTACAGGACTTTATACATTGTACATATTATATCAATCCTATAATATTTGTTTCTAACATATAATTTGAAAGTGCTTAAAACAAATGTGGGATATTCATTTGATAAAAGTAATTGACAAAGAAATTCACGATTGTCATATTTTATTATGTAGGATACAGAACTGTACTGTAGTCAAGTAAACTTACTTACACATTCTAAATACGTGTTCTTTGCGTCAGTGTTTCGATGTTATATTTTATAACCATATAAATTATTCAAACAATTAAAATACATGCCCTACCGTTGATTGTGCACACCTTTGCCTGAAAGGAATCTGCCACTGCCAGGCCCACGCACAGTCAATATAAATATAAGTAATTATATTCTTTCATCTGATTTAACCAAATGCTGATAGGTTATAGCTACTGAGTGTTCTAGTTTTACTCATGCAATAATGCATAACACAAAAACACTGCAGCCAGTAGATGGCGGTAGTACCCTCGGGGCTTAGAACAGCCCTGTTTCCAGCATTGTGACTATGTATTTGCAAAGGATGATACAAGCAAAACAATCTAATCATAAAATTAAATAAAGTTGTTGCATAAATGAAGTGAGAATAATTCCCTCTTAATCCATAAAATGGAAATACTAATAAGTAAAGTAAGTTTACTTGACTACAGTCCAGTCCTATATCCTACATAATAAAATATGACAATCATGAATGTTTTTCTTTTTATGAAATCAGTATCCCACATTTGTTTGACTAGGTAGGTAGGTAGGTAGGTAGGTAGGTAGGTAGGTAGTAGACAGACAGACAGACAGACAGACAGACAGACAGACAGACAGACAGACAGACAGACAGATAAATAGATGGATATCATAGATAGATAGACAGATAGATAGATGGATATCATAGATGGATAGATAGATAGATAGATAGATAGATAGACAGATAGATAGATATAGACAGACAGACAGACAGACAGACAGACAGACAGACAGACAGACAGACAGGCAGGCAGATAAATAGATGGATATCATAGATGGATATCACAGATAGATAGATAGATAGATAGATAAACAGACAGACAGACAGACAGACAGATAGATAGATATCATATATAGATAGATACTTCATTCATTCCAAATTGTGAAATGTGTGGAAACAAGTATAAACATAATAACATGAAATACAAATGAAAGCAATAGACAGGAATATATGCATATACAGTAGAAAGGACACGATGAATATTATAACATTTAATGTAGCCTTACTATGAAGGCTGACCTAAATACGGTGCTTTTCTACAGATTACTTTATTACTGCACTGGTAAGGTAAAATTAGGCTGATTAATAAAATGTGAAGTGCTTTGTAACTTTGACTGAATACACAAAAAACAATGAAGAAATAATTATCTCTGGGCTGCTTCGCTGCCAGCTGCTCCCCCGGGACCCGAAGTGGCGTAGCCTGTACTTCAACATCATGTGCCTACGAAAGTGCTCGATATATGCTGTATTGAACCAATAAACTAACACAAACTAACTGTATCACCATAACATGATGATGATGATGATGGTGATAAAGAATGCATCTAACGTTTCGCTGTTCATTATAATAAAAAAACAGAGCATTAAACAAGCCATCATGCTCTTACTTTGAAATCATGCGGAAATGTCGTCTTCAGCAGGCCATCACGTGGTTTCCGAAAATAACCGAGTTACACGAGTAGATTTTAGCTGAGACCAGAGGAAAGTTTGTCTCAAAATTCCGTGTGTGTAAAAAGACGATCCACAAGCAGAAATTTGAGATCCACGAGCAGAGAGTTGAGATCCACAAGCGCATTTTTGGTCGACAAATACAAAATGGATTCACAAATGCCTGATCGAAAGTTGTAAATATTAAAGAGATATTCACAGATCTTTTTTTTATTTGTGAACATATTTAGCGTATTTGCAGATCCGTTTTACATTTGCAAATTTATTTGTGAGTTTGCAAATCTTTTAAATGCATTTGTGGATTGTGTTTTACATTTCCAAATCACATATTTACACACAAATAATTTTTATGTTCACACAAATAATTATGAGACATATCTATGCCCATACTCACCTCACCCCACAGCGCGCTCACAAAATAAGTGCCCGCGCTAAATTAGTGCCCGTGCTCCTAGCTCCTACTGTGGGCTTACGAGAGGCAGAGATCGTCCCTGCCTCACTTCTCATCGCTCCCGTAGCGGAGCTCGGCAAATTTGCTGATTTTGACTATAAAAAGCAATTGGAATCATACATAAATCACACTTACAACACAGATGAGTGGAGACATTTTATTATTATTACTATTAGTTTTTCTTTAGTTGTTTTTCCGTTACATTGGAGTATGACAGGTGAGGCTCTGCCTCCCCTGACTGCACGTCGCTGTCAGATACTACCTTAAAGGGGACCTATCATGCAAAATGCACTTTTGTACGTCTTTTATACATGAATATGTGTCCCCGGTGTTCCAGGGAACTCACCAAGTGTCAGAAAACACAACCCTCTCTATTTTCCTCCACACCCAAATCTCTAAAAAAAAGGGGCTGCAACGGATCTGATAAAAACTGATCCAGATTTGAACACTGTCCTGACGTCAGGACGGTGGCGCTACGGCTATTGGGCCAACTCTCCACCTATCAGGGGAATGTGGGGTTGGGCAACGGCCGGCCATTGCCGCTCGAAAGCGCTGGAGACGCTGTAGTACATATGCCAGGCTATGTAAGTGGCGCTGTAGTCTGCCACAAAAGCAGCGAAGAAGACTTCCCGCGCATGGTTACCATGGTTACCCTTCTGTTTATTCTCCGCTGTTGCTTTTTTTCTCCCTCCCCGAGGCAAGCATTTGCTCCCGCTGCTTTAAGTCAATGCAATCCCTCCCCGTCGAGGCAAGCACTGTAATTCCCTCTGGTTAGTCCACCAGCAGATGACAAACACCCACCTCTCCGCCTCTTCCAAGGAACGAGGGGACCGTGCGGCAGAGTTTCAGTTAGGTTAAAGTTTAAATCTTCCGGACAAAATTAGAAAAGTGCCGGTCAAAGGTCTTCTTTGTTATTTATTGAGCTTTAAAACAAATGAATAACGACTCTATATAATAATAGGCTATAATAAAACACGGAGGACGGAGATCTATTTTTCTCCCCCTCTTCTGACTTGATCAGAGCACGCTCTCCTCTGGTCAGCTGCAGCTCACAGAATCAGCCCCCTGCAAAAACAGGGCTGGAGAACAGCAAATAGAGCGAAATGAGGCATGACTGTCACTACCCGATCGGTCCACCTGCCCGATCTGTACTGCGCATGTGCGAGATGGTCCGCCATATTGGACAACTACATACGGCAACTCTAATAGGACATTTGACACAGTGGCTTTTGGCAAAGCAGAAAAATAACTGATAGAGATGAGTTATTGTTATTACAACGTGACTTCACTATTATTTAACAACTCTTTTTATTGGGTTCTTTTATTTGGGGTTAAGTACATTGTCAGAATAAGTGAGAAATGGATTTAACTTCTGTTAGACAGCTATATGCCATACATTTTTGCATACATTCAGAGTAAATATTTATTCAGTATGATAGCTGTCTAACAGAAGTTAAATCAATTTCTCACTTATTCTGACAATGTACTTAACCCCAAATAAAAGAACCCAATAAAAAGAGTTGTTAAATAATAGTGAAGTCACGTTGTAATAACAATAATCTCTCTCGGTTCTTTTTCTGCTTTGCCAAAAGCCACTGTGTCAAGTGTCCTAGTAGAGTTGCCGTATGTAGTTGTCCAATATGGCGGACCATCTCGCACATGCGCAGTACCGATCAGGCAGGTGGACCGATCGGGTAGTGACAATGGCTAAAATGCATGATCTGTTTGGTATTTTGAAAACAGAAACGTATAAATATACCTTATATAGGTATGGCCCTACAATATATTATTTAAATATAGCACGATAGGTCCACTTTAAGCTACTGAGACCCGCCTGTCTGCCCGGCGCATCAACTCTCACACACACACACCCACACCTACACAATGTACAACACACACATACACTCTACAAAACACACCTACACATTGTACAACAAACACAAACAGCTCCTAAAGCATATAATAAATATCAGGCTACAACCCTTGTATATTTTATTATGTGAAGCATCTTAAATCTTAAATAACAACGGTAACAGTTTGCAGAGCTGTGCTTCGTTGACATAAGTCCAGCCATGCGTCACGCCTCTTTTAAGGCCCAGACACGCCAGGCCGAAATCGGCCGTCTTCGTTAGTCAGACGACGAAGCGTGCCCTGTCGCCCAAACTCAATTTGGTGTGTCCCGAACCGTCGGCCGTGACACGCCTTATTTGGCCTTTCACGGCCGTGCGTCGGACACAGGCAGTCAGACCACGAAATCACTCTTCAGCTAGCGAATCAGTGCATGAGAAGCGAAACGGTTGCTTGAGAATGTCTTCCACAAGCAACACTCCAATGGCTGATAGCTCCAGTACCGCACCAAACATGTTTTCGATGGACGAGAGTGAAAATGGAACGCACACGCTATTTGTTGTTTGTTTAGATCACGCAGTCTGTTCTTCTTCTCTGTCTTCCGGTTGTTGCCTCTTTTGAATGACGAATACACACTACCGCCGCCTGCTGGTAAGGAGAGTTATTGCCACTCACGCATGCGCAGTTTGTACGTGCTCGGCTGAAGTCTTTGCGGTGTGTTCCAGTGCGACACATGGCCAAGACGCAGGAGAACACAGCGACACAACAGTTGGCGTCGGCGAGTTCTCTGGTGACTGCTTGGTGTGTCAGGGCCTTTAAACATCACTGTTGGCTGAAATCGACTCCGGAGAATACATCAGTGTACCCTCGGTTATAGCTCCTCTCTCCTCTCACCTCTAAATCAGTGTAACCTCAGTTACGGCTCCTCCAGACAGCCTCCTCGATAATCGATCCTCGACAAGCCTTTAGAGAAATTTGTTTTTCTTCGAGACGGCGCGCCGACATCCGTTTCCGGGTTGCTGCCGGAGGACCGAGGAGTAGGGGACGCGAAAATTAGAGAACTGACACACGGCTCATTTCGGAGGACTCGTGTGCATCGAGTTGACACCGGGACGACCGGCTGCCCTCCCCGACAGGCGCATAGACGCGAGGGCCCGCTCATCACTGCGCGCACGTCTGTGACCGCAGTTTTAATTATTATTATTATTATTATTATACGTTTATACAAAGAGAACATAATTTTCTGGCCACAGTAGTTGCTTTAGAGAATTTTACACCCGGAAGTAAGTATTCTTTCTAATGTCGATTGATTTTACAGTGATATCTGCATTACTCATCAACTCAAAAACACCAGATTATACCTGTTAATTACACAACATTGATTGGTTTAAATTTTGTACAATGCTTTTGTGTTTTTCTCCTTCGATTCGTAGAAACACATAGTTTTTTCGGAGTTTAGGATGGCCGAAGACACTACACTACCCATAATCCTCAGCTATCGTTTGGGACGACACCAGTCCGCTTTGCTCGACAAACCCCGCGATTAGTCCTCAAGCTCTGTGATTGGATGTTGGAGTGGCAGTGCCCTTAGCTTATTCCATATTAATACATTTTTTCGTAAAAGATAAAATCATACTTTATTCCGCGAGTGCTTGCTTTACTCTTTGAAAGTCATCACATAAATGCATTTGTAATAAATGGTTCGGCTGCATTAAATATTAAACATCTGCCGTAGTTCTTTATTTATTGAGAGAGATTGTGCCACACACGGACACCGGAAACTGTATTTTTCTTTACCATTCTGTTTTAATTTCACAATAAAGTTAATAGTAATATTATGTTTGATATTATTATGTTTTATTAACTAGACCACTGGGTCATGTTAAGACCATTTTTTCTGTCGGTTTGGTGTTACAAATATCCGTCATAAACTAAACCGGAAACAGCAGTATAATTTATTGTGTTAACACTGTAAACTTGACAGTTTTTTAACCCGCACCACCTAGTGGTTAAATCACGTTATTACACGTTTAGAGTCATTGCAATGCAGATAAGGTTGTGTTGCTAATCTTTGCTGCATGTTTTGTTGAATATATTTTGTTGTTATATTTGATGAAAATATATATTTGTGGAAATGGGGGTTTTACCGTTTCTCTGGAACCCATTGGTCGATTTTGGTGATTGACATCTCTTTATGACCATTAGAGCCAATAGAATCAAAGGGGAATCTCCCCTCTCACTAACATGGCACAACAAAAAGGTGGGGGCTTCGCGCATGTAGTTTTGCATCAGAGCGAACCTACACTCTAGCTCTGACATCTAGAAACGGAAAAGCAGTTTTAATGCTCATGGATTATCAGAAATCATTTCAAAGGGACACAGACACATGGATTAACTTCAGCAGCGTTTTTATCGTTTTAATGCCATTGAAGACCACGTTTGAGCAGACTACGAGACAAGGTAAACCATGTTAGCATTTTTTAGCTACCTAGCGCCACATGTTTTGATGTCTGTTTTTGTTTATAAAGTCGCGATTTCGTATAATTGAGTGATAATGAGGGTACCCTTCGATTCTGTGTCACCTCACGATGTGAAACGATGTCATGGATGTGCAGAAAAGATAAATAATAAGGTTTTGTGAGTGAATTTCGGTGCAGTAATCTGTTAGCATTTTTCGCTCGTTGCTAATTCAGAGGCTCAGCGTTAGCATTGTGGGTTTTATTTTGAAAAAAAAAAAAAAAAGATCAGTTAGATGAGTTTCTTCCCGTTACATGGATATAAAACATTCATAGTTTTATTAAATGAACATGCCCTCAGACACTGGCCGTGTCTCAATTCAGGGGTTTCATCCTTCGAAGGGTGCATTCGTAGACCGCATACGTCACTTCCGCCGAAAGAAGGCTGTCCCAATTAAAAAAAAAGACGAGACTCCTCCGAATGCGGCCCACGAATGCAGCCTACTTTTCCCCAATTTGAAGGATACATCTGATGTACACTCCGCGGCCTACCATATCCCAGGGTGCAATGCGCGCAGGGAAGAGTGAGTTTTTTTCAAATGAAATGGCTTCCGGTCTCCCCAGCAGTGTGGATTTAAAAGCAGCAGCAAGCGGAGGAATCACTAATGAATGTGAGTATTGGGTTTTAACTTACTTTAAATTAACTAATGTCACACACACGTCAAACCAAAGGGGCATTAAAACGTACATTTTCGTTAAATAATACGGATAAATATGTGATGCTAACTAGCTAGCTGGACGTACTGCACTGTTGTTTACACTAATTTGTAATTCAATTCAGAAGTTTACTAAAGTCATACAGAGGTCTTGGCTCTGTTATAGATAAGTTATAATTTAGATTACATAAATAGACCAAAGTGAAAAAATTTAGACTGGTATAGCCTACAGCAGTGGTTCCCAAACGGTGTGCCGTGAGGCAAGTCCGGGTGTGCCGTGGGATTTTGTGACAACCATACATTATTATTGCAATATACAACTACACAAAAATTATTATTTTTTAATTTACTATATCAGTACTTTGTATGCACTCATTTCATAATACAGAGGCAAACTTTATACCTAAAAACAATTATTTAAAAAAAAATCCTCACAGAACCCCATATTTCGCTGTTAACGCAGTTGCAGGTGGGAATTATAAGACCGTGACACATCGAAGGCTGAAGGACAACATTAAAACAGAGAAACACGCAAGAGGGAAAATTGAGCGCTTTCTTGTGCGGAATGTTAGAAATTAAAATCAATGTTTTATGGCATAATTTAGTCTAAAACATACCGTCAGTTTAAAAGCAGTCTTATGAAGAACTCATTGATTCCAGTATTGTGTTCACACCTTAAAAGGTGTGAAAGGAGGGATTGTTAGAAATTAAAATCAATGTTGATGTGGCGTAATTTGAATGAAATACACTATTTCATTTAAATCTGTTTTATTCTGAAAACCGGAAGTCACATGTGAATCTTCGGTATGTTTTAGACTAAATTATGCCATAAAACATTGATTTTAATTTCTAACAATCCCTCCTTTCACACCTTTTAAGGTGTGAACACAATAATGAAATCAATGAGTTCTTCATCTGAACTTTGCATAGTACATAACTCATATAAAAAAACATACTATCAAAATGGAATGGTTCAAATAACAGTCATCAAAAATACAAAAAATACTTCGGTTGGTCTTCAACATAAGTTTTCCTTTGTGCTTAAACTTCTAGTTTTAACATTCAATATCACTTTTCAAAATAGCAGCAATTAGCTTGGTTTTTAACAATCCCTTCTTTCATACCCTTTAAGGTATGAACATAATACTGAAATCAATGAGTTCTTCATCTGAACTTTGCATAGTACATAACTCATAAAGGGTAGAAAATACAAATAGTAACAATACATATTCATCATAAATGCGAAGTTTTTCATTTGTGCATAACTTCTAGCTTAAACCTTTAATATCACTTCGTAAAATAGCAGCAATTAGCTTGGTATGGAAAACGTCGAACTCCCTCCTTTCACATCATATATATCATCTTCATACTGTATCTGGTGTAAAGGCACTTGTTCTTTCACAAAATATAAGGATAAAACTATCTGAAAATATTACTCTTTATTTAAACAATCCTATCCTCTTCAGTGTTGCACACTCCCTTTTTCAACTAATGTCTAGCGCTATTCTATCGGTCTGTTTTTATGTGACTGTTTGTGTCATCCTTTTACTGTGTCTCTGGTGTGATTTAGGAATCTCTGCTGGTTATATCAGATATAGTTCTCCCCATCCACATTCTTGTTGGTTGTGGGACAGAGGAATAATAATTCAGAACCTGCTGATATCTGAATCTTAATACTCGGCATATGTTACAAACAAAATAAAACATCTTCATGGTGAACTAAATAACATATTTCAATAGCTCGAAATGTCTGATGAGCATCTGTGTTGTTCCTAAATAAAATCCTTGTAATCTTTTTCAAATCTAAATATAACAATGAACTATTCCTGTTTGTGGTAAAGACACACACTAACGTTATGTAATACAATTTCATTATGGATTCAAAAACAACTGAAGTCATAATGCTGTCAGAGTGTGGTTTCCTGAGTGTATCTGTCCTATAAAAGGTACGTCATTCTCTGCTTGGCTCGTGTGCAGAAATCCCATCAGTTGCACCTGGCAATACTGCTTCTACCTGTCTATTATCAAGCTGAAAAATGAATACAGAATTCCAACATACTGTCATCAAATGTCTTTCTATTATAAATTCAATGTATATCCCCATAATGACCTAAACAATAAAGTCCATGGCTTTTACTTCTATTTCTTTACCAGGCTAGTTACAAGATGTTGTCTAAATTAAATTCTGTGTCATTACATTACTATGTTTTAGCTTAACTGCAATATGTTCTTTCTATATTTCAAACCTCAGTTACTCTAATGTCTGTTAAAATATTACAAAATTGTTTCATTATCACAGGTCAACTTCTTTGGTATTCCATTCTGGAATTACATCTCTCACAGTAGCCCCTTGGCCACTGCATCTGTGTTACCTGTTCAAAATGCAATCAATATTTAGAAACATGTCAACATTCATCAAACAGTATCTTATCCCCAGATATGGAGCAGGTTCATTCTAAAACTATCATTCAATGCTCAGTTTGAACATCTAGGTTGGGGCAGAAGGTTTCTTTCAATCCCTAAAAGAAAAATTTAAATTGTGAATTTGACAGCCATGTTGACGTTATACATTATCCACTCTCCCCCTTTTTTACACATGAACTCATGTGTAATAAAATCCTGAAATGGGGAGGGGAGGAGAGAAAACTTTCAGTTACATTTTGGTTAGGGACATAGCAATTTTACATCCATTATTATCACCTCAGTGAAAATAAATGTTTCTCTTCATCTTTCAGTCCTAAAAGAAACAGAATCTTCAAATTATAGTTTGAGTTTTTTCATTTGCAAAACGCCAACTCCTGTGAGAGTAAAATATCATCAAGTAGATTAGAAACGGGTCCCATGTGCGGTTTCCCATTTTTGTGGAATTATAGGAAACCTCTCGTTTCCCTTGGAGCTCCAAAATAATGTGTTAGTCTAAAAACATGCTTGGTTAGTTATTGTTTTAGAATCATGCAGTTACACTGATCACATGCCGGCATTCATTCACACTCATACCGTCTGGTTGTCAAGTCAGGTTCGGTCAGGTACACCCCAGAGTCAGTCATTGACAGTGCTTTTGTCACACTGTCAGTCAGGGTCAAAGGTCATTTGGTCTCGGTCTTTTGGCCATGTCGTGCTCTGCAGAGTCTTTTCAGAGGTAATTCAGCATAGGCGGGTACCCTTTATCTACAAAAATATGTCATATGCGGAACGCCATTCCTTATTCATTCATGATTTCAACTATGATTTTCAAGATGGTTCTAACTTTTCATTGGGACTTCTGCCTCCCACCTTTCTTGAAATTTGGTACAAAATTCACTTCCTTATAGTACTACTACTGCAGTTTATTTACACCTAATTAGTATTAAAATGTCTAAAATATCTATTTCAGAAACTTATGTACATGTGGCTATTATCTTGAGTCAAAACATTATTAGGATCTGTGTAGCTCTGCATTTCATAACTCCTTATAATGTCACTTAAACCCCTTTTCTGGTCTACTTAAAAAGCAATGTTAACCCCCTTAGCAGTGTGTGGAACCTTGGGTGTTCGAACATGCAGCAATTACTCCCTCCTTCATCAAGGATTTAAAACAGAAGTCATTTCATATTTCCATCTTAAAGCCCTCCTATGGTGATAACTATGCCACAATGGTGAAATCAATACTTTAGATTGGAATACTATATTTGGCTTGGTCCTAGCTCTCCCTTTAAAGTTATCCATACAAATAAAGATTTGTCTGAATTTATACAGTGGTTCCTAAAACTATCCCTTTAATCTGTAGATCAATATTGTAACAAATTAAATCACCACTTTATTCACACATGAATAAGAATCTCTTAACGAACAATTTGTTAACATGATGGAAAGATTGAAGAATATAGTTCTACTCTGTACTCAAACACCCACTGCTTAAAGTGTAGTGAATGTTTCCATCATGTCTCCCCCTTTATCCCTCAGTGTGTTTTAGGATAATTCTCATTTTACTTTTAATAGTTTCCTTTTTACTGCTATTTTAATTTACCAATTGATTAATTCATGGTTAATACATCTTTTTGTCTTTACGTATTTATTAAGTCAATTCAAGTTCTTTAAATGTGGTCACTTTTATGTGCGTTTTGTGAATAAGTGTGTTTATGTGTAAACTCACTCATTCCCGTTTTCTTGTTCTCCTCCCCTGGTTTTCTCAAGCCGTGACCCCGGCCTCCTCACTTCCAATCGACCATGCCAACTCCTCTGATTCTGTCTTCAGTCCATCAGCTCTTGAATCCATCGGCTGTAACTCTTTTAGGCAGCCTTTGGCCCGGTTACATCTGCAGCCCACATCATGCCACTGTTCTTGTACTGCTTTGCATTTCATCTCCTCCTTTACAGTCTCTCTACTGTTTTTATGGAGGGCGGATTCTGCTCTCATGTCCCACACTTTGCTCTTGTGCCAAATCTCGTGGCTCAGCTTGGAACTTCATGTCCTGTCTGAGGGACTGATGAGTATCTCTCTGTATGTCAGCATGCCGTTTGGTTCTGGATGCCACAGGTGGAGTTAGTTCTGGCTGCAGTTCTGGCTGCAGTCTTGTTGTTGTTGTTGGTTCAGCTCTGGTTCTCTGTCTGTTCGATGGAGAAGGAGGAGTCTCCTGTTGGGTTAGGTCTTTTGTCAGCTTGGAGGGTCGGGGTCGTAGCCTTTCTGACTCAGAGGGGGAGTCCAGGTCTCGGGACGCATTACCTATAGGAACTCTAGCACACTGAGGTTAAAAAAATTCAACCCTTTCCACTCTGTCTTTTTCTAATCATACTGTCTGTCTTAGTTGTTAAATGCCATCTAAACAACACAATTAATGTCTACTAATGTTATTACAAAATCTCCTTCTAAAAATTATTTCAACCATTGTTACATATTTACCCAACATAACTCTTTCAAGAAACCATTTTCTCCTATAAATTGAAATACTTACATGTTTCAAGCATCACATTCCCCACACTACGAAAGAACATCTCCATACTTTCTCCAATATTGTAATCCCACTGTTTCTCAGAACAGTAAAAACCTGCAGAGGACACTAATCAGATCACAGTAATGTAAATTGACTCAAGTGTAAGCCCATGCAGGGTTCTTACACCTTTTCCAGAGTCAAATTCAAGCACTTTTCAAGCATTTTCAAGGTGCATTTTCAAGCATCTTACAGCTGTTGTAAATTACATATTTATATACACATACTTATACTCAAATGATTATTTCCCTACCTCACATTAAATCAGATGTTCTTTATGCTATAAACAACCAAATGTGTGTTTCATAATGGCATTCTACATGAGGATGAAAAATTAAAAATGTTAGAAAAGAAAACTAAGTTTAATATTTCAAAATGTGTGACCCATCTGTACGTAGACTGGGCATCCCATATAACCTGGCTGAGCCAATATAAAACAATCAGCCAAATAACTTTTCAATATATTATTGATTACTATTTTTGAAGTACTTTTAGGTTGGCAGTAAACACAAGTCAGAGGTAAATGGTGTACTTTGACTCCACTACATGTATTTAATACCTTTAGTTACTTTACAGATGTGGATGAATGATGTGAAATATAATCAAGTGTTAAATCAGACTTTAGTTCCACCTGGAGTAAATTCACAAGCTAGTATACAAAGTCATTCAAACTAGCTGCAACTTTACCAGCTTTGATAACACTTTCATGATCAATCATTATAAAACATATCATATACAATTATTAGGGATGCTCCGATCGCCAATTTTGGGGCCGATCGCCGGAATCAGTATCGGCCGATACCGATATCGCTCTCTTTTCCTCTCTCCCCCTCTCTCTCTCTCCTGACAGCCCGTCAGTATCTCCTGCAGCTCACTGATCCAGTAATGAGCGACCCGACAGTGAAGAATAAATATATTTATAACTAGTTTAGCTTGTTCCAGAGGTAGATAAAATAGCTAAGTGTGTTAGGTCTAACTCTTAATGTGTGTTCTGCTCCGCTCACCGGTCCGTCACAGCGGGTGGAGCTGCAGGATTTCTGCTTCACACACACGTTGCATACCGCTATTTTATTGTCATTTTCGGACACTTAAAATATTGCCAGACTAGTGAAGCCATTTTGGCGAGCTTGTTTTGCCACGCACAGAGAAAAGTGTCATGTATTTTACATGCAACGATAGCCTAATCTAAAATGCTCTCCTATGGCGTACCTTTCGTGTGGTGTGTGGTTCGTCAGCGCAGACTCTCGCATCGTTATTGTTGCACACTTTGCAGGAGGCTACTCTTGGGCTTCGCTTGACCCTCGTCTTAGCCATGGCTTGTATTTGTCTTCTGCTAGCCAACGCTCGTTGAAACGGCAACCTCCTGGCATACTGTCATCTATCACTCTCATCAGAATGCCCAGGTCACACACGTAACAAAAACACTTGCCGGTCACGCGCATTGCGCGGGAAGGCCGGAGCGGAGCTGTTTTATGTAAAAGCGAAGCAATTAAGCGCGCTCCGACTTCTTTATTTTCTTTAAATCTAAAAGGCGAAGTAAAGCATTTACAATTTCAAGCACTTTATCCCAAATTCAAGCACCATTCCCAAAATTCAAGCACTTTTCAAACCTTGAAAACACCTCGTACAATTTCAAGCATTTTCAAGGATTTCCAGCACCCGTACGCACCCTGCCCATGTCTACTTTCTATTATACTTATTACTTTTGGTGAACATTAAGTTTATATTATCTAAATTCCTTGTCTATGACTTGGAAATAGTTTGAGTGTAAAAATGTGTTTTTTCTCTGGTGGTGCCTTTCCTAAAAATGTTCAATTACTTTGTGTTGTACCAGTTTTTCCAAAATCAGTTCTAACTGCCGTGCCGTTTCTGGAAATGTGGCGGTACGGCTACACAATTTGCAAGAAAGTGCCAACATGTTCCTTTGTTAACTCTGATCCGGAGTGCATCTGCAGTGCATTCTACAACTTCCCATGGTCCACTCCATACAGGTTGCAACGAGTTAATCTTGTGGATTTTTACTTTCACCCAATCACCTGATCCAACAGACATATTCTTCATGGACCTGGCATATGCTTCCGCCTCAATTTTCCTAATATCTAACACTGGTTCTCCTATGTATTGTGAGCGGCTACATTGTGGTGGATATTGCTGAGTGGGGCAATCTCTGGCCAAATGTCTACAATCACCACATATGAAGCAGCCATCATCCCTTCTCCCTCTTGATCGTTGCTTTCCTCTCCATTGTCCCTTTTGTTGTATGGGAGGGTATACCTGTGCTTGCGGCTGTACTTGGGTAAGAGGATATGCAGGTGTTTGCTGTTGAAAATACTGTGGTGCTTGTGGCTGTACTTGGGTAGGAAGATACACAGGTGTTTGCTGTTGAAGATACTGTGGTGCTTGTGGCTGTACTTGGGTAGGAAGATACACAGGTGCTTGCTGTTGCTGGAGTTGTGTGGGACATTCATTGGACCAATGTGACGTCTGACCACATGTGTAGCAGCCACCATTTTGGAGACTTCTTCCTCTGAAACTTCCTCCTCCGCTTTGTTGGTTCTGCATTTGATTCTCTGGTTCTTCCTGACGTCATGTCGTTCTCCAGTGCAGTCCTCCCACACTCCTTCACATCTCTTCAGGAAGGTATGCATGTCCTCCCCCGGTTCTTTTCTCAGGCTGTTGAGGGCGTGTAAACTGCGTGTTGTCGGGTAGATGCTACGAATAGCAGCCCAATAGCTCGACCTGATATTGTTGAATGAAGTGTCATCTGGAGAGTTGGTGCATTTGGCCAAGAAATCTACTGCTCTTGCCTCAAGTCTGCCTTCTATCCGTCTAAGCAGTGCCCTCATGTCTCCCAAGCACAGGTGGACTTGGACAGTGTACTTCTCCAGATCTTTCACCCACTTCTGACCTCCTTGGGTGAGTGGAGGTAGCTTTGCCACTAATGATTCCATGTCCCTGTGAGCCCATGGTTGGTAGTCAAATCCTCCTCTCTCAGCCGCTATCAATGGCATGAAGGTATGTGCACTGGTCTTGGTTCTTCCAGCTTTGGGGCATGTCCCAGGGTATTCGTCCCTACTATTGTTCTCTGAGGGAGATGCAAATCTGCGTCGTTGCTGTGACTGTTCTTGGTAGGGGGAGTGTCTACTGGTTACAAACTGTGTACTGCCGTCGTCATCTTCATCTCCTTTGGAATAGTCTTTGTCAGGAGAGTAATTTGTTCGGCGTTTTGTTTGAGATTCTCCCCATTTTTTAGTTATTTGTCGTTTTCTTTCTTCCTTAATTTCTTGGAACCTTTCATCTGCAGAATGTGTTGGTTCAGGAGAGCAACCAGTTCGGTAATTTTTCTCTTCTTGCTCTTTTTCCCATATTTTCCTTTCTTCTTGTTCTTGTCTTTGTCTTTCTTCCATTCTTTTGATGAGTTCTGCTTCCATTCTGATGAGTTCTGCTTCCATTCTTCTGTTGAACTCTTCCTCTCTGATGCGTTCTGCTTCCATTCTTCTTTTGAACTCTTCCTCTCTGATGAGTTCTGCTTCCATCAGCTGGTTGACACTGGATAGGATTCTTACCTCAAACGCCAATTCTTTCACATTTGGGGCTTGAATTGATGCTTGGTGAGAAGGGTTGTTCTCTGATATGTCAGGAGGAGGCACTTCGGTCAGGCTTGGATACTGCTTTGGAGTTTGGATAACTGGAGCCTCTTCTGTTATTTCTGCTGTGTCTTCATTTACTGGCAGATCTGCTGCTTCTACCAAATGTAAGCTTGTTGTCAATCCCTGGCTGGCATATTTTAGATGGAGTATCAGACTTGTAACTCTAGCTTTTCTTTCTTCAGCTTTGTTCATAGCGCTTTTTCCAGGTCCATACCACGAGGGTCGTCCAGCTTTGATCCATGCCTCTTGCTGTTGTAGGTATTCTCCATTCTCATATTCAACTACTGCTTTTCTATGGGCTTTCGTTGGTCCAGGTTTATCATCTGCTGGAATCAATCCTCTCGTTTGCCACTGCTCGAACAGTTTCTCTATTCTGTTCCATGTCTTCTGTCTATCTTTTGTCGCTGTCATAGCATCTGACCTGATGTTTACCCTCTCCTTAATATCTGCAGTTGAGCCTGGCATTGAGAATGCTCTTAACTTAGTGTCATTTAGTGACATATTTCTTAAGTAGTTGGATATAGTTATTAAATGTATCAAAGATGAATCACTAATCTACTGAATAGTACCTTCTGTCCTGATAAAAAATATCCTATGTCATCCGAACTTAACTTCAATATCTGGGATTCTTTTTTATTTATTTTTTAGTTTTTTTTTTATGTTTTTTTTTTTTAATAAAAAATTAATAAAGTAAATTAGAAATTATGCAAATTTTAAAATCAGAAATTAAAAAAAAAAAAAAATGTAGTGTATGGTTTTGACCTTTAAAATATGAAAATTCAAATAAACTGTGTACAGTGTATTCTGAAGTTTATGAAATTATGCAAATGTCATAACTACAATACTTCAATTCAGAGAAACCACATGTAATCTTTATCTGTGTGTGGTGAAGAATGTATTGACTGTAACACTTATGTCCGCTAGGGGAGCTGTTATATTTGTAACTCCTTTCAAATGTATCAACTAATACTTCCAGTTCATAAACCTACTTCCGGTTTATTTACCCAAATAATGTTCAAATTACTTTCTTTGAAAAGCATGAAAAACAAAAACAACTTAATCTACTCTCAATGTTCATCTACACCATCCCTGTGTATCCACCATCCCAGTAGTTACCAGTTGTATCACCTAGTAATGCCAACTGGCTAGCTAACTAGCTTAGCATTAACCTCATGTGACTGGGGGAAGGGGAGGGGAACAATGGGAACATTTGATGCAATTGAAAACCACACTGCTTGAAACACTCCAATACAAACTTCATTTATCTTAGCTCTAAATTCTATAGATGCTGACCTTAAAAGCTGATCTTATACCAATCTTGTACACAATCTTTCCGGCTTAGAACATCACACAAAAATATACTTTTCGGCTTAAGAACTCCACACAATATACTTTATTAAACGAGACTACGCCGGTTTAACACATCAAACATATAAACTAACATGAACGGACCCAGTCCAGTGCTAAACAGAGCATGGCTCGTACCTCCCCAGAGATCTTAACACTATTTGGAGCCAGTCCAATGTAAACCACACTGTAAAACCTGACAAGTTAATAGAACTCAAAAGTTTCTTTGAAACTGATTACATACAAATTTTTGAGTAATACTTATACCTTAACTGAAATGTTTTAAGTTAAAGTATAATCTTATCAATTGAGTTCTATTTAGTAGTAATTTTCAAGGCACACAAACATATTGTTTGTAAGTTAAAGAAACATTATATATTAAGTTTCTTTTAACTAATAATTTGTGTTAACACTGTACATATAAAGATCAAGTATTGTTGACTTAAAAATGTTCATATCTTTTCAACTAGCTATTTTGTTAGCACAGTACATATGAAAATCAAATATATTTAACTTGAATATTTTTATTATCTCTAAATAAAAAACTTTTCACTGTATAAAACGCGATATGAATTAAAAACGTCAATTGATTAGTACTCAAAACTGACTGAATGTAGAGTACTTAAATTTTTTTTTGAAACCGATTACATAAATATTTTCAGATAACTGTAACTCAAAATCCCTAAGTTAACATTGAGTAAACATTCAAAAGCACTTTTACACTGACAATTTAAATGCAAATCACTGTTTTATTAAGAAACAATATATATATATACACATATACACATTATAGCAAATAACTCTTTTAAATAAAAAATATACCTTAAAAACAGTGCTAGGGCCTTTTTAACCACAATAGTTTCAAAAGAAACAAACTTTGGCTCTAAAAGTTATTATGTGAAAGGCTCCTCCTCAAGTTAAAAGAGACTCTTCTATGAAATCAGTCTACCACGAGAGACACACCAGGTTCAGATGAAAGATCACTTACACATACAGGGTCCAATGTCTTCAAGCCTACCAAGGCATATGAAAATGAATAGGTACTGAATACATTTAACAAAACCAGCATAGACACATAATAATGTGCTTGTGTTGGCAAGAATTAAACACAATTTTCAGGAACAGTTCTGCGTATTAATTTAACACATAAAGACCCAATACATATAAAAGTATAAAACAACATCTACAAACAGTCCTTCAACTTGAAGCTGAACAGTAACAAATCTGTCAATGCAATACAGAACACAGATGTAAAGCAGCAGGATGTAAACAGGAGAACAGAGTGTGTGTGTGTGTGTGTGGTTTTTTCTGAGAAAAATAATGTTGGCAGTTTGCATAGGGGCGGTACCCTTGCTCAAATCCACTGTTGTCAATAAAGACACCCCAATTTCACAAGGCGTGACCAGGACACTATGACTGCATCTTTAGTTTAAAGAACTTTAACTTTTGAACTCAGCCGAGAGCACAGCTTGCCAGGTGACTACGAACAACCAATCACAGCCGGAAGATATCTTGCCTGTCTTCCGTAAACACAAGTCTTCGGTAAAGAAGTTGTTTATTTTAGTGTGTGTGTGTGTGCGATTGTTAAAGTGCAACTTTGCACGTTGGTAGTATTACACTGCCAAAAGGTCATTTTTCAGGCTCAACACCCTGGGCTTCAAATTCTTCAAGTTCCCCTCATCAAGGCCCATCAACACTTTCTGGGTGAAGTCAAAAGTGTTGGCCAAGTCTTTTGGATAGCTCAGATGCAGGGCAAAGGTCAGTGCAAAAAGCAGGATGAATGCGTCAGCCAGTGTAGGGAGTTCGATAACTCTGTTACCCTCAATGACAACAGCGATCCTCTCTGGGCAGAAGAGCGTGGTATCTGTTGACCTGGCACTGATCATGAGAAGTCCGACCGCGATGTCCTCTATGTCTGGATCATCAGACTGCTCCACCTGATGACAAGAACAGATAAACGTTACCCATTACCCCAAATTGCCTTGGCTATCTCAGAAATCTGTTTTCTGAAAAATACATCAGTGACATATCACATCAAATAACCTAATGTTTTGTGCATAATGTGGCTTTAACCCTTTAACTGCCAGACCAAGAAAAAAGCTATGGAAAAATTATTTGTTTGCATTTTTTTTTTATCAAATGGGCCACAAATTAAAAAAAAATGTTTTGACTGATCCCACAGTTTTGTTTTTATGAGCCTCTACCAACTGGTCGAGCTGGCCTTTTATGGTAAAAGTGCATTTTCAAGAATCATCATATACAGTACAGTATTTGTACACATCAAACTCAAATAAAACACAAACTGAAATACATTTGTTTCTTTTATGGAAAATGAGCAATATATACAACCAGATATATTCATAAAAGATAATACATTATAATTGTAAAAAAAAAAAGTGGTTTTCATAATAAAAAAAATACTTGCTCATCTTACTGTAGATGCTGAATTGGCCTAACAAGAAACCACTGGCCTAACAGCAAATGTCTATATCCTGTGTTGGCCTAACTTGCTCATCTGTGAGCAACTTTGGGCTGAATGCCATGCATGAAAGGTGCTATATAAATTATTATCACTCTTTCACTCTGAGACTCATAAGGCAGTATTAGATTTAGTAATATTACCATGAATCTAGCCATTTATTTACCATATTTTATTGGAAAACATCTCTGAAACTCTGAAAAAGTCATATTGCTAGTTTACCATAAAAAGCCAATTCCACCGATTGGTTGAGCATATTTTCCAAAAAATAATTACACCCTTGTTAAAACTTTTTTTGTGCATCAAGTTATCTAAATATGTTCAGTCAGTGCTCTGACACTAAAATATGTCAAAATTGATATGGTTACCTTACAAAAGTTGACCAAAAAGAGATTTCTTCAGCAGTGATTTTTAGCATTGCCAACTTTCTCAGTGGAAGCTAGCTGAAGGGCTTTCTATTTGAACCACAGTGACATCTAGAGGTTGTTTTGTGCATAACACGTCAACCAGATGGTAGAGCTGGCTGAATCAGATGGAGTTCAACTTCTTTTTTTAAACAAGATATCAAGACACAAAATGTGCTCTACCAAATGGTGGCGCTGGCAGTTAAAGGGTTAAGGAAACACCTATCAGCATTGCACAACATAATGTTACAGCCCCAGAAACTTCAGCCTCCAAAATAACCAATCAGTTGACATAAATGCTTTCTACAAAAAAAACATTTATAACCTTCATAAGGGTAGGATTTATTTTATCACTGTATTAGACTTTGTTACTATTCGCTAGTTGTACCTAATAAACTGGCAACTGAATATATATTTACAGTATAATCTCTCCCTACTACACATACAAAAATATGGGGAACACTAGAGATTATTTTGTATTGAACACTGATGCTGCAGGAAAGAAAGCCCTCTCTTAATTGTATATTTTATTAAATCACGTGAGCCCATTTTTAACACTGAAACCTAAAGAGCTTAATTTCAAATAAATCCTAAAGTAGTGAAGTAAAGGGAGATTATATTCAACATATCCATTGTGTACCTTACAATAATTACAATTCTTATGGCAATATTCAAATCTTGGAACTAGAACCTGAATGGGATGTGAGCAACACAAGAGATAATGTTTGAGTAATATAACCTCAGTGACAGAATCAAGCTTTGATGACACCAGGACAGTTCATACTTTTTCAAACTAAATCTATCATTTATTATAATTTTTTCCCTATAAAAATTCAAATAATTGTCTTCCTGCGATTGAGCTCCTGAAACAATATAACAAGATAAACTATATTCTTAGATGATCTGTCACATACATTCAAAACAGTTATTATGCTGACTTACATGCCACAGAAACGTGGAGTCATCTTCATGCAGATATGCAGGCAGAGCACGGAGGACAGCAGCACGTCGGACATGGACGTCACCTTGCTCCTTGAGTGTGAGAACATATCTTTGTTTTACTTTGGATGCTAAACAGTATAGCCACACAACAATTGATATCACAAGAAAGGGCTCTTCCATGACTGAAGAGATTACCATTTTGACAAAGATAATCCACTCTAGTATGAGAATAAAACACCAAGAGGCATAACCGACTCACCTGGAGGTCATAGGAGACGAATAGCTGATTCAGAACTTCAGCTACCTTCCCTTTGCTTGCCGCCTTCTTCCTGAACAGGCTCTGAAGACGGGGGGCATGTCTATCCAACTCCGCATAGAAGTGGTTCTTCAGGTTGAGGTTTGTTATCCTGTGAAACTCTGCACAAATCTGCCAAAATATAAAATGACTATTTAATTCACAGTACAATGTACATGTGGACTGAAGGTAGCAGAGATAAACACAAACATAACATGCTAAATATGAGTAAACATGTCAAAGTTATCAGTGACAAGGGCACACAAAATAATTATATAGTGGTGATAAATACAATATTTTCACCTGTGACTCCATTTTCAAGGCAGGCCAGCGTTCCAGGATCTCTCCAACAGGTAGCTCATCATTGATGATCTCATTGCGCTGCAGGGCAAAAGTAGTCTGCATTACCTTTCAATCAAGGGAAGGTTTTTATCACTCCTCGTAACTTCATCTACGATTTGGAGTCTCAATCGCTCAAGGCTTGTACCATTTTCACCCAGTGGGAAATTAGGCAAGAAATGCACCAGTTGCTTCAGTTTCCTAAAGAGAAAAAACATTGAAGGCTAGCTGGGTTGCAAAGTTTTCACAAAATGATCTGAGAAACACTATTTTCAAACCTAAAATGGCGGCAGGAGGCTCGCTTTTCTTCTTTTTTGTTACCGCATGCATGTCTGTGCATGTTTTATTAGCTTGGAGGCATAGAGGATTTACGTTAATTTTATCCACTAACGTTGTAACATAACCGTGCGTTCTGAATGTTTGTAAAAGCAAGCTAATTTGAAACACTAGACTATTAATCTGTTAAACCGGGCAGCCCCCGGTACCAAGGGCTTTTTGTTCACGAACTTTGTCTCAGGGCTTCTTAACATTTAAAAAACTATTAATGTGTCATACCCACTTAACGAAACTCACCTAACTGACGATACGAACCATTTTTACCGAAACAAAACACAGTCTCACAAGAAGCGTCTAAATTAGCCCTGAGCGAAAAAATGCCTAACTCACGGTAGAAATACTTTATTACTTATCATAACTGCACATACAAGATATCAGATTAAAGCTGAGATTCCACAGATTCTAGAAGTATTACTATCATCACTGTGATCATTACCTTTGCTAAATTACATGTAATTGAAAACGCGGGGGGGTATAAATGACCTTGTAAAATGAATAGTCTACTGTTTCAAGTTAGCTTGCTTTTACAAACATGCAGAATGCACGGTTATGGTACATTGTAGTGGATCAAATGAACGTAAATCCTCTATGCCTCTAAGTTAATAAAACATGCCCAGACATGCGGTAAAAAAAAAAGAAGAAAGAAAACGCGCCGCCTGCCGCCATTTTAGGTTCGAATTTTCCAGAGAACTTTTGCAACACAAACGTTCCACTTTGAGATATAACTTAAAACAATATAGAAATACTGTCTTACACGTAAGTTAAATCATTTTTCAAGTGAGGCAGATATTAAATGTAGGCTAGCTAACAAGAGCTTAAATCAAACTAACACACCATGCGACACAAAGTGCATTAGATGCAGAAATTAATAAAACATAATTTAAATACTGTGCAAAGGCAAGACGTAACTCACCAGTGCGGCCAAAAAAAGGATCAAGATTCCGGCAGTGAGTGCAATCAGCAAGGTGGGGAAAGTATTCTTAAAAGTATGAGCGATTTCAACCGAGGCGAGGAGCTAATGGCGGACTCTGGTGAAGGCATGGGTGAGAGAACGTCTAGGCACGTCGGGGGGGAGCACATACGTGATGACGTCAGACCAGCGTCAGACAGATTCAGTAAAAATGTTTGAGTACAATCACCAATATGACCCAAAGTGGTTGAACACTGTATACACAATATTAAAAATCAGTTCATAGTCATCAAAACATTAGCGGTGAATTAACTTTTTTAAATGTTTGAGTTAAAACAACCCATTTTCTTTCAGAAGCTTGTAATGTTCGGTCTTACAGTGCAGATAACCTCTAGTGCAGTGGTTCTCAACTGGTCAGGCCTCGGGACCCACTTTTTACTTGGTCAATACATCGCGACCCAACATTTTGAAGCACTCAAATCTATTCAACAAAAAATCGTGCTGTAATATATATATACGCTTTTGAGCATACAATATTAATAAAATAAATTGAAGTACAGTGCATATATCCCTTATATCCCTTCACAGAACTAAAGTATGCTTTTAAAAAAGGTTTAATGAGATGATGGAATCAAAGCTGAACTATATAAAAAGGCACACATGCTGAAACCCAACCCCAGCAGGGGGGTCTGGGGGGATTCTCCCCCAGAAGATTTTTAGAAATACTAACAAACTACGCATTCTGGTACACTCTGAGAAGAAAATCGGGCCTTCAAAATAAAAGTTTGACTTTTTCCCCCAAAAAAAAAAAAAAAAAAAAATCCAATTTTTTTTTTCCAACTTTTTTTTCTTCACTCACACATCCGCGACCCACTCGAAACGGGTCCGCGACCCACTTTTGGGTCTTCTCCTATTGGCCGGCGTCGACGGGGGGCGTGTCCAATGCAAATCCTGTCGGTTTCTGCTGCTAAATTACATCACTCTGATGTCTGTGGTCATCTAAACATTCCCTAATAAACCTCATTCCAGCGTCAATAAATGAGTGTTAAACTCAGGGTGTTTAGTGTACAACATCACGTTATTTCACCTTTAATTCACGGTTTGAAAACGTAGCATTTCGCCACAAGCTAATGCTAACCGGAAATGACGAAATTCACCAGCGGAAAAACCGGAAGTCACATGTGAATCTTCGGTTTTCAGAATAAAACAGATTTAAATGAAATAGTGTATTTCATTCAAATTACGCCACATCAACATTGATTTTAATTTCTAACAGGAGCAAACCACCAACCACCAGTGCAGAGACTGCCGACAACCCACCACCGAAAGAAAAGAGGAAAAAAACTGTCAGCAGACAGTATCATGAAAGTTACCTGTCTTATGGCACTGCAGGCGAGCGGCAGATTTTCCCTACAAATAGACGAATCTACTGACATAAGTGGGGCTGCCCCACTTCTGGCAAACGTCAGATATGTTGATGCTGACTCGATCAAAGAGACGTTTTTCTTCTGCAAAGAAATGGAAAGCCATACTACGGGAGAAGAAATATTCAGGGTAACTAATAACTATTTAAAAGAGAACAGTCTGACCTGGAATATGTGCGTCAGTCTTTGCACAGATGCGCGGCAAGCATGAGAGTGAAAGGATTTATTGCTAAGGTGAGAGCACAAAACCCACATATCGTGACAAACCACTGCATTTTGCATAGAGAGGCATTAGTTGCCAAAACCATGCCCCCGGAGTTGACTGAGGTGCTGAATCAGGCTGTGCAGATGGTGAATTACATAAAATCAAGGCCCCTGAAATCTCGCCTCTTCTCCCAGCTGTGCGCCGAGATGGGAGCCGACCACCAAAGCCTGATCCTCCACAATTTTTAATGTTGTGACCTGTCTGGTTTAAATGAGTGTGTTGCTGCTTTGATGAAGCCTAATTTGATAAAGTTTCAAATTAATTTCTGAAATATTTCATTAATAAATATTTCATGAGTAATATAGTTGTCTTTGTCACATTTTATTTGGCATTAGTAAATAATTATGCACATTTACAGATATTTTACATGATATGAGTGATAACACGTGTTATAAGGGCTATTGCACAATAGGTGTGCCTTGAGATTTTTACTTGTCCTTTGGTGTGCCTTGGGCACAAAAAGTTTGGGAACCACTGGCCTACAGTACGGTAGGATTTATAAAAGGCTACCCTGGCGTGTAGCTGCTGTTAGCTTTATGTATTTCTCTGACATGTTGCAATGTTTTACTGTTTATTAAACTTTGGGACAACATTACAACCTTTGTGTTCAGCTCATGCTGCTTTGAGGTGGGGCTAAAAGAAAAGCCTATTTTAAATATTTCCACCAGATTTGATCATCTTTTATATGGTTAAAGTGTATTTAATGTATCCTAATCCCATAATAATAAGACAAGCACAAATAGACAGCAGCCTTTTGCTTGATGTTAGTTTGTGCCGTGCTGTCAAAGGGATGCACGTGTGACTGTCATTTCATCTCTTTAGTTTTTTAAAAACCAGAACAGTACATCATTTTAAATGATCCTTTAGGGATTGCTTGTCTGAAATGCTTAGAGTTAAATTTTGCAATAATACTTCTGCAATCCTGTGTTTAATATGATTAATTCACTTTTTTATTTTTCTCTTGTTTTTCTCTGTAATTCGTAAAATTCTGGAGAAATGGATCTGCTGGAGAAGGACCCCTAATCTGAAAAGTGCACAGCGGATCATCAGGACAGAGCTGCCATCCACCTGGACCCCCCGAGGTGCTGGAGAAAGCAAAACGGCGATCAGGAACATCCTCCACCCAGACCTCTGCTTACTGCCGTCCTACAGACTTGTGTCTTAGTTTCAGAATTAGATTTTGTATGTGTCCTTTCTTTTAATAGATATGTAACGATTATAGCTTGAGTCTGTCTGATTCCCCAAACGGCTGCTTCTATATACTTGCTGCACATATAATACAAATAAACAACTCCATAAACACACTTTTGCTGATATTTGTTTTACTGCTGATGATGTTAAATAACATGATTGATTTCCTCTGTCTCAATGATGAAAGTTATAATAATAGAAGACATGAAGCTGCAGAGAGAGGATGGATATATTCTTACCTCTACTTTGTGATGAGATGAAAATACAATATTAAATTGTAATTGTTAAATACATTGTTTATTTCATTTACTGAGGTTTTAACCATTATTTCCAACATGTGTACATAAGCAGTGGAATAATAGGATATCTCTAGGTCATTCAACTGTCTTCAGTTTAATTTTATTAATAAAAAAAATAGGTCATAGAAAATGTTTAATTGTGTATTTCAGCAGAGCGGGGGGTCACGGTGCTGCTGGACCTGGAGGTGCTGACCTGGGGTCGTGGGACATCATCTGGGCAGGTTTATGGGAAGAAGGAGAATATAAACTGTTATGATCACAGCTATTAAGATTAGAACACTAATATTGTTAAGAATCAATCCATACAACATGCTTTTGTTCATTTAAAAAACATAGTTTTATTAGTACAGAAAAATTAAGACTTATTTTAAATATGAAATAATATGATTAAATTACATCAGCTATATATAACTTACTTGTTAACTTACTAATGTAACATTACTGGGGGCTAAAGGAACAGCTTCATCTTATTTACCTGGCCATGGTCCTCTTTAATTCATCGCCGACGGTGATCTCCAAAAAATGTAAAAGTAAAAGTAAAGTTTCTGGATCCTTTTCAGCTGAGTTAGCCTGTGAGCTAATTTGCTAGCAGGCTGCTGGAGCAGCGCAACCGAACAGCGCGTATCACGTGACGTAAATACGAAGCCCTCCGTAGGCTAGACCGTCTCATTTCGTAGGCCACTCGGTCCAGCCTACCCGGTCTACGTAGGCTGGGTCCTCCGTGGACCGCGTGGCTGCGTACTCCGAAGGGTGCAGCCCCTGAATTGAGACACGGCCACTGTGTCCTGCAAGATGTTGCGGCAGTGCCCCTGGTACCGGGGTCTCTCGGGCTTAACAGGTTAAACATTAAAGAATACTTTAGGTTAAGGTCTTCTTTTAAATAAGCAAAAAGCTTTGGGGGTATCTACAGATAAATATTAAGCCTAACAAAGTACTTAACGTCTAATATATTCCATAGTTTGTTTTGGGACTTGACAATCAACTTTCCTGCAATGTTAACTATGTTGAAGCACTTATTTGAACTGATATTATACATATGTATTATACTCTTATAAGATGTATGTAGATAGTATAAGAAATGTGCAGAATATGACAGTTTAATGGTGGAGGTACACACATATTGATAGATGTCTTGTAATGCACTGTTGAGGAACCTGCAACCCAAGTTCTTCATTCATTGCATAACTACACCGTAGTTGTGTATAATATGATATGTCAATAAACCTTAGAAAATCTTGAAAGGGATATGCAAAATAGCCATTATATACAGTTTTTAACGAACGATTAGAGAATAACGAGTAATGAATATACTTTATAGGGATCTGCAGATAAATGTTTAGTCTTTTCAACCACCCACTATCAAATATCTCGCCTGATTGTTGGCACTTGACAATCACCTTCACTGAATTTTACTCAGGTGTATGTAAATGTAGTGGAGTAAAATACCAGGTTAACTTCTGAATTGTAGTGGAGTAGAAATACAAAGTAAAAATAAATTGCATGTTGTACATGCTGCTGTAACAAAAACATTTCCCAACTTTGGATCAATAAAGTATACAGTTGAGGCCACAATTATTAGTCCCCCAGGAGTTATGGAACATTTTCCAAAAATTCTTCCCAATGTTTCCAGCATTGATAAAACTTGATATAATCAAACATTCACCAGTGCTATTTAGTAGCTTTTGGTACATTTTGGAACATAAAATACGTTTTTAGGCTTGCTTTATATCAAATATAGTGAAAAATGGGTTGGTCAAAAATATTAGCCCCCAGGCCATTAATAGTCAATAGTGTACCCTTTCTGAGCCACAACTGACAAGAACCTCTTAGAGTAGTTCTTTACTAGGTTGGTACAGGTCTCTTGAGGGATTTTGGCCCATTCTTCCATTGCAAATTGTTCCAGCTGGTCCAAATTGCGTGGTTTCCGAGTATGGACATTCACTTTGAGCACCCGCTACAGATTCTCAATAGGATTAAGATCTGGGCTATGTGCGGTCCACTCCAGCACCTTGGTTTTGGTGTCCTTTAGGAACTGTTGGACCCATTTTGATGTGTGCTTTGGGTCATTGTCTTGTTGGAAGACCCAGCGACGACCTAAGCGAAGAGTAGATTTGTTCATATTATCCCTCAAAATGTCAACATAATTTTATTTTTCAGGTCAGCAACAATCATCTTGGCAGATGTCCGGGAATTCTTGCTGACATCTCTGACTATTTTCCTCTCCAGAGTTCTTGAAATCTTGCGCTTTCGACCACGCCCAGGTTTGTTTCTTACAGAATTTGTCTCCTTGTACTTCGCAATGATGCAACGTACAGCAGTTCTAGACACTGTGAAGCGCTTGGACATAGCAGTATAGCCTTCCCCCTTATCATGAGCCTCCACTATCTTCTTTCTGAGCTCAAGACTGATTTCCTTTGACTTTGGCATGGTGAGTAGGAGTAGTAGTATAGTCTCTCTCAATAAGGTATTCAAGTGCCTGTTTCTTGGAGTCCTTTTATGCTGATTGAATGCTCAGGTGTGGCTTGAAAGCTGATTGATTGATTTGGTGTGTTTTGAAAGCAAAAATTCACATGGGGCTAATATTTTTGACCAACCCATTTTTCACTATATTTGATATAAAGCAAGCCTAAAAACTTATTTTATGTTCCAAAATGTACCAAAAGCTACTAAATAGCACTGGTGAATGTTTGATTATATCAAGTTTTATCAATGCTGGAAACTTTGGGAAGAATTTTAGGAAAATGTTCCATAACTCCTGGGGGGCTAATAATTGTGGCCTCAACTGTATTATCTTATCTTAAGATGATCGATGGCTACTGCCATATTTCCAAATGTGCCTCTGAACCTTGACAAGTGCATGTTTCAAGGCTTATCAATCAACAACAGGAGGGGTCACAGACATAACACCAGCTATTAAATAAAACTCTTCTGACCTTAGCTATCATGTGGGTATATATTGTTGTTGCCCATTATGGACACAAGCAATTTTCACCCATTTCTAAATTATATATTAAAATGTGATAACACCTATGTGTTTCCCATCCCCTAAACCTCCAGGGGTGTACACAGTTTAATACTGTCAACTTCTAATTATGATGGGTGTGGACTCGTTCCTGTTTTGGAAAGTGTGCCGTGGCTGGGCTTCACTCCATTTCAAAGTCCAGCAAAGCGGACTGGTGTCGTCCCAAACGATAGCTGAGGATTATGGGTAGTGTAGTGTCTTCGGCCATCCTAAACTCAGAAAAAAATATTTGTTTCTCAGAATCTAAGGGGAAAACACAAAAGCATTGTACACCATTTAAACCAATCAATGTTGTGTAATTAACAGGTATAATCTGGTGTTTTTGAGTTGATGAGTATTCACTGTAAAATCAATCGACAATACTTACTTCCGGGTTTAACATTTTCTAAAGCAACTACTGTGGCCAGAAAAGGTGAGATCGTAACATTATTTTCTCTTTGTATAAACGTATAATAATAATAATAATAATAATAAAGGCCAGCAAGATTGTTCGAATTAATAGCAGCCCCGTGCGTGGTTGGGCGCATTGTAGGAAAGCAAGACAATACATTTCGAGGCTGCACATGGGTAGACTTCGCGTCCTTAAAATCCCCACAATGCTTTGCGCATGGACCAATTTCCCCAAATCTGTGGCGGAAGATGTAAGGCGGGGCCTCTCATATGACGCACACTTGCTAGCCTGTTCCACTCTTCGTTTTCCGAATGCCAGGAAGTATTCTTGCCTTGCTTCTGAAGCAAGATGCTCGGCTCGGCTGTGCTACCAAGCCAGCATTCTCACGATTGAGAAACGGCCAGAGACTGTGTGTGAGAGAGAGAGACTGTGTGTGAGAGAGAGATACTGTGTGTGTGAGAGAGAGAGAGAGAGAGAGAGAGAGAGAGAGAGAGAGAGTCTGTGTGAGAGAGAGAGAGAGTGTGTGTGTGTGTGTGTGTGTGAGTATGAAATGAACAGTTAGAACTGACTGCTGTCAGTTGGAGTGATGACATCATCGTGTTCCATTACACAGGTGTTTATAGTTGAGCTAACGAGCTCTGTAGAGATCAAAGGTTTGCATTGTTCTGAATGAGAGATAAAGCTCTTACATGTGAACGTTTTGTGGAAGAACCATAACAGATATCTGTGAAATTAAAAACGTGAAGCATGTCAAGGAAGTTGAGTATCTGAAGTGTAATTTTTGTGTACTTTCGGGTTAATAATGTGGCCTTTTTGGCAGTTTAACTAAAGGTGTGCGGCTGCTGCTGTGAGGAAATATCAGTCTGAAATTACAATAGGTTTTAATGGAGACATGTTGAACGTTTTTGTCACTTCATGCCCTCAAGAGGCCTTTTGTTTAATTATTTTGCTTCATTATTTGTCATTATTATTTGATGTTTTCCTACGTTTGTCATGAAAAAGTATGTCTCAGGAATGTAGGGTTTGGGAATTATGGCAGTTTTGGCAAGAGCTCCAACAAGCCGTTTAGGACAGAGAGTGAATACACATACTATACAGAGATGCTGTATGAGAAAGCAATGTGAGTTTGGAAAATTGCACAATATAAATCTATTCTAGTATACCTCAACAATGGAATTATGATCAGTAGAAATGGCCTTGACATGGGACCTTTAAGAGGCTGGGGCGCTCACTTTTTAACCAAGCCACGCTCCAAAGTGATGCTAAATGTTAGCAAGGGAAAAACGACCATGCTCTTTAATGTCAATGCTGTCGTTGCTGCTGCAGATTGCCGTCAGACGACCGTAGTGCCTCCGCTGTGGCTCAAGTTCTGTGGTGAGTATGTATTTTATCTGTAAATAACAGGATTAGAAGTGTATCCACCTAAAGTTCTATTAAGAAGAAAAAAACGGTTTACTAATGCAGTGATCTGTGTGTTTGGTGCTGCAGCTCACCACCAGCCCGAATACTGTTGTGGTGAGTATAACTGTTATATAAATAGGGCTGGTATCGTTTAACCTGTTAAGCCCGAGAGACCCCGGTACCGGGGTAGCCTACTGCCGCAACATCTTGCAGGAAACAGTGTCTGAGGGCATGTTCATTTAATAAAACTATGAATGTTTTATATCCATGTAACGGGAAGAAAGTCATCTAACTGATCTTTTTTTTTTTTTCAAAAGAAAACCCACAATGCTAACACTGAGCCTCTGAATTAGCAACGAGCTAAAAAATGCTAACACCTTACTGCACCGAAAATCACTCACAAAACCTTATTATTTATCTTTTCACCACATCCAACACATCGATTCACATCGTGAGGTGACACAGAATCGTTTGACACCGACATTACCACTGAATTATACGTATTTGCGACGTTATAAGCAAAAACGGACATCAAAACAGGTGACGCTAGGTAGCTAAAAATGCTAACATTTTTACCTTGGCTCTGTAGTCTCTTCAAAGTGGTCTTCAATGGCATTAAAACGATAAAAACGCTGCTGAAGTTAATCCATAGGTTAATCTAATGTGTCTGTGTCCCTTTGAAATGATTTCTGATAATCCATAAGCATTAAAACAGCTTTTCCGTTTCCAGATGTCAAAGCTAGAGATAGGTCCACTCTGATGCAAAATTACATGCGCGAAGCCCTCACCTTTTCTCTTCACAACGTGTGTGTGTGGGGGACTCCCCCTTCGATTATATTGGCTCTAACGGTCAGAAAGAGGTGTCAACCATCAAAATCGAGCAAGGGGGGCCAGAGATATGGAAAATCCAGAGCCGTATAATAGAAGAGTTACGACATCTCCGTTCACTCCAATGGACCAGTTTTTTTTACAGCAATGGCGGATCGTAGAGCCGTCAATAGTTCCCCGGAAGTTATCTTGCCGCTGACTTCCGGGGAACTATTGCGGCCAGCAACACAGTAGAGTTGCAGCATAATAGACCGTTCGTGATGGACTTTTAAAGGTAAGAAGACGTTTAAAGATTTATATTGCGGATATTATCAGCACATCTGAGTCAAATGAACATGTGTATTAAAGGATGTTAGTGGATTATCCCTAAATAACGTTTACAGATAACAGATTAGGCTAGGATACCGGATAAAGTTAGCAACACACGTTAACCATGAACAGCTATTAATCCGTTCTCCAAATGTTATGTCATCCAACGTTGTGGAATTAGAGAAAAAGGGCTTCTAAACGTGATTTTTTTGTGGGGTGGAGGAATATAATATTAGTTAAATATAACATTGGGGCACGTGTGATTGTAATGAGTGGAGGTGGAGAGATTACGATCTCCATTTTGGAGTAGGCCTACAAACTAGTATAATAAAGTTAACGTTACACAATAATAAGGAAGAGAGCTATTTGTGTGATACATCGCTATTGATATTAATTTAGAGTGCATATTTGAGACTTCCAAACAGTAAACAAAAATGTAATTTATGGGTGAGTGTTTTTAGTGTATTCTGTTGATTATT
This sequence comes from Trematomus bernacchii, assembly GCF_902827165.1. Taxonomy (NCBI): domain Eukaryota; kingdom Metazoa; phylum Chordata; class Actinopteri; order Perciformes; family Nototheniidae; genus Trematomus; species Trematomus bernacchii. Next base: position 66,890 of record NW_022987643.1, read on the forward strand.
ACCTGTCTGTATTATGTTGCAGCTCAGCTGATTTTGAAATGATGGCAAAGTGAGAGTGAAAACACAAGGTAATGTAATACTACTGTTGTATATAAGTAAGCATACTAAACATGTATTCTATCACTGTATTACATAAGTAATCTTGTTAGTGTATATTAGTAACCTACTGTATGGCAGGTGGAGGGGCAGTGATGTTACAGGTGGAGGACTTACTGGACATGTATACACTCATTACATACTGTACGTAAAATACGACCAAGAATGTGAGACAACTTTATACAAATTCATATCACATCCATTACTGATGCCATTTGTCATACTTTGTTAAACTCACAAATAATAAAGTTCCATAACTTCAGTTGGAAACAAAGACCACACCTTATCTCCCCAAGGCAATTTCCCATCCAATAGGTGTGCTATATAGGTGTGTATAACCCTTTGTCCTGTTTGTTTCTCCCTCTTTCAGCACAAGAACCAGAGGGGGATTCAATAGAGCCTGAATACCTGCACTGAGACCCTCACCCTGCACCCTGAGTCTCAACTCTCAGAGTTTTTCAAGCCTTTCCCTGTTATTTGTATTAAACCAAACATTAAGCTTCCCAATGGTGTGGTCTTCGTTTTGTGAAAAAGTGCAAATGCAGTGTTTGAATATGATTACCTCACATATTTTGTTGCGGCTGTCTGTTTTGATTGTTAAATTGCTCCTGCTGACTTGAGCTAGCCATTTTTTCCTCCTCTCTGTGTCAGTGGGGAAGCCGTACATTCTGATTCTTACGGACCGTCCACACAGCAGCGTTAAAAAATCTTGAAACGCTTCTGCCCATTCACTTTGAATGGGGTGACGTCATTTGCCTCACTTTTCGCCGAACTGCATTGTGGGCAGGCGAGCGGAGATTTTCAGGATTTTCAGGATTCAAAGTTGAGCAATGTTCAACTTTTGAAGCTGAGGTGGAAGCGTCAGCCAATCAAATCCCGTGTATGCAAATCTGACAGTTCAAGTGCTAGCCAATCAAACCGCGTGTATGCTGGGAGAGACATACCGCAGGTCATTTCCTCATATTCCAAAAAATGGAGGAGAAATTAGCGGTAGGGAATCACCCAGTGCTTTATGACCAGTCCCTATTTACCTACCGGGATATAAACCGGAGGAGCCAGGCATGGAGGGAGGTGGCAGAGACAGTGGTATGTTTTCGCCTGTTTGGGGAGTTTATATCCAGTTTACTTCAAACTTTTTTGCTTCGTATGTCGGCGACGGGAGATTCATGTGATTGGTGGTTGGTGCCTTGCTCGCAAAAAATCCCTAAGCTTCAGATACGCCCACCTCCAAGATTTTTTTAACGCTGCTGTGTGGACGGTCCGTTACTCCTTTCTCTGAGCGATTGGAGCATCCCCAGACAGCACAGCAAACCATGGTGGAGACTATATGCCAGGACAACACGGAGGAAAAGGCACAGACAAACTGCATGACATGCTATTCAATGTTTATTGAATTCCATGTATTTACAATGGATGTTCCTAAAACAACACTTTTAACGTCATAATCATGTTGCTGCTAGTCCATTGATAGTCACCTGTTGGTCTCCTGTCCTTTCTGAAAGTCATAAGGATGACATTAGTCATTTAGATTACTTATGTCCTCAAGTACCATGGGATTACTGAAACCACCATGAATTAAAAAAATGGTAGAAATTAATCTAATCTAAATTTTGAAGCATTCCTTGCCATCTCCTCCCTCTAAATATATCAATAAACATTAGGAAGTGATGCACCTGACTACCATACCTGTTTAAGAAGATAATATTTGTTTTAAATAATTCAACGCAATACACAACAGCAACAGGCTCTTTAACCAAGGCAACAGCCTAACATGTATATGTTAACAAGTAAACTAGCTGTTCACACTATTCCTAATATTATCCATAAATATTAGCAGATTCTATTTATTTTTTAAAACATATTGATGTAAATACATACACATATCGGTATGTTGTATAAATATTGCAAATCAAGACCTTCATTGACTACTTATTACCAAAAATCGTAGTTCTATCTCCGGTAATCATGCATTCATATGTCCCGCCACGAACTTCCGGGGAACTATTGACTCTCCCTGAACCACGTGACGATCAAGCATTTTGGACTTCCGCTGTCGTAACTCTTCTATCTATATGGCGCTGGGAAAATCCACCCAAATGACCGCAGAAGTGGTTTCTTTTTGCTAAATCTCTCTAAAAATGTCAAATGTCACTTGTTTTGCATCAATCTTGATACAGGGTACTTATTATATGTTGTACTTTGGATTCCTAAAGCTTTTAGTCTACTAACCCATCATCCAAGGGTGGTTTTCACTGTAAGTAAAAAAGAATTTTTGGACGGACACTATAATTTAGTTTTTTACTTTTTTTTGTAAAAACATCTATATTGATTCTGACTTTTCTACATCCAACTCACAGGTTTATCATTACTTTGAGAAAAAAGATTATTAATTTAACCTTTTTAGAAGGGAAGATATGGTCATTTGTTCTGGGAATGTCATTTTCGAGCCTGAGACCTGAAAAACAGGCTCAGGGCTTAACAGGTTAACAGAATTATGATACCAGTACCCTTAAAACCTGTTAAGCCCGATTGCCCCCGCCGCGGCGGTGCAGATGCAACATCTTGCAAGAAACAGCGTCTGAGGGCTTCTTAACATTTAACAAACTATGAATGTGTCATACCCACTTAACAGGAAGAAACTCAGCTAACTGACAATATTAACAATTTTTACCTAAACGAAACAGAATTCCAACACCAAGCTCTAAATCACCACTTAGCGAAACGTGCGGAACGGGGCTAACTGCTACTTCAGCACATAACTGGCAAAAGCGATATTTTTCCCGTCATGCTATCTGCACAAACGACATATCATATGAAAGCTGATATTCCACAGATTCCATATAATAAGTCTCATCACGGTACGACCACAACTCACTGAACTAGCAGCCAGGAAACAGCAAGAAAACAAGTTCCGGTTTCAATAAACAATAGATACGTCTTACCTTTACTGTTTTGTGATCAAAAGTTGTGTTCAAGGGCATAAAAACGCTGCTGAAGGTTAATCCAATGTCTCTGTGTCACTTTGAAATTATTACTGATAATCCATCATTACTTTTATTGGCAATAAACGGCTTAGCATGGTTAGCAGTCCGGTGCGTTAGCTTTAGGGCATATATGTGTGTGCGTCATTCTAGGCTATATCAGGGGTGGGCAAACTTTTTGGCTCGAGGGCCACTATGAGTTTTAAAATTTGACAGACGGGCCGGGCCAGTAGCAGATTGGTGAAAAAATATTTAGCTGTCCACTCCTCCTTAAACACTCGGCACTCAATGTTTACTTTTCTTTTCTTTGGTCCACTCATTGTTACAGATGCAGGTTCAAAGGTGAAATAGGTTCAAAGGTGAATTATTGAGTCATTGCGTCATCGCGTCATCGTTTGCGTCATGACGTAACCGTTTACGTGCCTTCTTATGACCCACATGGCATTTTACGTCACTGATTTTCTCCGCAACACCGCTCACAACAACATCAATAGAGGACTGCGTCGGGTAGTTTTTAATCATACGAAGCCATATTAAATTAAAGAACTACTTCTCCAACCTAATACCTTTCTCCAGAGTGCCGTTGTGCATTGTTTATTAATGTGATTCAGCGGCATTACCGACCGCTGGAGCGCTGCTCGTCCACCGGAGTTTAGTCTACTGTTAACTCACGGCAGTGGCCGCTGGAAAGTATTCACTGTCCGACTGTCACACAAGCAGCTGATACATATCCCCCATCCCCATCAGTGAATGTGTTTTAGTCTGAAAGCTGTTTGGCATCACAACGCTGTTATGAAAGTGTATCTGGCATTCTACAGGTGATGTTAGCATAGCAACCGAAGCTAATCAGACTATCTTGACTACTTGTTGCTATCATATTGTGGCATAAGCCGTTTTCCACACGCATATTTTACCGCCGTAGTTTTCGTTATGATTTTACTTGTGATGGCCAAATGTAGCCCATGTATTCATTACATCCAATAGCTGCAATAATACAAAACAACAGGAAAACGTCTGCCTCTTCACAATGGTCAATAACAGTGAACGGATGGTCATTAAAGTAAGGTCAAATAAACAGAATCACACTAAGCCTGGTTAGTGTTGCCTGACTTTATATAAGTGTTTTTTATAAGTGTGTGTTTGCGTTCTAGTCACTTTGCTCAGCGCTACTGCTTGTTACAACTTGTATTCGCTGTACTCGCCATGAACTGTTATTGCTCAGGTTAATCTCGACCCCCTCCAATGTAAGCGTGACGTATTTGGTTCTTAGATCTTGCCGGGTTGCAGAGTGGGGCCAGAGAATAGACCAGACTCCAGCAAAGGTAAATTGTGTCTAGAGTGCGCCATCTAGTGGGATCAACTGAAATGCTGGGTATTGCAGGAAAAAGGCAAAATTAATGCGGTCTTTACTATAATTTGGACAATTTTGAACCAATATTCGGCGGGCCGGATTAAAAAGCCCAACGGGCCGTATATGGCTTAGTTTGCCCATGCCTGGGCTATACGCTCTAGTTACCAGAAGCACATGGCTAATTATTATGCAGCACATGGCTAATTGTTATGCATCATCGGACTTTCCCAGTACCCCATGTAGCAGTGATTATTATGATAAGGATAGGTATCCTTTGACTTGAGAAGTCGATACTACTTGGTACCAGGTTATTTCGGTAGGTACCCAGCCCTATATATACATGTACATTGAAGAGAGCAATGGTGTCATTTACATTTTCGGATGCAGAAATGTATATTGGCTATTTGTTGATCTGCTATAAAAAAGATTGGCATCATCCCTCAAAAAAACATAATCTGTTGGCCTGTAGAGTATTTACTATTTGTGTTTATAGAAATACAGTTTTGCATTGTAAGTGTTTTTTGTGTTGCTCTTTGTTGCTGCAGATTGAAACGCGAACACTGTGCGTGTCTGGAGTTGGCGCTTTTACTGTGGGCTCAAATTTATGTGGTGAGAATACGATTGTATTTTGGTTTAACACTGATGGCGTTCTAGTTGATATTTTTCAGAAGCACAAGCTCCAGGTTGACAGAGCTATCATAGAGGAAATAACCACTTCTCTGTGCACTGGTAATCCTATAAATAAAGCCATAGAGTGGTCCTTTGAGTTCTACATATCAACGTAAGCAGTATTACAAGGCAAACTTTAATATTGTTGAACCAGTTGAATGTATTTTGGATGCTAAAGAGAACAAAACCTTCCAGTATGTCCCCATTATTGAATCTCTACAGGTGCTGTTGAATAGGAAAGATATTGTGGACAAGTTAGTTTGTAGTCACGAAACGCAAAGGGAAACAGAGACAGCAAAATAAATTGTGTACAAGTGTTTCAGGGATGGTCTGCATTGTAAGCAAAACAGTTTATTGTCAGGTCAAGAGTTAAGGGTATCTATTGGTTTGTATGTTGATGGCTTTGAGGTCTGCAACCCTCTTGGCACCTCCCGTAAAACCCACAAACTTTGTGCTGTGTACTGGGTGCTGAGTAACCTACCCCCAGGGTCTCATTCCTCTTTGTCCTCCATTTACTTAGCGATTTTGTGCAAAACAGACAATGTTAAGTCCTATGGCTATGACAAGGTTTTAGAGCCACTTCTACATGATCTCAGGTCTTTGGAAGTTGATGGAGTTTTTGTCCCACAACTGGGCACATCGCTGAAAGGTACAGTTCAGACTATTGCTGCAGACAATTTAGGAGCTCATGGATTAGCGGGCTTTGTTGAGAATTTTTCAGGCACCTATTTTTGTCGTTTTTGTACTGCAACAGCTTCAGACAATAGGCGTGTTCACACCAAGTACTTTGCCGTATTTAGTGCCGGCACTCAGTGCCCCGGCACTTATTACCCCAGGGCATTTAGTACAGATCGCGTTCACACCGGAGTACTTTTCCCTGAGGGAAGATTACGCAAATGAGCCGCTGACGTCACTTCTTCTTCTTCTGCTTTGGGTTTACTGGCAGGCCGCAAACAACTTCACGGCGTATACTGCCACCCGGAGTCCCCGGCCGGAAGTCCCCGGAGTTGGGGCAGCTTCTACAGGATAATAAAATGGCGGCTCTACAAAACATTTCAGAGTTGTATGGGGCGTGGTTTGCAATTCGCCCAGCCAATCAAAACTGGGGCACTTTTTTCCCCCAGGAAAGTACCATCTCTCAGCAGGCACTAAAAATGGGGGTAAAAGTTCCTGAGATTAAGTGCTCTTTTTGGTGTGAACGCGACATAAGGGGTACTAACGGAACTAAATGCGAAAAGTACGGTGAAAAGTACTCCGGTGTGAACGCGGCTATTGCATCAAATGATGTTAGAGCAGGAACCTTCAGCCTCAGAACAAAATAAATACATGACACTCATGTCAGAGCAGCCCTATATAGTGGCAGTAGCTGTTTTGGAGTTAAAAGAGCTTCTCCTTTGACTAAAGCGCTTTCTCATTTTAATGTCATCAGTGGCTACCCTCCTGACATTGCCCACAATCTCTTTGAAGGCATTGTGCCTGTTGAAATAGCACATTGTCTAACATTTCTAATACAAGCATGCAAATTAGTTGCTTTTCGGCACCTCCCGCTTTTTTAACACTGATTTGGGTGACTTTGGGTGAGAATTGTAGTTTTGGGGGGGGGGGGGGACAACTTCTCACTTCAAAAAAGTTTAAGAAATCTAGACACGTGGTGTATTGCTGATGGAGAGCATCGGAACGCCGCTCCAGCACTTCAAATATTGCAGTACCCATAAGGAGCTGTACACATGCCACAGTTTTTGCGTGGCTGTGTCTTTAGTTGTAATCCTAGTGGCGATCTGTTGTTATTAGCATCTGGTTAGCTAGCTATGCTAACAAATATAAAGAGCTTTTTCTACAACCAGATGGAAGATTGCTCTCTCCTGACAGACTGAGGCCGTGTCTCAATTCAGGGGCTGCACCCTTCGGAGGCTGCATTTGTAGAACGCATACGTCACTTCCCCCGAAAAAAGGCTGTCCCAATTTAAAAAATAGACAAGACTCCTCCGAATGCGGCCCACGGATACGGCCTTCTATTCCCGAATTTGAAGGATACATCTGATGTATCCTCCGCGGTCTACCATATCCCAGGATGCAATGCGCGCTTGTGACGAGTTACGTTTTTTTAGAAAATGGCGTCAACCGTCCCAACTGAGGCAGTAGCGAGTGATTTTGTTTTTAAATGTGAGTAAAGTGTTTCATCCCACTCTGCTTACAATTGGTTTTGTTTTAGGGAGCAAAGAACAGACGGAGCTGTTTATAAAGCTGAGGGGGGGAAATTATACCCTCTTCACAGGGGCCACAAATTCGGCCAGCGTTGGATGGAGGTAAGGCACAACGGTCAGTGTATGTTTTGGTCATTGGATTTTCTTTTCACAAATGGAAATTCAAAAACAAAAAACCACTGGATATTTGATTTTCGTTTTCAAATTGAAAAACCAAAATTGAAATACAAGGCGTTTTTCTTTATCATGGTCAAAAAGGGATTTACTAAACTTAAAAAACGGGATGATTTTCATTTTCTACTTCTCAAAACAAAAAATAAAATCACTAGAAAACAGAAACAAAAAAACCCCCCGTTTTTTCACATTCTGCTACCGGAAGTTGTCTTTCAAAATAAGAGCGCAGATGAGGACGGTCAATCCGTGTATCTACGGTCCATTTGTTTTCACAACGAAAACAGCCAAGACACATATTGAGCCCAGAAAATGAATGTTATAAAGGGCTGTAAATATAATAGGCCTATGTCTAAAATGGACAACATTGTTAGGAGATTTAAACTATACAGCGATTCTGCACTGCGGTCAGCTCAGCCGTCTCTCGAGTTTGTTATAATTTTTTCTGCCATTAGTTATTTGTGAGATCGATACTGTTGGACTCAGTAGGCTAGTAGTGAAACTACTCCCACAAGTAGGCTACTATGAAGTACTTACTGTGTACTTTTTGAGTAATCCTCTGTCAATGTCCCCTCCTGAGAACAAGAATGCATGTTTCTCTGCTATTTTGAATCAGCGTTAAAACACCTTTCTTCATGAGACTGATATTGTTGGACAGAGTATTTTAAGAGGATATGGTAGACATGATATCAGCAATACTTCCAGTCAGTAGTCCGGCAGCAGCATTTTTACCCCTTGGAAAGTCTTGCCCGCTATTTAAATTGACTTTGATTGACGTTAATTAAAATATTGATATTATATAGATATATAGATATAGCATATTTGATGCAGTCTTTCTGAACACTTTTAAAATAAAATACTGTAAATTAAGAATATTTGTAATGTTCTGCACAGATAGTGCCTTAACTTGAATTTGCAAACAGGTGGCAGCTTTATTAATAAAGCAGATGAAAAGATTTGTGGAAGGATACATTCTTCATGGGCTTCAATGGCTCTCTAGATAAAGGGCGTTTTATGGTTGCTTGTATTATCCTCAGATAGTGGTTTGTTTAAATAACTAGTGACATTTTAATAAATATTGCAAAAAAGGGCTCCAAAAAAGGCATATATCCTGGCCGGCTTAGCCAGTGTGTATTTTTTCAAGCACCACAAGATTCATAGTTTATAAAGTACAATTCTGGGCCATTGATTGTGTCATTTCTCCAAACTCATACAGTAAAAATGGCTGTTTTTTAAGCCTTAAAATGGTGCAGGAAAAGGACTTTACATTGTATTATACTTAAAGACAGGACTATTCAGTTAAGAGAAGAGAAAAAAGGAAAGAAAACTGTTATAATGGGTGATGTAACATTAATGACAGACATAATATGAGGTCCTTGGCACACGTTTTGTGATCATGGGGCATCACCCTTACAGCATCAGGACAATAACATATGGAGTCAGACACTGGAAGTGTGCTGGAGGCGTTGACTAGGACTGATGGAAGGATGAGGCTGATGAGACTGAAGAATCTGCGAGGAACGAATTAGCGGCTGAGAAATAGTTATATATTAAAAAACAGCAGCATCATAAGAGGGCAACCAGAGTGACAGTGTGTTACTTTGCTGAAGGATATTACTACTAACAATACATTGAAGTAATTTTACTGTGTACTTTTTGAGAAATCCTCTGTCAAAGTCCCCTGCTGAGAACAAAATCTAGCCACTTCTGCTAAGTTTGATGAGGGAATTATTTTTTGTTGCCATTAGTTCTTCGTGAGATTGATCCTGTTGGACTCAGTACTACTGAAACTACCCCCACAAGTAGCTACTATGAAGTACTTACTGTGTACTTTTCCAGTAATCCTCTGTCAATGTCCCCTCGCGAGTACAAGAATGCATGTTTTTCTTTTAATAAGCGTTAAAAAACATTTCTTCCTGAGACTGATATTGTTGGACAGAGTATTTTAAGAGGATGGTAGACATGATATCAGCAATACTTCCAGTCAGTACTCCGGCAGCAGCATTTTTACACCTTGGAACTTCTTTAGAGATAGGCTCCAACAGGTGTAGGCTACTATGGAGGGGACTCTGATAGAGGATTACTCACAAAGTACACAGTAAAAGTACTTCATTTCATTTCTGGTAGTGTAGCACCCATAAGGTTGAGGTTGTCTACCTGCACATGCATGTTTATACCACAAGGGGGCAGATCACCTGATGGTTCATCATTGTTTTATGCTGGAGATGAACAGTAGAAGTGTGTCTGTGTTTTGTGCAGTGCTTTGAGATCGTTTGAGATGCTGACATCTTGCACATGTGCCTTGTGGAAGTTAATAAATGAACGTTTTCTACACCTATAATACCCTTGCGGTCTGAGTGGTGTAACAGTAGCAGTCAAATTAGTACAGAGTCCAACAGTGTCAGTTTTATTAAGAACTTGTGGACAAAAATATTTGTATCACTCATTGAATATAGCAGGGAAAAAAATGAAGAGCAGCTGATTTGAAAAATCAAACTCGAGAGACGGCTGAGGTGACCAGGTGCCAGAAAGTCCCACTTGTGGCACAAACATACTCTAGAGTTTTTTACCAAAAGTTCTTAATAAAACTGACACTGTTGGACTCGGTACTAGTTTGACTGCTACCAGAAATTAAATGAAGTACTTTTACTGTGTACTTTTTGAGTAATCCTCTGTCAGAGTCCCCTCCATAGTAGCCTACATAATGTATGTTTATCTGCTATGTTTGATGAGTGATAAAAAGACAATTTTACCATTAGTTCTTAATGAAATTGATACTGTTTGACTTTGTATTAGTTAGCCTACTACTACAATACATTGAAGTAATTTTACTCTTTACTTTTTGAGAAATCCTCTGTCAAAGTCCCCTGCTGAGAACAAAATCAAGCCACTTCTGCTCTAGAGCAGGGGTTCCCAACCTTTATTGTGCCAAGGACCGGTAGATACATTAAAAACAAATCGCGGACCGGTTGTCAATTTTAACTGATTTTAATATTTACTCACCACCAGCAGGTAGCAACAGAGGCTAATTGTATGTAACAGCCTGAACAAATACTAGAGCAATATGCATCCAAAACATATTAACAAAGTGTAAAAAAGAACCGGTGTTGTTTTTTGGTTTTTCGGAAAACCAAAAAAACGACGTTATTCATTTTTTAAACCAAAACGGGAAAACAGATAAATCAACATTTGGTTTTGTTTGTATGATTTACGGATAATCCAGTGAATGCTGGGAAAACGAGGAGAAGGCGCATTATGAAGGAGATGTCCGGTCGCCTGTGTGTGTGTGTGTGTGTGTGTGTGTGTGTCACTGGCATTTGTTTTCAGAAGATATTATGATAGTGTCGTTCGTTCCGGTGCACTCCCGACAGCATTTAGCACTACATCGAGATTAAGATTAAACTAATTTATTTTGGGAACAGCCGCATATATGCCGGTGTCGGACAGACACAAACACACCGAACACACAGAGCTGAGCTGAGCAGAGCACATACACACATCATGCGCCTTGGTGACTGACTGGACATCTCCTTCATAAAACTAATAAAAGGGGGAGTAATCTGGCAGTTCGATGTGTGTAGATGTGTGTGTGGTTAACACGTAGCAGCCTGCAGTCACTCTTAAACTGTTCTGATTAAGTTAAACACAGCGAAGGCGGTGCGTAAAAAGGCACAGCTCTTTACCGAGTATACGTCCCGCTGCCTCCTGATGCTTCAGCCATTTCATGAAGTGAAGGAGGGTTTCCTTCTATAAAACAGCTGCGGGCAGCAGATACCGTGAGAGTCCCGGACATTAATTCATAGATCAAGGCAGACTGGTTTACTCTCCTGTTTTGCCAATCCGGTGCTTAAACAAATAGCTCTACACTCCTGGCCGACATGTCCTTAAAATGAAGTCCGAGTTTGAAATATATCTCAAATAATGTATGCACCACCATTTCCCCACATAAACATAACAGTCTGCAATCAAACGGTTGTCTCCTGTGCGCTCCTCTTCCTACTTGGCGCACCGGTAACATGCTCGTGCGCACAAGAGGCTGAGACCTACACTCAAAAAACTGACTTTTTGGTGTAGTAAAATATATTTAATTAACTGTCGTACTTTTTACATGGTAATATCAAGATTCACAAAGAACTAGAATTTCTTAAGTAACATTTTAAATGTATACACCTTTTATTCATGTAATACATTTACAGTGTGGGAGGAGTACGTTTTATTATATATTTACTCATACTATTTAAATGATTTATAGTCACTGCTCATAAACCTTAAAATACTAAGTAAATGTTAATCTAAAACCATAGTAGCTGTTTGAATCCGCGCATGCGTCTTGACAAGACAAGATACCCGCGTTTTTGGACGACGGTTCAGTTGGGTTTGCAGTTGCACATTTGAAGGCTGTCGGAGGAGCTGCATGGCTGGAAAAAGAAGTGTTGGTAAGTTATTGTCTCTCTGTTTAAGACTTATGATAATATATGTGTCTTTGTGCATAATAGCCTGATTCTTGTTTGCTTGAACCATGTTAACGTTTCTGTGCATTAGTTCACAAAGTTGAGAGATTATGTTTTAGATATGTTACGTGCTGTTAGCTAGCTAACCTTAACTGTAATTTACCAGATAATTAATAAAAACACTCACATGCATCTAAAGAAGGTTCCACGTTTTATTTCACGTCTATAAAACTAAGGGCATAACAGTTGGAATAGCATTGTCAAAAGCAGAGGAGAGGAAAAGTAATGTTAGCTGAGTTAGCGTTAGCCGCAGTTTTCCAAAATTTGCTTTGTCATCCTGTCAGGTTATGGTTACAATGGATTTTTTTAAACATTAAAAAAAATATGTACAGAAACCGAAGAGGTTACAGTGCTTGCATTATGTCAAAGACGCCAATCTATTGTGTTGTATAGATATATTAGCTACTGAAATTAGCATGCTAACTGACTAGCCCTGGCATGTCCTGATTTGTAGTACCACTTCTTACTCGAGAGGCGATAGCGAGTCACTGTAGCGCCAGTCTGCCCCAACATGAGAGGACGAAGAAGTCGAGTTGGCCAGAGGGCTTGTCCTGTGCGTTTTGAAAGTAGTTTAATGTAGGAGACATGTCATGGCCATTTCCACTGATCATAATTCCATTGTTGAGGTATACTAAAATAGATTTATACTGTGCAATTTTCCAAACTCACATTGGTTTCGCATACAGCATCTCTGTAAAGTATGTGTATTCACCGGTATTCACTCTCTGTCCTAAACGGCTTGTTTGAGCTCCTGCCCCCCCTGTTCGGACCATCAAACTTAACATGTTGCTGCCGTTACAGGGTTAGACCCAGCGCTACCGCTGTTTTCTCGTTTCTGCCATCAATAAATGAACGAAGCGTTATTTTAAGTTTATTTTGATACTAATACTTTTGAATTTTTACTTAAGTAAGGTTGTGAATGCATGACTTTTACTTGTAACAGAGTAAATACTCTGTTATAAATATACACTGTGGTATTGCTACTTTTACTTTAGTAAAATATCCACATACTGTTTCCACCAATTGTTTAATTTTTTTTCTTCAAATATTCAATCAAGTCTAATTAAGTGGAAATGTTATATTCACGAAGTTCATCTGTCTTATTTACATATCTGTCTATCAACAGGAAGCATAACAGTACAGCAGTGAGCCAGTGGAGTCTAATTGGAGTGATTGCTCAGGCAAGTAGAGTGATATATTATTACTGTTATTCTTCACTGTGAAATGTAATATAAAATTGTGGATAAATGTTTAAACCATTGTTTTAATATTACAAATTATGTCTGTTCATTTACAGAGTGGCCTTACTTTTAAGTGGAGCGGCTGGAGCCAGTTGAGGTCTAGGGAGGAAGACAGTTGACAGATTTCCAAGCTGGTCTCACCAGGGAGAACATGTAGGACTCTTTATATTATGAGATGGTCATGCAAACATTGCAACTTCACGACATCAAAACGTTTACAGCTCATAAAGCATTATAGATTGAATCATCTACACAGCGGTCAAGGCCGGTCAATACCATGCTTGTACTCAGATTGTCCTTGTTCATTTAAAAGTTGGAGTGCTCTTCACACACATTTGTCTAGATACCGTACACAAACTGAGCAATTAGGGCAAATTCTTTCATTTTCATGTCTTGTATGTAACTTTTTCTCGGACTGGATGGGATTAAGCTGACCCCAAAAGTACAAGCTTTGAAGGTGAACCTGCTGCCTTAAAGACATGGAAAATGTGTTCTTCATATGTACCTTCCACTGTCCATGTTGCAATTGCTCAGTTTCAGGGAGCTGTATCAATCTCTGTCTCCCCCCTCTGCCATTTTTTTCTTTCTCCGTATAAACATTTCTCCCTCTTTCTCTCTCTCACACGGATTACAGTTGTTGCCGTCTATTCATATTCTGTTATATGTTATTTCCCCCTCCTTAGGTAAAGAAACGTTTGTATTGAATGTTTAAAAAGCACCACTCCAAATCTATGATGGAGTAGATTTTGTATTTTTTGATAAGTTAATGTTAATATAATGTTAATGTTGCATGCAGTTATTATAATGTTAATGTTGTCGGTTAATAGTGATTGAATTGTTGACAAAATAAAGTTGAATTGTATTGTATTTTAGTTGTGTGATTTGTGCTCAATGTATATTAAATGCATAGATTATTACATTTATTAGGTAACATTTTTCAAAAGTAAATGAGTAACAATTACGTAATTAAAGTGAGTAATATAACTTCAAACAAATGAGTAATTCAACATTTTAAACAGAAAAAATATGATAAAATCTACTTATCTACTTCATAACAGTAACTATTACAGATATATAATATTTACTTAATAATTTGATAACAGTGATGTTCCTGTCCATGAAGAAAATAATTAGACTTTACTTAATTAGTTCAAATAAATATATTAAGTAAGATTTACTTAATATTTTCACAAATGTTACGTCTGGTGATAAGTACATTTTACTTGATACTGGAAAGTAAGTTCTACTTGATATTACAGCAGTAAAATATACTTAAAAAAAGTAAGTGCAAATACTTGCTAAGATTTAATCAAGTAAATCCTACAAGTCGTTTCTTTCAGTGTAGGCTGAGCCGCCGAATCCCTCGGAACATTATAAAAGCCATTTTCAACGGTTTTCTGGTGAAAGATTAACTAGCTACTGGATGAAATAATATGACTGGTGGCATAGGTCCGAAAATTAAACACAAAAATATTATGATAAAATATTTTTATATATTTATAATTCTGCAAATATTACGATAAACTCACAGCTATTTCGCGGCCCGGCAGTAACACCTCCGCGGCCCGGTACCGGTCCGCGGACCGGGGGTTGGGAACCCCTGCTCTAGAGTATGTTTGTGTGGGACAATGTGGCCCGTGGGACATGTAAATGCAATGTCGACGCGTGAACTGTCAACGGGGGGTGGAGAGACACTATGGACGCTCGTGAACTGTCAGCGGGGGGGTACACTGTGAACCTCTGTCGCCTGTCAGTGCAACTTACATGATGCCGTTTAAAACCATAGCCTGTATAAAGTTTAAAACATATAATAATAAAGGGCGGTGCCGGCCGTCAGCGAACCGAGCCGGCCTTTCTCCAGATTTTAGAAAAGCGTTTTAGCCAATCAAAATGAAATATGCGGGACATCGTCTCAATTTGCGGGACGCACCAAAAGTTGTGAAAATGCTATGCAATATACCGCACAAAGCGGGACATCTGGTCACCCAGACGGCTGAGTTGACCGCAGTGCAGAATCGCTGTATAGTTGAAATCTCCTAACAATGTTGTCCATTTTAGAAATAGGCCTATTATATTTACAGCCCTTTATAACATTCATTTTCTGGGCTCAAAGTGTGTCTTGGCCGTTTTCATTGTGATCGCTAAATTCCCCTTGTTTATAATAATCACAGTTCCTTCAACAGTGATTCAAAGTGTGATTTTAGCATAGCCTACGAGTGCTTTTGTTTTGAAATCACTTCCGTGAGTTTCGTTTGCGCACTTATTTTGTAAGGTAACTTCCGGTAGCAGAATATGAAAAAACGGGGGGTTTTTTTGTTTCTGTTTTCTAGTGATTTTATTTTTTGTTTTGAAAAGTAGAAAATGAAAATCATCCCGTTTTTTAAGTTTAGTAAATCCCTTTTTGACCGTGATAAAGAAAAACGCCTTGTATTTCAATTTTGGTTTTTCAATTTGAAAACGAAAATCAAATATCCAGTCGTTTTTTGTTTTTGAATTTCCATTTGTGAAAAGAAAATCCAATGACCAAAACATACACTGACCCACAACATACCAATTGTATCATTCCTACTCTTAGCAATTATCCCTCATTTTATACAAAGCCCCTACCAATAAAACAACAATTAAATGCAGCAATACCCAATGTTCTTCATTGTATTTGTCTGTAGTGATGTCTTAGCCTTTTGCGCATTAAGTAAATGTTGTATTAATTATTTGTGTGTGTCCTGCAGTGTCACTTTTTCCAAATTTCCTAAGTTTGCATGTTTGAGTTATTGTTATTCATAATAGTTAATGTGTTCTTCTATTATTTCTGTGAGTAGGAACATTTTGGAAGAAATGGGCCTGCAGGGGAAGGTGACTCCCTTGCAAGCGAAGAAAAAGTGGGACAACCTAAAAAATAAGTATAAATTATGTGTGTGTGTGTGTGTGTGTGTGTGTGTGTGTGTGTGAAATTAATAAACACATTTTATGGAGCTAATTTCCTGCCATAACTCCACAAACAAACTAAACAGGTTTTACAAATGCCACATGATTCACTAACAAACACAATGTGGTTTGCAAATACAAAACACCATCTACAAACTAATGCATTTAGTTTTGCAAAGCAAAAACGTATCTATCAAACAAACACATAACATTTTTCTAATAAATCATGTTTCAGAGACAAATACACACAAGTACACAACTTTTTTTTACAACTACAACACTTTTTTTTACAAGTAATGCATTTGCAGTTTTCCAAACATCTGGAATGACATTGTTTGTTATAGAAAGATTAAAAACATGACACAGTGGTTTGGCTAAAATATCTGCAGCTAGCCGTAAGAAATAAGGGGGGAGATCGTCGGGGCCTGCTGATTTTTTGGGGTCTAGGCCCTTTAGAGCCTTACAAACCTCCCCAACATTGAAGGGGTTGAAGGAGAAAGTGTGGCTACTGGAGGCATGACTATTGGCGATGGAGGGAGATGATTTACCAAAAGATAATGTGTCAAACAAGGAACTGGACGCAATAAAATGTTTATTAAAACAATTAAGCATCTCTGTCTTATTTGACACAGGGGTGGAGTCAACAACAATGTTTGGAGGCAGCTCTAAGGAGCGAGAGCTGGCAGAGAGGGATTTTATGGCATGCCAAAATCTCCTAGGATCGTTCAAACTGTCTGTGGTCTGGGATAAGAAAAAATCGCTTTTGGCTTTTTTAATGGAAGCAGTACAGCGATTACGTAGTTGACGAAAAAGAAGCCAGTCAGCCTCAGAGCCTGTCTTCCTCGCAGCAGCCCAAAGGAGATTCCTCTTGCGTAAGAGGGCTGCCAGATCAGAAGTGAACCAGGGGGTATAACGGCCCTTCACCCTGAACCGGCGAAACGGAGCATGTTTATCTAAAAAATAACTAAAACTGTCATAAAAATACTTCCAAGCATCGTCAACATCACCAATCAATAAAATACGATCCCATTTAAAATGAACTAAGTCATGAAGAAAGGCTTGCTCTATAAAGTGCTTAACATTTATTTTCAGAACAACACAGGGTTTAGTACGGGGGATTTTGGTATCCCTAATAGCACCAACTAGACAATGATCACTTAGGTCATTAGCAAAGACCCCGGTTGCAGTATATTTATGGGGTTGATTAGTAATTAAAAGATCGATAAGAGATGATTTTTCTACACACCTGGTGTTAAGACGAGTAGGACTTTCAATTACTTGTGTAAAATTTAGAGACATACAATGAGCTTTAAAATCATCAGACACTGGTGAAAGCCAGTCCCAGTTAAAATCACCTACCATGATGATTTCCTTAAACTGTAGTTGAGATAAAAGCTGCATTAGCGAGGATAATGTGTCGCTTGTAGCAGAAGGGGGCCTATAGCAACCAACAACAGTTAAAAACTGACCACCAGATAAATCAATCTTTAGTGCTAAAATTTCAAACTGCTTAACAGCAGATTTGGAGAAGATGACCTGTGCAGCAAGATTTTGTTTTACGTAAATCGCCACGCCACCACCTTTCCTGGGGCGGTCCGAACGATAAATATTGAAGCCGTCAATTCCGACATCTTTATCCAATATTTTCTTTGAAAGCCAAGTCTCAGAAACAATAATTAGATCAGCTCCAGTTGACTCTGACCAAATTCGCAACATATCCATTTTGGGAAGCAAGCTGCGAGCATTTACATGGATGATGTGTAACCCAGACAGGTTCTTAAAGTCCGTCGGGGTATTACATGCCATTAAAGGACCAGGATTAGGCTGAATACCAGACAGAAGAAGAAGCAACATGATTAAGCACTTCTGCTTAAATTTCGTTATAGTCGGGAGACTAGAAGAGTTAGAAGAAGAATACTGGCAAAGGGCATCTGTAGGGTTTCCCACGGTGAAGGCCCCAGGAAAACAACAGATCTCGCGAACCCAGGGGCAGTAATTCAAATGAGAAACATTTCCAAAACGAATCACATGCGACAACCATCCATTATGTTCATGGCCCAGTGTGGATGTCACACCATCTGTGGTAACCAGCCGCGGGCGTATGGAGTCTGGGTTGCCGATAGCATAGCCGCTAAAACTCCATGCCACGACAAGGCAGAGGAACACAGGAAAATACGCCATCGTAATAGCCAGAGGGGAAGAGCGGGGCAAGATCCACTCAGCAGGTAAGCATAGGCCTACCCGATCCGCCGATGGAAGCCCGTCCTGGATAGACGGGGCCCGGACTACTGGCCTTGCAGGGCTCGGCGCCGGCGATGACAGTTGGCAGTAGCCTCCACACGTGCGAGGCCCACTCTGTGTTGCTGGTGAGTTGAACGGGGCTCGGTCCTCCGCAGGAAAACACACCTCCGCAGGAAAACACACCGGGCCGTGGGTGCTCGGCGCCGGCGATGACAGTTGGCAGTAGCCTCCACACGAGCGAGGCCCACTCTGTGTTGCTGGTGAGTTTAATGGGGCTCGGTCCTCCGCGCATTAGCAACATATGCTGCTCAGGCTGCTGTGTTATAGTCACGAAATTAATTTAATCTATTGATTCGTGTTCACCAACACGATTTTCACCTTTTTTTCGTGTCACACAGAACGATTTTAAATGCAATGTATTTCTATTGGTAGTATGTTTCGTGCCTGCAACACGTCTTTTTGTCCGGTCGGGTCTTGGAAGACCAGAAGCTGTGTGGTTCATAAAAACATGTTCTTACTCAATATCTTACCCTAAGCCTAACCCTATCCCTTTTATTTTAAATTGTATAATGTCTGAGTTTTTTTGCCGTCAGTGAGGAAAATAAATGGGGCTCAGAGCCTCAGAATACTGATATCTGTATTTTATGTCATCTTTTTTTCCTTCTAATTTGTTATTATTTGGTGCAGGCACGAAACATACTACCAATATAAATACATTGCTTCTAAAATCGTTCTGTGTCAGAATACTTATATCTGTATTTTTTTAAATGTCTTTTTCCTTCTAATTTGTTATTATTTACATTGCTTTTAAAATCGTTCTGTGTGACACGAAAAAAATGGCGAAATCGTGTTGGTGAACACGAATCAATAGATTAATTTCGTGACTATAACACGAAATGCCGTGAGACTGTGTTGAATTGACAGCTACGGTGAGACGATCTGCCGTAAAAGCTCCGTAAAGGTACGTGTTGTGATGTCTGTGTTTGCTTCCCCTGTCGCAAGTTCGGATCGCTCAGTGATGATACTATACCTAAATAATCTGTGGAGTCTCAGCTTTAATCGGCTATATTGTATGTGCAGCTACGATAAGTAATAAGGGTATCTTTATCTTGAATTGTGTGCCAAAGTCAGTTTGCATTTTTTCGCTCAGGGGTCATTTAGACGCTTCTTATGAGACTTGTGTTTTGTTTTGGTAAAAATGGTTCATATCTTCAGTTAGCTGAGATTCTTCCCGTTAATCTGGTGCTACACATTAATAGTTTCATAAATGTTAAGAAGCCCTGAGACATTAACTCGAAAAAAAAAACGGTGGGAGGGGTCCAATGGGGGGACCGCCGTGCTTAAGAGGTTAACATACCTGACTTTTTCTTTTTGCGTCTAGGACCAAGTACTGTGTCCCTCACGGACCCTGCCCTGACAGCTGTGGGTTGAAGAAGAAATATTACTATATACATACAGTATACCAAGTTAAGCTTAAACTCAAGTTTCAAAATACATCCCACAAATGCAGCATCACATGATGCAATAGGTGTTAGGTACAGATATTTTTTTGTTATTGCGATTTAATTGAGGTTGATCTATGAAGTCTAGGTGTTTTGTTGTCTTGCCTATATAATTGACTCCATACTTTATGTGTAAGGAATAGTTTGATAAATATTAACATGTTGTGCTGTAACGTTAAATGAATTTAACTTTGATTCAAAAACCTAAGTTTATTCCCCGTATGTTCATTATGGGACAGTGTCATATCTAAATGCAGTTCTTGAGTATAAAGTTTAAATATGCTGCATGACGTTGTTGCATGAGTTGCTTCGAAGTTTACCCCTATGGTCAGGGATTGCTTTAGGTAGACCACAATATTAATGATAACAACCTCTCGTACAATATATGGACATGAGCCAAATCATTTTGATGTAATCGACCTACTGCCCAACGCTCCAATGTAAGACCCTTTCTGTGTGTAAACAAAATGACATAGGAGTTTTATTTTGTGATTTATCAAATGTATAGTAAGCCTGCTGTTGCTTTGCATTTTTGTGTGAAAAAGGTATAACCATATAGTAACCACATGTCTGTTCAGGAATGAAAGACTGTATCTTTCTAAATGTTTAATATTTATTTATATCCAAGTACCTAAGGATATACACATACCCAAGTATCCCATTTTCCTTTCATATTTATGAAGTTGTAGGTGAAATTGTTATTTAGATTAAGCTATTGTTGTTATTATTATTTACCTATTGGAACAATCATTATTCCCAAAAATGCAAGAAGTGCAATTAGGTGTTTTGAGATATTGTAGAAGCATGACTTGTCAACAAGTTACCTACAATAATCTTTTAGGAAAATATCGGAAAACACTCATGACTTTTATGAATATAAAAGCTGCAAATCTCAGAGAACAAATGTCACTGTGTGTGCTGCATGCTCTGCATGTGTGACCATTATAGAGGGTTTCATCCCTCCCATTCGATCTATCTATTTTATTACCTGGCCCCTCCATGGTGGTAGCCTGTCTCACATCATCCCGCTGGGGCTGCTCCTCCTGCCCCACCTCTATGATGGTGCACTGCTTCACAGGGGGGGGTCTTCAGCACCTCCACCTGCACGGTGCTTGTCTCTGGCACCTGGCTCTCTGACGTCCCTGCCTCCTGCCCCACCTCTTTGGTGGTACACTGCATCACGTGGGGGGGGGCCTTCAGCACCCCCACGGTGCTTGTCTCCGGCACCTGGCTCTCTGACGTCCCTGCCTCCTGCCAGTTGTTTTCTGGTTCAGATGGGTCACAGGGTGTGAGGTTCAGCGTGACTGTCTCTTCCTCAGGATCTTCCGCAACCCCCTGGCCAGTGGAGTCCTGTGTCCAACCTGTGCAAGTTAAACAAATGTTGGTCTTGACTTGCTTAAGACAAAGAGGTTAACTCATATATCTAGAAATAAGAAATACAGCGTGCTTAAGGTATGTTTCCAGACAGGGTCAAAAATATACTCGTCATGTCATAGGACTGTGTGCAGTCAAAGTTAATAGCAGTAATAGTGGTATTTATCCAGTCAACCATTTATGGTTTTGTTTTTGCGATATTATTCTTCCGATTTGTGTCTACTTTCCATGTGATGTGACATCAGTGTTGTAGTCAAGTCACCAATTCACGAGTCCAAGTCACTCTCGAGTCACCACTCTTCGAGTCCGAGTCCAAGTGCGAGTCACCAAGGGAGAGTCGTAGTCGAGTCCGAGTCCAAGTCCGAGTCCGAGTCAGAGTCATCATTACCTGTGTTCAAGTCCGAGTCCAAGTCCGAGTCACCCAAGGAGTGTCCGAGTCAAGTCTGAGTCATCATTACCTGTGTTCGAGTCCGAGTCCAAGTCCGAGTCACCTAAGAAGAGTCCAAGTCAAGTCCGAGTCACAAGTCTTCATGTATTAATCTTCGTGGATATATGTGTTGAAATGTAGCCGCTCCTCTGCATACTTTTATCCTGTCATGTTATACTAATCTGTCTATTGAACTGCTGTGAAGCCAGTTTGGCTACAATTCTTGTAATAGGTGCTATACAAATATAAAGCTTATTACTAATATTAATATTATTATTATTATATATAAATAAACTATGTTTAAAATGACCTTTTTTTTACCTTTTAGAGAAGTGATTATATTTGTATGCCAATATTTTCCTATGGTAAAGTTTTCGTTTTGCACTTTTATTTTGATAGTAATAAGATCGGGACTCTTATTTTTGAAGGGACTTTTACCGGTTAAATCGGTTTACTGATAAAGATTTAGCCCCAGAAAGCACATGGCTACTTAACATGCAGAATGACGTCATTTTGCATGCTAAGTAGCCATATGCTTTCGTGTTATCGGCTGAATCTTTATGTATTGATTAGATCACGTTACTCTGATGATAGTGTTCAAGACAGCATATATGTCTGAACTCGATTCTTAGAGTAATGTGTTACGGAGCCTTCTCTTCAATATTGTTTCCACATAGAGCATTTTCCGCTGCTCTTTTCCAATGTGGAAGCAGAATGTGTGAAAGCATACAGCACGATGCGGGGTGTGTCTCTAGACATCTTTAGACTGGAATAGCGGGGCCCAGTACGTGAACTCGCCTCGCAGCCGGTGCACACGCCAGGATAGATCAGACTCCATAGAAAACTTGCTCGAGTCCGAGTCCAAGTCGGAGCGTCAATGTACAAGTCGAGTCCGAGTAATCGTGGGGGGAAAAATTCACGAGTCCGAGTCCGAGTCCAAGTCAGCGTACGCGAGAATTCACGAGTCCAAGTCCGAGTCGCGTCAATCGGTGCGCGAGTCAGAGTCGAGTCACGAAAATCTGCACTCGAGTTCGAGTCCAGGACTCGAGTACTCCATCTCTGTGTGACATGTCAATTTGTCGGTAGACAACATATAGACGTGTGCATGTCAACCTGGTCTCACCAGAATGCGTGACTCCACCACGACTCCTTAACACCGCATTGCGTGGTGGAGTCACGAACTTTGCTACATTTACGTGTCTGCACCACGCAAACAACCCCAATGTAAAGTGAATGAGGCTCCTTTGTCGTGGTGCACACACGCATTTCTACAACGTCCAGCAGTGAGCTTTTATTCTATAAAACGTTTTTAAAATCTACTTTATAGCTTGTAGTAACTCACAGGAGGCTTCTTTTATTTTATTTGTATTCATAATCATTTTTATTTTTCGTCAGAATGTATTATGGTGCATTATTCACCAATGTTTGTTCTCAAAAAACAATGCATTGTGTGTAATACAACTGTGATTTTTATTAAATTAGTTCGTTTTTAAGGAAGGCCAGAGCTTCAGCTGTGTCAAAGAGATTGTTCCCTTTAGTTAACGTTATTTAAAAGATAATTATATTCCTATTTGATCAAGTACCCTTTATTGTATTACGGACCCAAAGAGCTGAGCGTCCATTCCCATTGGATAACAGAGCATTTTACACCCGGAAGTAAGTATTCTCCTTACTGTCCATTGATTTTATTTACAGTGATATCTGCACTACTCATCAACTCAAAAACACCAGATTATCCTTGTTAATTACACAACATTGATTGGTTTAAATTGTGTACAATGCTTTTGTATTTTCCACTTTCGATTCGGAGAAACAAATATGTTTTCGGAGTGTGTGGATGGTAGAAGACACTACACTACCCAGAATCCTCAGCTATTGTTCCGCTTTGCCTCAAGCTCTGTGATTGGTTGACCTCCAACTGCATTCCAATGAAAAAAACGTTTCGTCAAAGATAAAATCATACTTTATTCAGCAGTGCTTGCTTTACTCTTTGAAAGTCATCACATGAATGCATTGTAATGAATGGTTTGGCTGCATTAAACATTACACATCTGTCGTAGTTCTTTATTTATCTACAGAGATCGGGCCTGAGAATGGACCGGAAACTATTCTTTTACCGTTCTATTTTAATTTCACAATAAAGTTAGTAGTAATAATTTGTTTTGATATTATTGTTTTTTATTAACTACTAGACCGCTGGGTCATGTTAAGACCATCTTTTCTGTGTTGCTGTGGGTTTTTTACATCGCTTTTGTGTTACAAATATCAAAACAATAACAGAATATATCCGTCGTAAACTAAACCAGAAACAGCAGTATATTTTATTTTGTTAACACTGTAAACTTGACAGCTTTTTAACCCGCACCTCCTACTGGTTAAAGCACGTTATTACACGTTTAGAGTAATGCAATGCAGGTAGATTGGGTTGCTTTTTATTGACTGTTTTAAAATGCCTTTTTCTTAATGTCTTTCATTTTTGTAAAGCACTTTTGAATGTGTTATATTTGATGAAAACATTTCAATATTAAGAGTACATACTCTTAATATAGTGGGAAAGTGGAAGGTCAATGATATAAATAATATAGAATAGAAAATATCAAGAAGATACTGTAAGTGAACTCTACAATAAAACAGTTTAGTGCCTGATAGGAGGATGTGCAAAACAGACAAACTTATAAGGCTTTATTTAAACATTAAAGAATACTTTAGGTTAAGGTCGTCTTTTAAATAAGAAAAAAGCTTTGGGGGTATCTACAGATATTAAGCCTGACAAAGTACTTAACGTCTAATATATTGCATGGTTTGTTTTGGAACTTGACAATCAACTTTCCTTCAATGTTAACTATGTTGAAGCACTTATTTTAACTGATATTATACATATTAATTATACTCTTATAAGATGTATGTAGATAGTATAAGAAATGTGCAGAATATGTTTAATGGTGGAGGTACACAGATATCGATAGATGTCTTGTGATGCACTGTTGATGAACCTGTGACCCAAGTGTTTCATTCATTGCATAACTACACCGTAGTTGTGTATATGATATGTCAATAAACCTTAGAAAATCTTGAAATCTTGAAAGGGATGTGCAAAATAGCCATTATATACAGTTTTTAATGAACTATTAGTAGAGAATAACGAGTAATGAATATGCTTTAGGGATCTGCAGATACATATTTAGTCTTCTCAAGCACCCACTACCAAATATCTCGCCTGATTGTTGGCTGAATTCACTGAATTTTACTCCGGTGTAACTAAAGTCTGATTTAAGGGTTGTTTATATTTCACATCATTAATCCAAATCTGTAAAGTAACTAAAATAAATGTAGTGGAGTAAAAATACCAGGTTAACCTTAAAGAAAACCCTCAGGATTATAAAAGACCCCCATCACCCCACAAACTGTTCTGTCTGCTGCCGTCTGGCAGGCGGTACCGCAGCATCCGGACTAAAACCACCAGACTCAGGGACAGTCTCATCCCACAGGCCATAAGACTATTAAACACCTGAACTTAGAAACAACATCCATAACATTCATCTGGCTGCTACTTAGAAATTATTTATCTAATATATCATATTCCAATCACTTGTATATAGACTCTTATTGCACTATTTCACTTTTTACTATTTTACTATTTTTCTTTTTATATTTACTTGCACTATTTGTTCTGTGTAGCCTATCTATTTTATTGTGTTGCACTGTTGGAGGAGCCTGTGACCTAAGGGGGGGTAGGACACGTTCTAAGCACATGGTGTAGTCCTATAGCTGAGGATTCTGGGTAGTGTAGTGCCTTCTGCCATCCACACACTACGAACAAATATTTGTTTCTCCGAATCGAAAGGGGAAAATACAAAAGCATTGCACACAATTTAAACCAATCAATGTTGTGTAATTAACAAGGATAATCTGGTGTTTTTGAGTTGATGAGTAGTGCAGATATCACTGTAAATAAAATCAATGGACAGTAAGGAGAATACTTACTTCCGGGTGTAAAATGCTCTGTTATCCAATGGGAATGGACGCTCAGCTCTTTGGGTCCGTAATACAATAAAGGGGACTTAATCAAATAGGAATATAATTATCTTTTAAATAACGTTAACTAAAGGGAACAATCTCTTTGACACAGCTGAAGCTCTGGCCTTCCTTAAAAACGAACTAATTTAATAAAAATCACAGTTGTATTACACACAATGCATTGTTTTTTGAGAACAAACATTGGTGAATAATGCACCATAATACATTCTGACGAAAAATAAAAATGATTATGAATACAAATAAAATAAAAGAAGCCTCCTGTGAGTTACTACAAGCTATAAAGTAGATTTTAAAAACGTTTTATAGAATAAAAGCTCACTGCTGGACGTTGTAGAAATGCGTGTGTGCACCACGACAAAGGAGCCTCATTCACTTTACATTGGGGTTGTTTGCGTGGTGCAGACACGTAAATGTAGCAAAGTTCGTGACTCCACCACGCAATGCGGTGTTAAGGAGTCGTGGTGGAGTCACGCATTCTGGTGAGACCAGGTTGGTGTGTGTATATGTGTGTGGGGTCTGACATATATTTTTTTAATCATGTGTATATTTTTTTCGGTAACACTTTATTTTGATAGTCCATAGTTAACACTCTATAAGTCATCAGTTGACATTTAGTAGCATGTCAACAGTGCATCAGTTGACAAGTGTCAGTTGACATTCAACAGCACCGTTCAAACCGACAAGTAACTAAGCATTAGTTGACGATCAACAGATAAGCAACTAAAGTTTAGTTGACTATTACATTAACCATTAGTTGATGATCAACAGATAAGTAACTTTAGAGTTTAGTTGACTATTACATTAACCATTAATTGATGATCAACAGATAAGCAACTTTAGAGTTTAGTTGACTATTACATTAAGCATTAGTTGATGATCAACAGATAAGTAACTTTAGAGATTAGTTGACTATCTGTTGATTGTCAACTAATCTAGAGTTGACTATCAGTATACTTTTAGTAGGTTCTCCACTAAGCGTTTGTAGGCATGTGTTAGGACTATCCAATTAAAGTGAAAAACAGTTGAGAACAGTAGAAAGTCTATAACCTATCAGACACGGGAATAAAGCGAAATCTTTTGCACAACTGATCGCGAACACTGGATAACTGAAGTCAATACCAGGCTATAAAGCACAGTAGAACAAACATTATACACAGCATATCAGAGAAAGAAAGCTATTTTATTTTAATAATACACTACAAGTAAAAACACTGAGCAGTTGTGAACCACATTCAATCCTACTAAAATCCTACATCTAAACGTAATTATTAACAGGTCGCAAAAATAGAATGCAAAAATAGAATACAAAAAGGCTTAACAGTTTGCCTAAAACTGCAGGGCATGGTAGTTTTTCTCACTTTGGGATTGACCATACACAGCATATACTAAGATACTTAAAAGTTTTTTTTTTTACTACTATATATAAAAAAAATAATATATATATATATATATATATATATATATAAAAAAGAAAATACATTATTCAACTGTTCATTTAGCGTTTCAATAGACTATATTTCACAACTGTGTATTAACATTACATTTTAAAGTTTTCTCTACAATACCAGGAATAAACCTCTGGTGGAAACAGTCAATCCCTTATATATATGTTTTTTGTAGGCGTACAAACTTAAAATTAAGAATACACATCAGCTAATAAAATACCCGCTGTGAGTTAGAGAAGGAAAACTTCCCCAAAGTAGCTTCCCAAAATGAAAAAACTCCCCCCCCCACAACAACAACAACAACGCTCAACCCACATTCAGAATTACCTGACAGAAAAGGGGATGAGCTGTTTGTTCCTTTTCATTTCATCTATCTTTTCTGCCAGTTCACCGACTATTTTCTTCTGACAGAGTTGGGCTAATTTTAAAAGTGTGTTTTTACCCTTAAACTGGTCTAGGACACTTTTATCTACCAGGAATACTTCAGCAATTGCTGCAGTGTCTTTCACAGCATTCCTGGAAACATGAGCTTTCTTAAAAGCTTTGGTCATCCTGAAGCCTCTCTGCACCAGTTTAAGGACACGCCGATATCTCCTCACCACATCTGAGATGGAAGACACTGAAAAATAAAGAATACATTAATGTCAATAAATGTTATGGCCCCCCAATAATTGTTGTGGTGTGTATTGTGTGCAGTGTCTTAGTTGCAGGGTGAGCCATAGTGTTTCTCACATATTTTCTCTTGAAAAGGGACTACAACTTGGATGAATGTGTGTGACTTCCCGTTTGTTTTAGAACATGTGTTGTATTTTATAGTAGGTACTAGGTAGTGTGCCTGTATGCGCAGTGTGCAAATCTAGTTAGATAATTTGTTATTTATTGGTAAAAAACATATTGGTGGTAAAAACTGGTGAGAACATTATTTATATTTCATTATTCATTACAGGTTCAGCTCAAACAGCCATAGTAGATGAGCATTAGAGGTGTGGACATTTCTCGATTTATAAGATGCATCGCGATGTACGATTCTGCATCGATGCAGTGACAGAACATAAATCGGGAGTTTGGTTTCATATCAGCTTAGTGAGAGTCTTACTGCGTTCTGTCATTTTATGTTGCGCTAGTTTCTCTCCTCTCCTCTGATCTCTGTTTCCCCGAGGGCAGAGCTTTACACACACCCCGTGTGTGCGGAGGTGAGAGGCGGCATTCAAACGATCTGCAGTCCACTAACTTGTTGCTCTCACTACCAATAACAGCTGCTCTGTTATGCCAAATTCACATCAGGCAGCAGCGAAGTGCAGATCGCCACAATGATGACATTTTTCTGAGGCGTGTTCATGTGTTTCAGGCGAGAAGAAATTCTTTATAACATAGGTCAACATGTCAGGACTCTGTTTACTGATTGGCTGCGGGTACTCTCTGGCTGTGCTTCGCACTAAAAGTTTAAATATCCCCAACTTTTTGTTTGGTTGCACTTCCCCGCAGAATCAAACGTCCGCTGTGCGCTCATAGATATCGCATAGTAGAAGAACTATGAGTAAGGGAAGGTCCGTAGCTGCTAGGCAGTGTAAATGCGATCGGCTTTGTGCTGCATTCACATGATGCCGGAATAGTCTGAAAAGTTATCTCCCTGCCCATTCACCCCCCCCAAAGCAGTCAACCTAGGAAAACACTGAGCTGCTATGTGAAAACCTTATTTTTGTAGATTACAGCACACTGCAGAATTATTTAAGTGTTGTTTTTATTAAGTTTATGTGAGGTGGCTCACACAGATACTGGTATTGAAAAGAAGCTTTTATATTAAAGTCTGTACAGTCAGATCTTTGAAAGCACTTTCTAAATAAAAAAGGGAGTTCAGATTTATCTGACTGCTTGTATTAATAGATAACATTTTTTGCTATGTGCAGTAATATAGAAAATTGAGGATGCAATACATTGAGATGCATCGAGGATCGTTGGGAATTTGAATCGTTGACAGGTGAACCGTATTCAAATCGAATCGTGAGGCCAGTGAAGATTCACACCTCTAGTAAGCATGTGGTGTGTCTCTATTTTAGTTCATTCAACCTACACCCCAACCACTCCGGCACGATGAAGAGTACATTGGTAATAAGAGTGATGATGATTGGTCAATGGGATTGTATGCCCCAAACCCAGTATAAAGCACTAAGCTCACAATAATAACCTAAATACCTAATACCTAAATACATTCAGCAGGTGTGTTAGTTTATTATACCTCGCTCTCCTTTTCCTTTTGACCTCTTCGCCTTTTTGTTTTCCTTCTTCCCTTTTTTGCTTCTCTTCTTGCCATCCTTCTTCTGCTTCTTTTTCTTCTTTTTCTTCTTTCCCTCATCAGAAGAGTCAGAGGTAGAGGTAGAGCTTGAGTCAGAGCTTGAGTCAGAGCTTGAGTCAGTGCTGGAATCGTTGCTGGAATCCGTGCTGGAGTCCAACCTCATGGCCTGCGGCTCCTTATCTCCAGTGGCCATTACTTCCAAGTTCCCATCTGTTGATGAATGATAAATGACAAACAGAAATAAACTTTAAGTTTAGTCCCCACAAAGGATTCGCCTAAAGCCCAGAGGAGTCTGCTTTTATCACAATATACAACATTACAGAATGACATTGGTGTGACTGAGCTTGAGCAACTGATAACCTAAGGTGGTTTGAGGTTGTTACATGAAGTGCATACTAATTGATGCGGTGGAGGTTAGATTGGGTATAAAGAGACATTGCAGAAGTACAAATAATGTTCACAAAACTTTAGATGGGATGTCTTATGTTTTATATATACAAAAAGGAGTTGTGTATGAGAAAATGCATTAGTCTGCTACTTTCAAACTGCTTTGTGTAGAACGTTTCTATCACTATTAGTGTATTTCCATTAATTCTAACCAATTAGTGCTCATGTGGTCTAAGCCAATTCATCTTTAAATGGAGAGCCAATATGCTATGACAAGGCAGCAGTCAACAGCCTATACACAAGTGAAGTTAATTAAATTCCTAAAGGAATTCCTGAAAAATGACAACAATAGCTGAAATATTGTAAATATTATAGCCCAAATAAGAGACTTGAATTCCCTGGGAAATTGTATTTTCTCTGTTAAATTGTTTTTAATATTTTTGGTGAACATTTCAAGAGTTTGATTTATAATGCAAAAATACATTTGCAGTGCTCTGCCTGAATATCAATAACAAACTACCTTTGTATAACACTGAGCAGAGACCTATAAATGTAGAAAGTACATGTCCAGGGACTACGGATGAAAAATAGCCTCTTTGCTAACTCTGGCACATTTACAGTAATGTTTATCAATGTGCACTGTCCCTGATAAATAAATGAATAAATAAAAAAATAGATGGCGAGGCAGCCATTTTTGTTTGCAATTCAAAAGATGCACATAAAGCAGCAGCCAATAGGAGGCTATACAGTTTTAAATGCAATTGATAGTAGCCCAAATAGGTAAAATCAAAGGGGCGATGATATGCTGTCAAGATACTGTCATAAAAACAAACCCATGTGCAGTGGTAGCACTTTGATGAAGTGCTCCCAAGCGCCCTGCCAGCAGTTTTCTTTCAGTGAAAAACGCTATATGGACACACGCCATTAGTGATCCTACACATTGTCCAGCTAAATATCTACATGCACTAAATGTAAAAATATAACGCCAAATCAAAAATAGTTACTTGAGAAAAAATAATATTGAAAGGCTGGCAATAATATTCAATAATAGCTGAAATACTGTTGTGGTATACTGCGCCCTAATTATTTTGAAGCCACACAGGTTCTGGAGAGCCCTAATGTAAAACTTTGCTCCACCTGTACAAACCTTGCTCTTGTATAGAGTTCTTGGCCTCAAGCTGCTGCTTGAGTCTGCCATTTTCCTCCTCTAGCTCATCCACCCGAGACTGGAGCATCTCCGCCTTCTTTCTCCATACAATATGCTGCTTGACAAGCATACTACTTTCCATGTTACCAGCTGCAAAATAGGACATGACAAATTAGGAATACTGGTCAGAAGGCTAAGGCGATGATTTGGTATAAAAAACGTTTCACATGTTTGAGTACTTCTGTTCTGGAACTGCTCAGAAACCCCCTTATTGTCAATATACCTAGGAAAGCTACACATTCTCTAAATGTCTCTAGTTTGTGGTTGAACAGTTTCATGAGGCTGTGATTATCCTAGATGTCACAACATCTAATTTTATACATTGATGTCAAGTTTCAAAACATGGTCTCACTATGAAATGACTACTATGGGGACTAACATCATCACACATTAATACAACTGAGCTCATTGGATCCACAAGAGTCTCAGCTTTACAGTCTAACCCAATTAATGCAATTCCAAGACTGTATAGGGACCCCAATATGCAGAAATATTCAAATACACCATTATGAAAAGGCGTAATTAACACATTATACTGCATGTAAAAAACGGTTTTTGCCCAAAACTGCATGTGATTATCATAAAGTGGGTAGGCCTATGTCTGTAAAGGGGAGACTTGTGGGTACCCATAGAACCCATTTTCAAACAGATATCTTGAAGTGAGAGGTCAAGGAAACCCCTGTGGAAATTGCCATGTCAGTTTTTCCCTCCAAAATGTAGAATGTTTTTTAGCCCCATTGCCGACAAGCTAGCATCACGTGGTTGGTACCATTGGATGCCATTAGGTCATCTACTTTCATATGATATCATCATTACCAGCTTCAAAACCGAGCCCGGTACAGCCGCTAAAAGACAGTAAAGTCGGCCGCGATCCTGCGGGTCTCATTAAGGAGAAGATTCAAACTAAGCATGTTAGCTAGCATTCTGTTTGAGCTACCAAGGAACCTTCTATATGAACCGTTAGCCCTGCTGCTCCAATAACTTTAGTTGTTATATTAGCTTTTTCCTAAGACCGTGTCTATGGCTATAAGTCGTTAGTTTTTTTTGCTGGTAGGTAGGGTTAACAATGTTAACCTTACCGATATGCATGTTAACTTAACATGCATATCGGTTATTTAACATGCATATCACTTAGCTAATAAAGTTAGTGGTAGTTTGTCAGGATAGTTCACATAGGCTATCTAGAGTGTGAAGTTAGCACACTACTAACGTCAACTACTTTGACATTTATAAACCCAACTTACCACTTTCTTGTATGGAATCGCCTCCTACTGCCTCATTAATCGCTCTCCGTGACTTTGCCCGGGTACAATGCACGGGACCCACGGCACTGCTCCCGTTGCCAGATGAGGGGCGGGTTACTGAATGCACCTGAGAAAAAATGCCATGTCGATGCTGAAAATAAAAGTGAGATACCAATATTGGTTCACATGCAAGTAATAAGGACTGCTTTCTAAAAAAAGACAATGTTACCTAAGGAAGTTGACACTTACCATCTCGACGACCAAAACATCTGAAATCCAAGGGCGCACTTGTGCAGTAGACTAATCAGGCAGTAGAAGTGCTTGGTGAATATCATTTAGTCACGTGTCAACTCTGCCAACACCATAGACTGTACATATAACGCTGGTCCTGGGAGGTGTTTATATCTAAATCAAGCGTATCCCATAAGTTCTCCAGCCAATGAAATGAAAGTGCGCCAGTTTTCAATTTTTGGGATGTCTTGGTAGATAAATTGACCAACAGTTACTAGCTCGGTCCGACGGCTGGCTAATGCTATATGGCTTCACTGGAGAGAAAACTTTTGAGAACAGTTTATGTTAAAGAAACTAAAAAATCAACTTTAAAATTAATAAAATGGTTGCAAACGATTGGCTTGATTGAAATGCAAAAACTGCCGCCACAAAATGAAGATGGTCTCCTCCCAGACCAAGGACCATCACATCTGGTAAGAATAAAATGCTTGCAAACTAAAGGGCCCCATATTTTGTTATGCAATCGGCTGTAGGTAGGAATAGGGCATTCTTCTGCTACATTGTTTTCTAATATTAAGTTAGCTTACCTAGAGGGCATGTTCACACAGAACCATGGATTGCTATAGGAAGGAACCAGAAGGCCCGCATAAGCAATTCACAAATTAATGTCTAATACCGGTGCCCCTCAAGGCTGCGTGCTCAGCCCTCTCCTCTACTCCCTGTTCACCCACGACTGCGTGGCCACACACAGCTCCAACACCATCGTGAAGTTTGCTGATGACACGACCGTCATCGGCCAGATCACAGACGATGACGAGACGGCGTACAGAGAGGAGGTCGAAAACCTGACATCTTGGTGCCAGGATAACAACCTCCATCTCAACATCAGCAAAACAAAGGAGCTGATTGTGGACTACAGGAAGCAGCAGGGAGAGGGACCATCAATGGGACTACGGTGGAGAGAGTCAAAAGCTTCAGGTTCCTTGGGGTCCACATCACTGAGGACCTGACATGGTCTCTTCACACCACCACCATCACCAAGAAAGCTCGACAGCGGCTCTTCTTCCTCCGCAGGTTGAGGAGGTTCAAAATGGATTCCAGGATACTCTGCAACTTCTACAGGTGCACGATAGAGAGTATCCTCACTGGCAGCATGACGGCCTGGTACGGCA
Source organism: Trematomus bernacchii (assembly GCF_902827165.1). NCBI lineage: Eukaryota > Metazoa > Chordata > Actinopteri > Perciformes > Nototheniidae > Trematomus > Trematomus bernacchii. The sequence goes on from NW_022987643.1 coordinate 100,600, forward strand.
GCTGCACCGACCTCGATCGTAAGGCTTTACAGAGGGTGGTGAAAACTGCACAGCACATCACCAGGACGGAGCTGCCATCCATGGAGGACCTTTACTCCCAGCGGCTCAGGAAGAAATCACTACGGATTATCAAAGACCCCCATCACCCCAGCCACAAACTGTTCTTTCTGTTGCCGTCTGGCAGACGTTACCGCAGCATCCTGGCAAGGACAAGAAGATTCGGAGACAGTTTCTTCCCGCGGGCAGTGAGACTGTTAAAAAATTGAACTGTTGAAACAACATCAAACATTCATCTGCTACTCAGTAGTATGTATCTAATACCTAATATATATATATCATTCCAATAACTTGTATATAGACTCGTACTGCACTATTCCACATCATAACTTTATTTCATTTTTATAACTATTATTATTTTTGTATTGCTCATGCTCTTATTGTTATTGTTATTATGTTATTATGTTGCATTGTTGGAGAAGCCTGTGACATAAGATTTTCAACTGCATAATTACTCTGTAGCTATGTCAGATTGACAATAAAGAACCTTGAACCTTCTATGGCGGTACATTACATTCTTGGCAGATTTTTGTTATTTTGGAACACACCTACAAGAAATATGCACAAATGTCAATGCCCTTGTCAATTAACTTCAAGTGCTGTAATACCAAATATTAACATGTGGGGATTGTATATGGACAAAATTAAGATATCAAGTGTGAGGAGGCCTCTAGGATGTACATTTTTGTTCTCTCTCCCTCAGCTACCCATGGAGGCAAGATACAATTTAGACAAGTAGCCAGCTAACTAATGTTACAAGATATTTATTTCAGCGTATAGTATAGATAATGACACTGACATGAACTAGGCTTACTTGCATAAACAGTATGGTTTTTACATAAGCTGCTGTTATTTGAATTACTTATATATCCAACTTAGTGTGTATGTGTGCGTAACACACACATAGAAAATGTTCAGTTTATCATACAATTTGATGTCCTGCAATTTACAGGGAATGCCGACGTAAAAGATGTGGACGTTTGAGGAGAAGTGTTAGGACAAAGTCACTTTTCTCACAATCACACTGCAGTTTATTCGCATGGATGAAGTACATACATAGGTAAGCAATGCAAAGGTATTATCTTATTACAGTATTTGATAGATTACAGTAGCCTCTGTGTAGAGTGCATTTGAGTATATGGAGTACATTTGCACTACAGCACATGCTGTTATCATAATTTATGGTGGCATGGATGTATGGTCAATCTGAAAGAATATTACAAAAGCATATCCTGTCATATAACCTGCCTTGATTGGCCAGATATGTTACAGTAACAAAAAAACTCTCTGACGTGACTTTTGGCTCTTGCTAATTTCATCATGTTGTAAGTTGACCATATTTTGTTTTTCTGCTCTTAAGTATTAATTTGTTCTGCTTTCAAGCATTAGGATTTCTTATAAATCATAAGTGTGGGCTTCTGACAGAAGAGTATGGTGGTGATTATATCTATACAACCAGATGGGACACTGTGTTGCAATGAGCATCAGTTTTAGTCAGCCCTGTACAGGATGGTTGATTGACAGGATGGCTTGTTATTGATGCTAGTTGAAAAACTAATGGCCCAAATACAATATACTCGGTATAAATTATGCTTCGTGACTTATATCTTGATCAAAGAAATGTTTTCTTCTTTGGAAAATGCACTGTCCTTATTTCATTATTTGTGTTAATCCTTGATAGATTTGCCCAGGGTTTGCATCTACGGCAAGTTGACATGCTTCAAGATGGCATTGCAAAGAGCTCAGCAACACTTTCCATGATGTCAAAGAAACTCAGAAGAATCTGTGTAAAAAGCCTGGGAAAGCACCAAAAGAAAAAGAAGCAGAAAGTCGGTGGAGTTAATGTCCTTGTCCACATTGATGAGAGCAAATTCTGCCACAAACGCAAGGTAATATAATTTAAATGTGCAATACACCTGACTAAATGTGTTACATTTTCTATAACCTGAAAGAGCTTACATCATTATGTGAATCATAATTTAGGAGATATAGAGAGTGGGTGGGAGGGGAGAGTCATAGATAGGATGTACAAAAGAAATGGCAGAAATGAATATCACTCTCCCCAAAGCTGTCAATCAGTTAATAAAAAACGTTGATGAAAAATGTGATTATGTGAAATGTGATATACTCATTTTATTGTATTTGTTTAACCTAAAGAGGGTTTATTTACGGAAGCGTAATGCATACACGTGAGAAATAAACGTTTTCTGTTTTTCTTAATTAACAAGATTATTATCTCAGAATTCCAGGAAAGGTTCTCGTGAAAAACCTTTTTTTCCTCAAGTGAATGCATTAGGCTTCTGTATCTATCTTATATATTAGTCAAATAAAACAGGAACAGGTGTTCCTAACTCAAACATTACATACATAATGAATACATAATTAAATATTCACACAAAGCCAGAGTCAAGACTAAATTGAATTGCATTGCAGTGTCACAAGATTTGGTAATTGTTTTCAATCAATTTCAGTCAAGATTTTCTGGTTCCTAATGTGGTCATAGTGACATAAATAAAAGCACAAATTCATGAACTGTCGAGGAGAAAAAAGATAACCTTAGGGTTAGACCTTGAGAAGATTATCCATTTCCAGCAAATCATTTTGTAAGCATGTTTACTGTGTTATAAGGAATTTAAAACAGATTTAGATGAAAAGGTAATTACACCTGACTAACAATAGATTGATTAAACATAAAGTCAAGAGATTATTTTGTAATAATATTCACACTGTTTTTTTAAAAACTTTTTTATACTGTTTTTTGGTAGTATGGAAGAGGACGCTTTGGTAACACCTGGAGAAGAAAGAGATCTTGGGTGTTTGGTATACTCGAGATCAAAGCTGCAAGCAGACGTCCCATTCTTCGCCTTGTAAAGAGAAGAAACAAGGAGACCCTTGTTCCCATCATCAAGAAGCATATCAAGCCTCAAAGTCTTGTTGTGAGTGATGAGTGGAGAGCATATGCCAGTCTTTCCCAGGAGGGCTACAGGCATGTCAGGGTCAACCACAGCCAGAATTATGTTGATCCACAAACAGGACTACATACACAAAATATTGAGAGAGCATGGCAGACATACAAGAGGGAAGTTTGGCGTATGCGGGGGAATCGTTCTGAGAAAACCTTGAAAAAACAGCTCTCCTTCATAGAGTGGACCTACTGGTTAGCAAGAACCTATAAACATGGTGTACTTGGAAGACTTATCAAGGACATAGGGAATGGTAACCACAGATAAGTTTAGGACCTTTCTGTAGCCTAATTAGTGTTGTTAACTGATCGAGCTTTACACCCTGGTAATTGGCTGGGGGTTAGACCCACACATTGGGCCCAAAGGCTCTTTGCTGACGCCCATAAACGTCCTGAACACAGCAAAATAAAATTGTATTTATAGTTATTAAACTGTACAAATCTGCAGTGCAGTGATTTTTTTTCGTTTGCCTGGTATGACTACCAGCTGGTAGATAATGTGTTTCAAACTTTATTTTTTACCATTTCACAACTGTTCAGTTTTTTTTACTTGTAGTATATTCTTAAAACAAAAAAGCTTTCTTTCTCTGATATGCTGTGTATGGTCAATCCCAAAGTGAGAAAAACTACCATGCCCTGCAGTTTTAGGCAAACTGTTAAGCCTTTTTGTATTTTATTTTTGCATTCTATTTTTGCGACCTGTTAATAATTACGTTTAGATGTAGGATTTTAGTAGGATTGAATGTGGTTCACAACTGTTCAGTGTTTTTACTTGTAGTGTATTATTAAAATAAAATAGCTTTCTTTCTCTGATATGCTGTGTATAATGTTTGTTCTACTGTGCTTTATAGCCTGGTATTGACTTCAGTTATCCAGTGTTCGTGATCAGTTGTGCAAAAGATTTCGCTTTATTCCCATGTCTGTTGCATATAATTAGTGGATGTATGTGTTCTGTTGATAGATTATAGACTTTCTACTGTTCTCAACTGTTTTTCACTTTAATTGGATAGTCCTAACACATGCCTACAAACGCTTAGTGGAGAACCTACTAAAAGTATACTGATAGTCAACTCTAGATTAGTTGACAATCAACAGATAGTCAACTAAACTCTAAAGTTACTTATCTGTTGATCATCAACTAATGCTTAATGTAATAGTCAACTAAACTCTAAAGTTACTTATCTGTTGATCATCAACTAATGCTTAATGTAATAGTCAACTAAACTCTAAAGTTACTTATCTGTTGATCATCAACTAATGGTTAATGTAATCTTTAGTTGACATCTTGACTCTCAACAGATTATCAACAGATAGTCGACATGACCCTCTTGACTATCAACTGACAGATAGATTTTGAGTAGTTGATTGTCAATTTTGAAGATGTTGACACAATCTACAGATAGTAACGTTGAATATCGGTTAATAACCTGTTGCAAAAAACATGTTGACAGTCAACATGTTTTTTGTACAATCTATAAATCAACCTTGAGATGTACCTTATATTCTACTGGCAGTTAGTTGAATGCATGTTACTTGTCTGTTGAAACAGTGTTGTTGAATGTCTGTTGAATATCAACTGATGACTTATAGAGTGTTAACTATGGACTATCAAAATAAAGTGTTACCTTTTTTTCTCAGGTACCTGGCAACTGGTGATTCATACAGGACCATAGCATTCAGCTATCGGGTCGGGCATGCAACAGTGGCTGTCATCGTCAAGGAGGTTGCGGGTGCCATCCGGACCGCCCTGGTTGAGGAGACCATGCCAGTACCACAGCCGGAGGACTGGAGAGCCATCGCTGCTGAGTTTCAGGAGATCTGGAACTTTCCAAATTGCGTTGGTGCCGTTGATGGGAAGCACGTGGTGATCCAGGCTCCGGCAAATTCTGGGTCCCTCTACTTCAATTACAAGTCCACCCACTCCTTGGTACTGCTGGCTGTCGTGGATGCCCAGTACCTCTTCAGGGTAGTGGATGTTGGAGGCTTTGGAAGGAGCAGCGACAGTGGGAGCCTGCGGAATTCGGCATTTGGAGAGAGCCTCAGAGATGGCAGTCTGCAGCTACCACCTGACACCGTCATCCCAGGAGCAGAGCGGCTGGGCCTTCTTCCCCATGTGTTTGTAGGAGATGAGGCTTTTCCGCTGCTTTTTCCGCTGCTGGACAACCTGCTGGTTGAATGTGCGTTTGGCATCCTCTCATCCCAGTGGAGAATGTTCAGGCGTGTCATCACCACCAGCCCGGAGGTAACAGAGTTGTGTGTGAAGGCCACCTGTGTGTTGCACAACTTCCTCCGCAGGAAGACGATAGGAAGGCGATCACGCACCTCTTGCAGAGTCCACGGATGAAGCTACTCCAACCCTGTGTGATGCACCGAGGATGGGCTCCAACAATGCCACACGCAGATACATCCAACTGCGGGAGACCTTCAGCTCCTATTTTAATGAGGAGGGTGCAGTGCCATGGCAGCAGTATGTGGTGTAGGGTCACCATGGCTCTTTTAAGAGCCTCCAAACCAAAAGCTCTTTTAAGAGCTACCCATATTTTCTTTAAAAAGCAAATATTCCAAATGAGCCATTTTAAAATCAAACATTCCTAATAAACATGTTTCTTGAATTGATATTATGATATGACTAACTACCTTTTTCCTTCAGTCCTGTTTTTAGTGATAAACCACTCATAATTACAACAGGTTTTCACCTGAACAATTACAGAAGACAGCACATTATATATCGACATACATGAAGCTTCTGGTATGTTGCAACTGACAAACCACATGAACAAGTCAAGACACAGTATAGCCATAACATACTTTAAATAACTTTTATTTATGTAATGTTGTGAGTGAAGTGTGTGATGAGTGTAAAAAGATGTAATGTGGATCAGTATCAGTATCAGTATTTAATTTTCCTCCTGGTCTGCCTCTAAAACCACCTTGTGGATGGCAAATCTCACTCTCAACCTCTTCGCTCTCGACATCAGTCTCATGGTGGGCAAGAGACTCCTGAAGAACAACAGGTCCTCCTCCTCCTCCACCACCAATGGCATGGCCAGAATTGGAGCGACGGCAGACAGCAAATTGTGTTCGAAGGAGGACATCTCCTTTGCCCTTTTCCTTTTCCCCCGGAACGAACCACTTGCATCCTCCTGTCCTGTCTCCCCTGCCTCTGCTGGCTGTTAGCTGGCTGACTGGCTGGCTGACTGCCTGGCTGACTGGCTGGCTGACTGGCACCTGGCTGATTGCCACCTGGCTGGCTTTCCTGGCTCTCTTCTCTTACCAGGGTGGATGGAGGCAGGGTTTGCCGGGGGACATTGCTGGACGTCTCGCGGTCAATCATGAATGGGTTTAAAAAACTCATGATTGCCGCGAGACGCCAGGGCTTGTATCCCCCTGAAGACCCTGCACCGCTTCTTTTCCCCTCGTTTTCATTTTGTTTCTCCTTCCTGTACCTGTCCCTCAGTGTCTTCCATTTCTTTTTGCACACTTCCTCTAATAAAATGAAATGAAAGAATACAGTTAATTTCTTTAATTTACAACAATTATTCCTCCATTAATGAAAACCAAATCCCTTTATCACTGTCAATTGCATAAAAGGTTTTACATGTCACACTTTATCAGAATCAGAATCAAAATCAGAAACAGGTTTATTGCCAGGTAGGTTCGCACATACTAGGAATTTGACTTGATGTCATGGGGCATATATAAAAAACAAGAAATCTAATATAAAACACAATGTTTTACACCGTAATAAAATACAGTTAAGTTGCAATAAGATAACAATTAAATAAAGCAGTAATTTACATGGAAATAGAATGCTATGAATGCATTTTTGCATATAAACTAAGAAATGTGAAATCAGAATATGTGCAGAAAGGAGAATGACATTGTGTGCATTAATGTGATGCATATAGTCTATGATGTGGCAGAGGTAAAGTGTCAGCGGGGAGGGCTATGATGAACATTTATGAGATTAATGTCTGGTGCTATTTTATGCTATGCCATGCTGGCTAAATATACTGTCTATGCTTGCTAGCGATGTTAAAACGAAGTAAACTGGATCTAAAATCCCCAAACAGGCGAAAACCTACCAGTTTCACCCACTGTCTCTGCCACCTCCCTCCATGCCTGGTTCCTCCGGTTTGTATCCCGGTATGTAAATAGGGACTGGTCATAAAGAACCGGGTGATTTGCTACCGCAACAACTAACTTTTCCTCCATTTTGTCAATTTTGTTAGGAATATAGAAATGACCTGCGGTATGTCTCTCCCAGCTTACACGCCGTTTGATTGGCTAGAGCTTGAACTGTCAGATTTGCGTACACGAGATTTGATTGGCTGACGCTTCCACCTCAGCCTTAAAAGTTGAACATTGTTCAACTTTGAATCCTGAAAATCCTGAAAATCTCCCCTCGCCTGCCCACAATGCAGTTCGGCAAAAAGTGAGGGAAAGTGACGTCAAAGTGAATGGGCAGAAGCGTTTCAAGATTTTTTAACGCTGCTGTGTGGACGGTCCGTAACAAAACAGGGAAAACAATAACACTTTTTCGAGGAAAAACAAGGACTATGATCAGGAGCTTAGAGGTACGTAATATGTCCGTGGAGTAGGCTTGTACGTTTGTCCTGAATGAGGAAACAAACTGGCAATGGACAGGAGGGAACTAGCACAATATATACACAGGGTAAGGGGAACAGGTAGAAACAATCAGGTTGGGGAAAACAATCACGGACGCAGGAGACAGATAGGGGCGGGGAGCGTGGAGGCCTGAAATGAGGGAGAATTACTTATCAAAATAAACATAAAGCACAGGACAAAAGGACATGACAAAACTAACATAAAGAATAAACTTTCACAATACGTTTCTTAGACATGACAATGGGCTTCAATCCTCACTCTGTTATTCAAACTCAATACAATATTGTTCTGTTACATTTGACAAGCTCACATGTTAAGATGTTCTTCAACTAAGACATATAACTAACCAGAATATGCTGCTAATGTTTTGCCACATTGTTTTATGTCAATAATATTACATTGCTTTGAAATATGTACCATTGTATCACTAGAGAAGGCTGATTAAAACATTGAGGAGGGTGTTCTGTCAGTACCTCTATCACACATAGGGCTGTCACACTCTAAAAAGTCATTCAGGGGACCTTTTACACCACTTAATTAAATGCATGGTTGCAAGATACAAATTTGAATTAATTGATTTGGATAAACATTTTAAGTTGCAAATATTAATTTATAAGTTGTGTTGACGTAATAATGTTGGTTCGGGTTAGGGTTAGGGGTTAGGGTTACATACACAATAGTGAGTAATTTAAACTCGGATTTCTGCGTTAATTGACTTAAAACTCAATTCAAGTTGTAGTAAGTAATGCAATTGGATTGATAACTTAATTGTTCTACACATTGAGTTAAGGATTTCAAGTCCACTCCCACTTAACATGCCTGGACAAGTTCCGACAGTTAAGACTAATCGAAATACTATACAAAGGACATTTTAAGGTAAAATACAGTAGATAGCTTTGTAGTTGCACTGTATAGGCAAATTGCTGTTTGACCAAAATTAGCAGCCTTTGAACTGTGAATAGTTCTGTGAGAGGGTACAAAGTAGTAGAGGCTACTGTGAGTGTAAAAATACTTTGGTTACTATTGTGATATAACTTTTTATTAAAAAAGATCTTGGTGAAGATTTTTTCACCAACATTTTTTCAGCATGTCCTTGATGATGAATATCGTCATCATCAAGGACATGCTTCTTGAGGTAGGATCGTTATTTAGAGTTGTAATTTTTTTTTTTTTGTCAAGTTGATGGCCGTCACCCATTCAAAATATATTAATTTTGGTAATTTCTCTTTTTTTCCTTTTTCAAAACTAGCACAATACAATTGAAGTATGCAGAGAACTATAGCCATACGCTGCCTTGTCGTGTACCTTGGAGTTTTCTCCAAGGTACACAGGACCTTTTCAAGGAGTTTAGCTAAGTAATTAAAAATCTTGAAATAAAATCCATGGGCACAGTGACACAGGACAAAAGCACTGCTCTCTGTCAGTTACATTCTGAAGCATATTGCACTTTTGGCCACACCCCAATCAATAATATCTTGGCAACGTTCAGCATGGATAGGTGTTGACAGCAATGGCATGGGAAAAGGATTGTGTCAAATTTGAAAAGTGGCTTCTGCTCTTCACTTAACCAGTTCAAATATTGTATGGAACCTGCTAAAAAGATGAGAAGGTACACTAAAACTTGCATGGTTGTGATTGACAAAATCTGTCCACATGCATTTAAACACTCAAAACCACCTCTGTGTGTCTTCAGGACCACATTGCCATGATGACACACACACATGCAGACTCAATAGGTGAAAACAATACCAGCGTTGCTTTAGCAGCTGGTAATAATGGCTCTGAATTCGCTAAGAGTGACAGTTTAAAAAGTATGCAATTACCTAATTCATTATCTCTTATGCGCTAACCTATTATTTAAAGTGCTTCAAAAGGACATGAATATCGCCATCATCAGTGACCGGTCCACCCCAGGATCTGACCATACAATGGCAACCATCGTGGTCGAGGGAAACAAATGAATGAGCAAGCATTCTGCGTTAAATGTGTTCATACTGTTTAAAATAATGACTGTCGGCAGTGTAAACATCTTTGTTACATATTTTGTAAAATTGATGTGTGTGATCCGCAGATTGGTGGCCATTGAGTTTGTTACTGTAGTTTTATAAAAACTTTACAGATGTTACATATTTGGCACTGGTTTTAAATATGCAAAGGCCTCTAACTTCGATGTGATGGCAGCATTTATTTGCTGTGTCCTCGTTTCCCATGGTAATGTGTTTATTTATTATTTGTGGGACAATTAAAATTGGTGTTATTTATCTTTTTTTTCTCAAGATTTAAATTAAGCTCAGCGCAAGTTCTTTCAGGAAGACTGGTATATACATTCACTCCGCAGCTGCATATAATCAGCTCATCACAGGCGTTCTCTTTAACCTATTACATTTCACCTCATTCTCCAGCAGCCAATCACCGTGCTGCAGCCAAACTTTAAAATGGTTCTCCTCTCTCCTGCAGTCAGCTGTGATTTCAGGTGTTCATGCTGCCGCCCGCCTCCTCCCCATTCACCTCCTCCCCATCCACCTCCTTTCATCATATCCAGTGCCAGGAGAGTTAATCCAAAGACCTCATCACATCCCCTCTTCATCCCATCTCCTCATCAAATCCAGATCTTCAGCATCATCACCAGTGTCCCATGTCCGGGGGGTTCCCTATATGCTCACGGCTGTATTTCCCCCTTTAGATATACGATTTCAGGATCGGGGTCTAATCGCCAAAGATTTAACATTTATCATATGACATGTGTGAATAAATGTTCAAACAAAATGAAGTCTCTCCTGATTGAAATATCATGTGTAAATAATATGGTAAAACTAGTTGGAACAACTTGATCTTTGGAGTAATCAACTTAAAAACTTGTGTTTATGCTACCAATTATTAAGTAAGTGGTAATTAAAAACATCTCTGATTGTAGAGGAAAAGCCTTCTCCCCTAACTCAAATAAGTTTGTTGGTTTAACAACATTTCATTAGAAGTTGTCATAACTCAATAAACATTGATGCAAACTGTTGCGTTGATTTTCTTTGTTGAGCCAAAGCATTTGTTTTTAGAGTGCAGATCGCCTGTCTCTACTCTACACCCCAGCATACACCCCTCAGCATACCCCCCTTCCAGGAAAAAACTCAAACCGCCACCAAGACTGTTAGGACATGGCCTGAAGGTGCTTCCTCTCAGCTTCGAAAGGCCATACATAGACATTTTTGAGGATGTGAAGATCAACTATACATTACTGTGCTACTGTGCTAGGCGCTTCAGATTCATCCAAGCACTGACGAAGATATTCAAAAACAGCTTTTACCCCTGTGCCATACGAGAACTAAATACTGTTAATATCTATTCTATAATATTATACTATATTCTTTCTTATTCTGATTCCCTGTGTGTCAAATCATGTTTCTCAAAATACTACTGTTGGTTAATGAAACCCTGTTTGGTTTAGGGCTGGAGTACATTTCTTATCTGCTGCAGGCAAGACAGTCTGCGTTCTGTCCGTCAAAATGTAACATGCACAAAAAACTGTAGACCAGTGACAAATAAAAAAAATAACCTGCTCCATCTCACATGTTTCTTTATCCTTTTCTTTTTTAGTTAATGTCATTCTTTACTCTTTTTAAATCCTTTCCTGGTTGTTTGGTGAGATTATGTTTTCCCAAAATATTTATTTTAGTTGAGAACAGTTGAGTTTAGAGGGACTTTTTCAAAATATTTGTTAATTTGAATTTAGGATAAATTGACCACCTTAATATAAAACCTGACCTCTGAGATGTCCAGTGTTTTAAAATGGTCAGTCTCTATCCTGCTCCATGCACATGTCTTTATCCTCTTATTGTGAACATAAATACAAGTCTGGTTCAGAGAGAATACACACATCAGGGAAACGTCCTCAAAACATTGCACTTTTCATCAATGTAATAATGACACATAAAACAGGATACTCTTAAATAGCAGCAAATAATAACGTACCTGACGAGCTCCAAATGATTAGGCAGCCAGCCCAGATACTCTGTCTGCCATCTTTATTGAAATTTGGTAAATTCTTTGCTCTATGGCCCATCTGGAGCTTTGGCAATCAAAGCCAGCCTGTAGGTCCAAATCCTCACAACTGGACTGCTGCTACAATACATACCACCACACGGAATACATTAGTGATGGGAAGAACCCATCAATTCCATTATTGTTGCATTATACATCATACAGTGCATTACAGGTACTGTGGATGGCTCATCTTCATTATTTGGAAATACATCAGGATTATATCCGTGTAAGTATGTTGCAATTGTAAAACCAATAAACTTTGCCAAAACATTTCCCCTGATGCAATTCTGGATTTTGCATACATTTTCATGTCATAACACTCAATAACTGTGTTTGGAGCATGTACAATACATCTTTACCGAAATGCTCATACTGTATAACTGAAGCAGAGCATTTGAGTCAGCAGTCAAATAGATTTTTTCCGGATTGAAAAATGTGGCTGTTGTATCAGCTCGGACCCCTACAGAGACCAGTGATTCTCAATGCTCGGCTTTTATGTGTCAGGGTAATAGAGGCTTTTATTGCAACCACACACCCCATCTTCAGTTGTTCATTTATCAGCTAAATCAGCTGCTGCAGTGTGTTTATGAAATTCTGCATTCCTCTGGGTCCTAATGACGCATTGTAAGAGAGAGTACAGAGATTCTGCGCAATAACAAACGATCAGCACACACATATTCCCATATGGGCTCCCAAGGAATATATCTGATCATATTGTGTGTGTGTGTGTGTGTGTGTGTGTAAATTGAAAGTATTGGAGGGGTGGGGGAGGCTATACATTAACAAGCCTCATTCACCAGCCTTTCCAATCCATCATATCTAATCTATGCATTTCATGTAACATGTGTGCATGTAGGTCACAGAGTGTGTGTGTGTGTGTGTGTGTGTGTGTGTGTGTGAGGAAGCAGCAATACCCATGATTCATCCTCCAATCCTTTTCTCTTAGTCAAGTTTTTGAATGAGGTGCTGACTTGTATATGTAAAAGCATTTGGAGTTGTTGCAAAGACTAGCAAATCACTATGTAAATGAAGTTTGCTTACTATGTATACCAGAGTGCAAAGTGTGTGTTTGTACAGTAACATGATGGAGGGGCCTCATATTCCTGACCTCTGTGTTTGTTACATGTCAGAACTCTTTCCATCTACGGTTTGCTCATGCTCCCTCAGGTTAACAGTATTGGCTTTAAACTCAGAGATACAGAGCACGTTTCCACTGACACAGCGTAACAATATTCATTATTCAGTCCACGAATAACGCTCCCCCGACGCTGCTAATTCTAATTCACAGCCGCACTGGCAAGAGCAGCCCCCCCCCCCTTGTGCCACCTCAACCCTTTCCTTCCCCCACACAGAACCAGCACTGATTTAAAAATCACTCTTCCTCTCTACTCCTATTGAAGTTTGCCCAGTTCTTCCTTCATTTTGATTTAAATGTAACCCGAGTGAATTGGTATATAATGGCGCATTTCCACTACACGGCCTCGCTCGGCCTCGCTCGGTATGGCTAGGCCTCGTTAGGACTGGCTCACTTTATGGCGCATTTCCATTACAGTTTAGGAACTAGGGTAGTATCTATAGTAACGCAGTGTAGGCGGAGCCGTGACGTCATCTTCAATGAGAACCCCAGAAAAACAACACAGCCGTTAGCTGTTAGCACTCAGAGCTCACAGCTCCTCATATATGTTCAGAAACTAGACAAAAGTTAAACAAGTACACACCACAGACTGCCTGTGTCATGGTGAATACAGTCGCTGCTTTATTTATGTCTGTATAGGCCGTTGTTGTGAGTGTGGACGGTCGGAGCATATACTGCGTTAGCTTAGCCAATCTCCATTTAGAAAACACGCATTTTAAAAGGTTTTTCGCCTGCGGTCTGTCTGCAGACTTGTCAAAGCATTAATTCATGGTTTTTACAAAAAAGGATCGACGCTCTTGACGAGGTGAAAAAGGTTCAAATCAAAAGGTAACAACAAAAATGAGGATCAAAACTAATTATCAGAAAAATACCGCAACTAAGGATGTCAGAAAGTATCAACAGAAAATCTCTCACAAAATGAGGAACAAAACTTACTAGAAAAACTCGGGTGCATGAATCAGGCTTGAAACACGAGGAAAACCACTGGTACGTTGGCTACTGACATGAAGACAGGACAAGACGAACTGGAACAAGACAAGGGGAGGCTGGGGAATTTAAACAAGAGGTAACTGGGAACAGGTGGAAACAATCAGGGGCGGGGCTGACGCGGGCAGGCACACACACAAGGATAGGGAGTCAAGGGACCTGGAATGAGACACAAAGGGTGAGTACCAAAATAAAACAGGAAGTGGGAGACAAGACAAAAATGACTTAATGAAACACATTTTTGACGAGACACAACACTGGAAGCGCTAATCGCACTTTGTTAATTTACAGGTTTGCGAGGCCAATCCAGCCCCCGGCATCAAGGATTAACATCTGTTTTCTGCTGACGTAAACCATTCAATAAAAGGGTTTTAAATGCCTCTTGTCATTTTTATATAAATGTAATGCAAACTCATATTTAACCGTTTACAAAATGAATATGCTAATACCGAAGCTATTTAAGATTTAACCGAGATCTAAGGCACCTGAGATCACCTCCGTTACAACGCTTTAGCTCATATTTTGAAACACTTCCATCATTCTATTGTGGGTGAAAGTGTGATTGTTATAACTAAATTAAGTGGATCACCTAAAACATTTAATTCATGCTTCAAAACCCAGTGATTGTGTCAGTAAATTAGCCAATGAGAACTTGATTTCTCATTGTGTGAGCTGTACCCGTCAAATATGTTTTCACCATGGAGGTTTAAACCTGAAATGTGTCATTTACAGATCTGTACTCTTGTTCAGTGTGGTTGACTGTCGCAAAATACCATCCTTACTCTGCTATAGAACTGCTATTTCTACGCTAATTGTCCCACCTCACAGAACGTGGCACTATTTGTTTGACATTTACGGAATATACATGTATGACTGAGAGATTTGTTGGGGTGTACCTCGTTCCACTTTGCAGTGATGGAGTAGCTAGCCGATTGGCTGATGCAGAGTGAAGTGCACGTGCTGGAGTGTATGGTTGGACCATGTCTTGTAGGAAGGACCAGATCCCTTTACAGCATGGTAGGCCAGCACCAGTGTCTTGAAGCAGATTCTGGCAGCCACTGGCAGCCAGTGGGAGCAGAGGAGAGGTGTAGTGTGGAAGAACTGGGGGAGGTAGAAGACCAGTCGGGCTATTTCACTGTCACTCCTAAAAGTCTCCACATACCATATTTGATTAGGCACCCAATAAGTAGCAGCACATTTGCAGTTCCACCAGGCTGCTGATGTTCTCCCCTCCTCTGCAGTGAAGGAGTCTCCACCACTCTGCACTCAGCCTCTCTGTCACACTCTCATCAGAAATCATTTATAAACTTCCCTTCACACATACTGAGCTCATATTTCAGATTTCATTACAGCAAACACCATGGGTTGTAATATAATATAATATAATGTATTTTTTGGTGGCACCTTTTGACAAATGAATAACTAATGCTTTAAAGAGGACCCCTTATTGCATGAATTATTACCTAATACATAATAAACACATGTTAATTTGTTTGTATTTTTTAACCTGTTAAGCCCTGAGCCTGTTTTTCAGGTCTCAGGCTCGAAAATGACATTCCCAGAACAAATGACCATATCTTCCCTTCTAAAAGGGTTAAATTAATGATCTTTTTTCTCAAAGTAATGATAAACCTGTGAGTTGGATGTAGAAAAGTCAGAACAATATAGATGTTTTTTATTTTAAAGAAAATTCAGATTGAACATAGTAAAAAACTGTACATTATAGTGTCCGTCCAAAGATTCTTTTTTACTTATAGTGAAAACTACCCCTGGATGATGGTAAGGTAGACTAAAAGCTTTAGGAATCCAAAGTACAACATATAATAAGTACCCTGTATCAAGATTGATGCAAAACAAGTGACAGTTGACCTTTTTAGAGAGGTTTAGCAAAATAAACTCCACCTCTGAGGTGATTTGGGTGGAAATGGGGGTATTACCGTTTCTCTGGAACCCATTGGTCGATTTTGGTGATTGACATCTCTTTCTGACCATTAGAGCCAATAGAATCGAAGGGGAATCTCCCCTCTCACACACATGGTACAAAAAAAAGGTGGGGGCTTCGCGCATGCAGTTTTGCATCAGAGCGAAGGTACTCTAGCTCTGACATCTAGAAACGGAAAAGCAGGTTTATTGCTCATGGATTATCAGAAATCATTTCAAAGGGACACAGACACATGGATTAACTTCAGCAGCGTTTTTATCGTTTTAATGCCATTGAAGACCACTTTTGACGAGACTACGACACAGGTAAACCATGTTAGCGTTTTGAGCTACCTAGCGCCACATGTTTTGATGTCTGTTTTTGTTGATAAAGTCGCAAGTTCGTATCATTGAGTGATAATGAGGGTACCCATCGATTCTGTGTCAGCTCACGATCAGATCGATGTGTTGGATGTGCAGAAAAGATAAATAATAAGGTTTTGTGAGTGATTTTCGGTGCAGTAATCTGTTAGCATTTTTCGCTCGTTGCTAATTCAGAGGCTCAGTGTTAGCATTGTGGGTTTTCTTTTAAAAAAAAAAAAAAAAGATCAGTTAGATGAGTTTCTTCCCGTTACATGGATATAAAACATTCATAGTTTTATTAAATGAACATGCCCTCAGACACTGTTTCCTGCAAGATGTTGCGGGAGTGCCCCGGTACCGGGGTCTCTCGGGCTTAACAGGTTAAGAGAACAGAAACAGAAATATTGAATCTATTTTAAAAAGGGGTGATTGGTAATTGTTGTCTTATGGCAATAGCAAAAAGTCCTATTCAATCTTTTTCATCCTTTTTAATTGCATTTTATAATCTTCATTCATTATGATTGATTTCATATTAGTTTTAGCCCTGTGAAGTCAAAGCAGCAAAGGAGCACGACACAGTTACCCCTTTCACACCAAGGCTTTTCCCGTTCTAGCTCTGTGCTAGAGCTTTTCTGGTTCAGAACCGGTTCTTCGGTTCAGCTCCCGCTCTGTTCACACCGCTCAGAGCCCGACTGGTGCTGCCGCTGCTGCGTCATGACGTCACAGTTTACGTCGCTGATTTTCTCCCCAACGGCGCTCACAACAACAACAACGGGGGACTGCGTCGGGTCGATGATCGTGTTGCTTTTAATCATACGAAGCCAAATTAAATTAAATAACGACTTCTCCAACCTTATACTTTTCTCCAGAGTGCCGTGGTTCATTGTTTATTAATGTGTTACAGCGGCATTTACCGACTGCTGCAGTGCTGACTGCTCTTCCACGGGAGTTTATTCTCCCGTTAACTCACAGCAGCGGCCGCTGTAAAGTATTCACTGTCCGACTGTCACACAAGCAGCTGATACATTTCATTTCAAACCTTTATTTATCCAGATTGTCCCTTGAGATTATAGATCTCTTTTTCAAGGGAGACCTGCAGCAATTAGGTTCCACATGAAACATAAAACAACATAAAACAATAGAGGATATCATACAACATATTTACAAGCTACATTTACTACTTATCAACATTTACAAATACCCATAGTTTCAATGAGCATTTCATTTAGACTTGCTTTAAAAACATTCAGAGGAATAAAATTGCTCAGTTTCAATTTTAGCTGTAGACTGTTCCAAGCAAGTGGCGCTGCGCACATAAAAGCTGTCTTACCTAAGACAGTCCTTGCTCTTGGCACATCTAACAATACTACATCATGCGATCTCAGACAATAGCTGCTTGCAACTCTCTGTGTTATCAGAGAGCAGATATAATACGGGAGTTTACCCAACAAAGCTTTATAAATAAACGTGTACCAATGACTGAGCCTCCGTACAGTAAGTGATGGCAAACCTGCCTTGGCATACAGGGTACAGTGATGTGTAAGTGCTTTACAATTTGTGACAAAACTCAGTGCGCTGTGATAGGCGGCATCTAACTTGTTCAGGCAATGGGCAGGTGCATTCATATAGACCAGATCCTCATAGTCCAGCACAGGTCAAAAGGTCACCGTGACTAGCCTTTTCCTGGCCTCAAGTGAGAAACAGGACTTGTTTCTGAAAAAGAAACCTAGTCTAACCCTCAGCTTTTTAAGCAGTTATTGACCTGAAGTTTAAAAGAGAGACAATCATCAAGCCAGATACCAAGGTATTTGTAACAGGTAAACACTTCAAGTATTATTCCTTGCATAGTAACAATATCCAAAGCAGTCTCTGGAGTCTTTTTAGCTTTTGAAAAAAGCATTACCTTGGTTTTATCAACATTTAAAAGAAGCTTAAGCTCAGAGAGCTGAGTCTGAATAATATTAAAAACAGCCTGTAATTTAAAGTAGCTTCATCCACATTTTGACCTAAACTATTGATGTAGATGGAGAATAAAAGTGGACCTAAAACAGAACCTTGAGGAACACCATTAGCAATGTTCAACCACTCAGAAGACAGCCCATCAAAGTGAACACATTGGGACCTTTCAGAGAGGTAGTTCACAAACCACCCCACTGCATGGCTGGATATGCCAATACTGAGTAGCCTCTGCTTTAAGATGCGATGATCGACGGTATCAAACGCTTTGGAAAGGTCAATAAATAGAGCTGCACAACTCTGCTTATTATCTAAGATACTCGCCACATCATTCACCACTTTCATTGTGGCAGTGATGGTGCTATGTTGCTTTCTGAAGCCTGACTGATATTTAGACAGGATGTCATTTGTACATAAAAACACCTTTACCTGTTCACTCACTAGGCGTTCAAGAACCTTAGCCAGAACTGACCATTTAGAGATGGGCCTATAGATAAGATAAGATAGTACTTTATTGATCCCAAATTGGGAAATTGTTTAAATATAGTAATTTAAAATAGTTGCTTCCCCTCCTTTTAGCAAAGGCAAGACATAAGCTGACTTCCATATTTTTGGAATTGCATTTGTGCTGAGGGAGAGGTTAAAAAGAGAAGTGAGAGGTGAAGCAATAAAATCTGCAGCTATCTTTAAAAAGAAAGGTTAGACGTTGTCCGGGCCGGCCGGTTTCTTAGGATCTAACTTAGATAATGCTTCATGAACAACATTTACAGTAAAAGGAGTAAAACTGAAAGGGTTTTCCAGACCACATTGTTCAGAGTCACAGACTGTGGTGTTCACAGAAGCAGAGTTAGTCACAGAATCAAACAGAGAGCCACAGGACACAAAATGCTCATTAAAACAATTTAACATAGTAGCCCTGTCCGATATAGAGCCAGATGCTGTGGTAAGGCACGGAGGTAGCTCATTACGGATCTCGATATCGATTTTATGGCTTTCCAAAATGTTCTAGGATTATTTAGGTTTTCTGTAGTAACTGACAGATAACACTTAGACTTAGCACTTTTGACATGTGAAGTGAAGCTATTTCTTAGCTGCCTAAAACGCAGCCATTCTACCTCTGAGCCTGATTTCCTAGCCTTTGCCCAGGCCTTGTTTCTCTCATGCAGGAGACTGGACAGTTCAGCAGAGAACCAAGGATTGTCTCGTCCCTCTACTCTAAATGTACGTAGGGGTGCATGTCTATCTATGATCTCCATAAAACCAAGATACAAATAAGACCATGCAGTTTCTATATCAGCACACAGATCGATTTTTCCCCAATCAAACCCAAACAGATCATGAACAAAACCCTGCTCCACAAAATGTTTTATGTCTCTCTTTATGACAATGCAAGGTTTACCCTTTTGGACCTTAGTGTCCCTAATTGTGTCTACAGCACAGTGGTCACTCACATCACTAGCAAATACTCCCACAGATGAGTATTTATGGGGAACATTAGTTAGAACGAGATCAATTAGGGAGGATTTATTAGGGGACTTAACGTTAGGGCGAGTAGGACTGTCTATAATCTGAGTAACATTTAAAGAGATACAAAGGTTTTTAAAATCCTCTGATACTGTAGTTAACCAGTCCCAGTTCAAATCTCCAAGTAGCACTATTTCCTTGTAGTCAAGTTGAGATAAAAGTTTTGCTAGTGAAGACAAGGAGTCATTGACAGCTGAGGGGGGTCTGTAACACCCCACCACCATGACCTATTGCCCCTTTGCCACTTCTATATTTAAGGCTAACAATTCGAATTGCTTACTGATAGATTTGGAAACTAATGTGGTTACACTGAACTTATTCTTAACATAAATGGCAACGCCACCACCTTTATTAGGCCGGTCGGAGCGATACACATTATAACCATTTAAGGCAATGTCAGAGGCCAAAATAGATTTATTTAGCCATGTTTCTGATAACACAATGACGTCAGCGTCAGTCGAGCTCGCCCAAATGCGGACAAAATTTAGTTTACCTAACAGACTGCGCACATTCAAGTGGATGAAACCCAACCCAGACCTAGCTTTAAAATCAGCAGGAGTAGCGATCTGACTACTACTACTGGGCGGACCAGGGTTAGGTTGAACATTTCCTGACAGTAATAACAACAACAAAAACCAGGCATCCTTTCCTCTTAAACGACACACATACATTGTCATCTACTTTAGAATTAGGGATGCCAGCGATTATTCGATTTTTCGAATATTCGTTACAGTCTCCATAATCGAAAATTATTTTTAAAATTCGATTTTATTTATATATATTTTTATTATTATTTATGTTTTACTTTTTTTCCGGGCTTAGTTTCAACCAAAATATAGACTAATGCTAATAATAGTAATAGTATTAATAATTGTAAATGGCCATTGGTCACACCACCAGTTTGTTTTACTGTAAACTTGGAGGAAGCCAGCAGCGCATGCTGCGCAGAGTGCAGACTGCTGCTGCCTGCTGCAGCCTGCTACACAATTCCGGAGCTTAGAGGCGGCTCCGCTGCGGTGTGAACAGGAAAAACCGGTGCTTTTCAAGCTCCAGCTCCGAACCGGCCCTGGAACCGCGTTGGTGTGAAAGGGGTAAGTGAGGCCCCTGCTTCTCACAAAGTCTCAGTCCATGATGAAGGAAGAGCTAACAGGGTCATGTGATGTGATCAATATTTGTCAAACGAAAAAGCAGACAACTAAACAGTGAAACATTGTTGTTATGTCACTGCCTTTGAGTAACATTGGAATTAATTAGATGAGCCATTTTGCAACAGTTTTAAAGATAGTAATACCCATTAAGTGCTTCTCAGCACCATGGACAGCTCCCACAGATTTGTTTTTGTTTATTTCATCATGAAGTGTCCTGCTTGAGGATTAACAATGTCAAAATGGTTTAGCCCCACCGTACCTGGCAGATCTTTTAAAACCATACACACCCACACGGTCACTGAGGTCGGCTGACAGATTACTTCTGGTAGTCCCAAAATCAAGGCTAAAGCAGCGAGGAGACGGAGCCTTTGCTGTTGCAGCTCCAAAATTATGGAACGAATTGACCCTCCAGGTTAGACTTGCTCCAACTCTGCCTGTTTTTAAATCTCGTTTAAAAACCCACTTCTTTTCCCTGGCATTTACAGGCCAGGTATGACACTTGTGCTTTTAGATTTGGGTTTTTATTTTTTATCCTGCATCTTCAAGTGCTAAGTATAAAGCCACGCTAGAGTTCATTCATTTGCTCCTCAAGGGCCTTAAGAAGGCACGTCCTCCACGCAATGATAAAGACTGCCTCTTAAAGGAAACCTATCATGCTATATTTAAATGATATATTGTAGGGCCATACCTATATAAGGTATATTTATACGTTTCTGTTTTCAAAATACCAAACAGATCATGCATTTTAGCCATGCCTCATTTCTCTCTATGTGCTGTTTGCTGTCTACGGGTCTGATTCTGCTGACCACGCCCCCCTGCAGGAGAGGGGAGACGTGCTCTGATCAGCTGCTGGGCTGTCAGAAGAGGGGGAGAAAAAGAGATCTCCGTCCTCCGTGTTTTATTATATAGAGTCGTTATTCATTTGTTTTAAAGCTCAATAAATAACAAAGAAGACCTTTGACCGGCACTTTTCTAATTTTGTCCGGAAGATTTAAACTTTAACGGACATCTTGACCGGCGAAACAAACTGAAACTGAAACTCTGCCGCGGGGTCCCCTCGTTCCTTGGAAGAGGCGGAGAGGTGGGTGTTTGTCATCTGCTGGTGGACTAACCGGAGAGAATTACAGTGCTTGCCTCGACGGGGAGGGATTGCATTGAATTACAGCAGCGGGAGCAAACGCTTGCCTCGGGGAGGGAGAAAGAAAGCCACAGCGGAGAATAAACAGAAGGGTAACCATGGTAACCAAGTCTTCTTCGCTGCTTTTGTGGCAGACTACAGCGCCACTTACAGGCCTGGCATATGTACTACAGCGTCTCCAGCGCTTTCGAACGGCAATGGCCGTGGCTGTCTCCTCCTGATTGGTGGAGTTGGCCCAATAGCCTTAGCGCCACCGTCCTGACGTCAGGACAGTGTTCAAATCTGGATCAGTTTTTATCAGATCCGTTGCAGCCCCTTTTTTAGAGATTTGGGTATGGAGGAAAATAGAGAGGGTTGTGTTTTCTGACACTTGGTGAGTTCCCTGGAACACCGGGGACACATATTCATGTATAAAAGACGTACAAAAGTGCATTTTGCATGATAGGTCCCCTTTAACTTTGCACCCATGCAAAGGTTAATGTATAAGTTCAGGCAAAGGGGTTTCACTATACATTGATAAACGTCAGATGCTGTTGTTACAGCTTTCTGTGGGTTTCTCAGGTGGCGAATATACACAGACCTCTCACCTTTTAATCCTCAGCATAATCTCACCCTTACTGAATTAACTTTGTAGATCAAGTATACACACTGTTTTGTAACATTCAATGTCTGACAGTTCTGTTTGGGGAGTCAAGGAACCCCGAATATTCATTGCTAAAACTAACACTGTTTTCTTTATCCTTTATCTTCCATGCTGAACTTCTCGCACCATTGCCCTCTGACACATGGGTCAGCACCCATGTGTATTCGATGGCTGCAAACCCAACGACGAGGGTTCTTCTCCAAGCTGCGTGATCTCTGCCTAAGCTGCGACCTGCCCCCAGATCGCTATTCCCACTGTTTAAGAATCTGCGCAGCCACAACTGCAGCGCATATCCGCCTGCCTCAACCCTGAGTATCCTGGGCCGTCGGTCATCTTCTGCCCACCAGTGGGGGGGGGTGGCTTTCGGGGCGTTCCCGGGCCTACACATAGCAGTTTCATTAGGTAGCATATATAGGTAGTATATTCCCCTCAAAGCCGCTGTGCTGCTGGGGGGAATGGCTTTTCAGGGGCTGTACCCAGGCCTTCACATAGCAGTCACTAGGTAGTATATTCCCCTCAAAGCCGCTGTGCTGGGGGGGGATGGCTTTCGGGGCGTTCCCGGGCCTTCACATAGCAGTCACTAGGAAGTATATTCCCCTTAAAGCCACTGTGCCTAAGGGGGATGGCTTTTCGGGCGTTCCCGGGCCTACACATAGCAGTCTCGCAAGGTAGTACATTCCCCTTAAAGCCGCTGTGCTTAGGGGGAATGGCCACGTGGCAGCTCACCAGGCCCTCTACTTATCAGTCTTACATCACCAGTGTCAGGCTCGGGCTATGCAGTTTTGGGGGATAGTATCTAATCTCCACGTAGTTTTGGGGGTTAGTTATTTAATCATCACTCATCGTGCTATCTGTGGAGTGATGATGCCCGAGCCTAGTCGCCAAACTCAACTATATGCTGCTTTTAATAAACATGTTAAAGAAACACGTGAGTTGTCTGACTGAAATGGGGCGAAGCCTGCGAGCTAGTTCAGGCAGTCAACTCGAGCACTTACGCTGCATTCATACATAACGCCCCTTGCCACTCTACAACCAACCAAACAGAGTCTCCTTAATATGCCGCTCTATTTAACCTGCCAGATCTCTCTCCATGCATTGCTTGCTGCTGCTGCTGCGTTCATGCCCTGCTATTGCGTTCGCATTGCTACTGCTGTGTTCATGCTGCTGCTGCTTGCCTGCCCCACCACCACCCCAGCATCCACCTGTAGGCTCGGGGTTAGTTATTTAATCATCACTCATCGTGCTATGTATATCTGTGGAGTGATGATGCCCGAGCCTAGTCGCCAAACTCAACTATGTGCTGCTTCTAATAAACATGTTAAAGAAACACGTGAGTTTCTGACTGAACTCCAAAAAAGAAACTATTTCATGTTTTATATGGTTATTTGGGCTAATTTGTATTCCTTTTGTTGAGCAGAAAGTCATACATGTAGTCCTCCACAGTGGTGATACTGTACTGTATGTCACAGTATCTTCATGCAGAGGGTGTAAAA
Organism: Trematomus bernacchii; assembly: GCF_902827165.1. Lineage (NCBI taxonomy): Eukaryota > Metazoa > Chordata > Actinopteri > Perciformes > Nototheniidae > Trematomus > Trematomus bernacchii. The sequence continues at coordinate 124,590 of NW_022987643.1, forward strand.
AGTGATTTTGTTATTTTCGAGTGTTTTCCTGCTGCTTGGTTTGTTTGGGAAAAGATTGTGTTTTGGGTTGAAGTAATTGTCATAGGTACCACAAACAGTGTACGAGAACAGTGTGCAGTGTACGAGTGTTGGGCCCCGATAGAGAATAATGGTAGATCTGAAACTGCACGTAATGTCACCATCAACCACAGATCTATTTTGTAATAATACATTCAATTTTTATTGCAATAGCTTTGGAAGAGGACTACTTTGGAGAGTGGACTAGTACTTTGATAGCATCAGACACCACCCCCCCCCACCAGCACTGCTCCTAATACAAAATGTGTTATTTATTATTTAGCTGTTTAGATGTGTGATGACTAAAAGAAGATATGATTATATTTCCTCATACATAGCACAATTGTATCCAGTTTACGAAACGTGTCATTAATTCAAAATGCAGAACCCTGCATGTTTCAGAGCAGGAGAGAAGGGTGTGTCTCTTTCCTCGAACACCTCGCGCAACCTCTCGTGCACACGGCTCCCTCTCACGCCAATCATTCAGCCTCGTGCGCCCGTACAGCCGCCTCCTACCGGTGGGATGCACGCGCCGTTATCTGCGGCTTAATTCAAAGTTTACCGTCAGTCAGTCAGTTGGTCCCAGCAGCTGTCAGGAGGAGGACCAGCACCGTGTCTCACTGCGGGCCGAGGTTGTTTGTGTGTGTGTGTGTGTGTGTGTGTGTGTGTGTGTGTGTGTGTGTGTGTGTGTGTGTGTGTGTGTGTGTGTGTGTGTGTGTGTGTGTGTGTGTGTGTGTGTGTGTGTGTGTGTGTGTGTGTGTGTGTGCGTGCGTGTGTGTGTGTAGACTATCTGTGTTCACTGTGCATGTCTGCAGGTCCAGGAGATGCACCCGAGGTGTCGGCTTGATGAGAGGAGAGATTGGTAATTTCCTTCAGCGCGCCAAATGCTGCTCCCTGCTGCCGGACTCCCTACTGTCCGTCCCTGAGGACCGCGGACCCCGCCCGGACAGATTGCATGATCTGCCTTCGGTCTCTATCTCTGCGTGCTGACGGATGGGAACCGCGCGCGCTTTACCGGAATATTTGGGATTAAATATTTGCATTTGTTAAACAGGTCCTACCTGGAGGGATAACTGCCGTTTGGGGAACAGAGCAGCCGCTCGGAGCCGCAGACGCATGGTGGATAAAAGGTTGTTTGTACTCGTTAACACCTTCAGGGTCGGTGGGTGTTGTTCCTGGTGGGCACGGGGTTTACCGGGATTTGGGATGAGCGGTGTCGGATCTGAAGATATTTCGCCTCCAGACATCACTTTTCTGCGATTGATGTCTCCGGTGTCTCTGTGAGGACTGCTCGGATGAAACAGCACATATAAATGGATGGCACGAGCTCTTACATCCCCGTTACATTAAATGTGTTACTGAAGTAACGTTCATTGGCTTTGGGAGGCTAACCTTACGACCCTGCATACACCCACCCTTCTCGTCTGAGGATCTATGTGTACGTGAGTGCTTCTCGTGGGTTTGCAAGGCGAGACCACCGGCACCTGGATTCCCGCCCCCTTTTTTCTGCCTGACTGCGCCACGTATGTTCCGGTGTATCTGCTGTTTTGTGCCGTCCGGTCCCACATTTATTTAGCCCCACAAAACTACCCAGAGAGCCCCTCTCTCTCGGCTGTGGTGGGGAGAAGAGTTGCCCCCGAGAGGAGAGCCGGAGTTGGGATATCAGCCAAGCCTGACCGCCTTTAAAAAACCTTCCGGTTCTGTGTGATTTAACGGAGCCGTTAAACCGGTCGGAGAGGAGGGAGGACGGATTGTGGAGAAAACCGAAAAGAGGAGAGGAGGTGGATATTGATGAAGGTAAGGCTGATTGATCGACTGTTAATAATGCAGGGTGTGTGAGATGGCGGAGGATGCTCTGCTATGCAGTGGATTTGTTTTCCTGCCAGGGGGGTGCCAGCAGGAGTTTTATTCTTAGTGCCCGGGAAATGAATCATCGCTGTAATCTGATTAGGCTGCCATACCCTCAGTGTGTGACTGCTCCTTTTGTGGCGCCTGTGTTGGCACTGTTGGTGGATTGTGTGTTCTCTCAGGACACACACTTTACACACACTTTACATCCTCTCAACGCAGCTCCGCGGCTCGTGCTGCGGACAGTCCTCTCTGCTGGGGAGCGGATTGTTATTTCCGTCTCACTTCTGTGCTGCTTTATTGGCCGGGCTGTATGGGAATGTGTGCGTGCGCGCATGTACACTTGGCTCATGCGCGTGCGTGTTTGGATGCATCCTTTCGCGCGCGCGTGGGTGGGAGCTCAGTAATAGAACCCATTTTAGGGGGAGCTTCTCTCCCTGTCTCACTTTAAAGCTGCCTCATCATGCCGCTCCAGTTGACTGGCGTTACAGACACATGTATTTATGTAGGAGGCCAGGGGATGAGTACACAAGAGGAGAGGGTGGGGGTGATAGGGAGACAGGGTGGAAGGAAAAACAAAGGAATAGAGGTAAGGATCAAAGAGTGAGGACAGGGGTTTGACAAAATATGAAAGAAGTAGAGGGAGCAGTAGAGGACAGAGAAAGAAGGATGAGAGCGGAGAGAAAGACCAGAGTCTGTTAAACCAGGGAAACAGACAAGGGCAGAGAAGAGCAGATAGCAATGGTGATGAAATGACGATGAGAAACAGGAAAGGGAGAGATGAGGAACTTCTGGAAAATAGAGGTGAGAGAGCAGGAAGGAGAAGGGGGAGGAGAAGGGTGTGGACAGCAAAAAGAATAGGGCTAAATAATGATGAGATCATTTTTGTAACATGTTAGATATGAACCAAAATGTTACATAATTACAAACAATTGAAATGTTTACTTGTGGACAGGAAGTGTGCTCTGACAATCTCTTCGTGTTAACTCATTTTACAGAGCATGTATAGTTCATCTGTAGATGCAAACAAGTTGACTGGGATTCAGGACCATGGAGAGCTGCAACACAGTTGGAGTGAGTCAATTGGGTCCACTTTGAGTTCAAGGATATATTTTAAAAGTGTTGACTGGGATTCAGGACCACGGAGAGATCACGAGAGGTGCCGAGTCTCAGGACCAGTGTGATACAAGCTGAGGTGTTTCAAATGTTCAGTGTCTGTACACTGAACATACAGCTGGCCAGCTACATGATGTGTGTCACTAATTTAAAACAGCCTATCACTGTCTAATATGCAGTCCAATACTGAAACAGTCTTTGACACCAAACCTGCACAGAAAGCTGAGGGCCCCGCACAGGGAGGCCTTGTGAGAACAGAGAGAGTTTGCATTTGCATACAGACGCTTAATACCTCCACCATTCGCTTCTTGCAGTTAATGGATGGATTCAAACGAGTTGGAATCAGGGCCAGGGGCTGGTTCTGAGGGGCAATATAACTGATGTTAGTCAGTTAGAGTCTGTGTTGTGTTCTTTTTGCCTCCCGCATGTGATGGAATGAGCCGCAGGGCAGCAGGTGATGTGAGAGTGGAGAATACACTGATCTGAATCCAAATACCTTCAAATTCACTGATTTTCAGTTGAACCTGACCTATGACCTTCCTCTGGATTGAGTTTTGTTGTCTCAAATGAATGTCTCAAAAAGAATCAAAATCTTGAATCAGTTGAAAATACAGCCCCCCAAAAATACAAGCCTGTTTAATGTAGCTGCTCAGTATTCATCATTTGTTAGATAACCTTTGCCTCTTCTGTTGATTAAAAACATGTTGATTAATGGATCATTTGTTTAAGGGGTTGTACGGAATTGTTTGAAACTTCAAATTTGACCTTATAACATTGACATTGATATTCTAAATGAACATCTTAAGTTCCTTCCCAGTTGCATACAAAGATTAGGCTACACTTTGTTTGGTATTAAACTGTTTGTAGGATTATATTCCACTGGTGGTTGCATGAGATTGTTTCAGACTGATGTGATCCAAACTTTTTCAATAACCCAGAGCATTGTGAAGTCCAAAAGTCCAAAAAATTGATAGAAAAATATCTTATCATTAAAAAATCAATCGTGTTTTAATCCAACACAATATTCTGCTTCAATCCATATTGGTTGCCCTGCTGGATGTTTTGAGGATTTCTTTTTTTTAAAGGATGATGTTGTTATAAAATCTGATGACAGAAATGTGAAGCTTCATTAACCTCCACAGTAGTTTTGAATCTACTGTATCTAATCTATCTTTTCATAAATTACATAACTACACCGAAGTTGTGTATATGTTATGACAATAAAACTTTGAATCTTGAAAGTAACCAGAATTACTAATTTGATCATTATTATTTACTTATTATTATTTCTAATCCACGCAGGATTTAGGTGGATTAAAGTCAGAGTTAGATTCCTTCCGGCTAGCCTTGGCCGTCTTTAGTTAACACTTTCCAAATTAGATATGTATGTGTCAATAATATAACAACACAGCTTTAATTATTTCCACACAAAGTTCCTAACCCCTGACTGTAAATGTGTGTATTAGGAAGATGGAACATTATGTAAATGTTGTTATGATTGGTCCTTTTGGCAGACAGCTGGGAGGATCTCTGAGGGGACAGAGAAACACACACACACACACACACACACACACACACACACACACACACACACACACACACACACACACACACACACACACACACACACACACACACACACACACACACACACACACACACACACACACACACACACACACACGTGAACAGACACTCTTGCTCATACTGTAAGCAAGAGACATACCTGCCTATTAGAGCATCTGACTGAGTGGTAGGCATGGAAACAGACAGAAGGCAGGAGGTCACAGCCCCCCAGTGTCACGCTTCAGTTGATAATAGAGGAATGTGTTAATGCGACTAAAGCAATGCATTGTTTTGCAGTGACTATTATCATATGGAGAGCATTACAATGTGCTTCACACCCCATTAGTGGAGAGAGAGAGAGTGAGAGTGCCACCTCCACTGTCTCAGCAGGCAGCGGCCTGACTACGGCACGGGGGCCAAATGCGGCCCGCGGGCCATTTTGAATTGGCCCTCAGCAAATTCAAAAAGTATAATTGAATGCGGCCCACAAATTAAACTTGAGCTTGTCTTTTATTGTACTTCTTAAATATATCATATATTACACAGTAGGGATGGGAACGATTAATCGAATATTAGAATATTCGAAATGATTCAGGTATTCGAATATGAGTTATGAATATTTTTATTAATTTTTTTTTTTTTTTTTTTTGGGAGGGATGCCTCTTGATTACATATCATCAAATTGAATAATTCAATGGATACGACAGTGCCATAGCTAAATGTGTTAGGTGATGTCTAAAGGTGTGTTTTGCTCCGCTCACCGGTCCCTCACAGCGGGCAGAGCTGCAGGTGCTGATCTCTCTCTCTCGCGTCCGGTACTTATGTCCAAATCCATCAGATCTAGCTAGTTCTAGCTAATGATATCGCTGCTGCCCCTCCCTACACGCAGATCACGCAGACTCAAACCTCATCTTATGCCCAAATGCGGCGCAAATGCGCTCCGCAGCCGTTGCGAGGTTCCGGCGCTAACAGTTCATGAGCGTGCTCCCCCGCCCCCTGTCAACACTCGCGACACATGAGTGGCCAGCCTAAACAACAATAAGCGCTGCTTGGCAACCGTGTGTGGCGGCAAAGTACATAGACATTTTGACAGGAGAGATTTAGTTTTGCCGGTATTCAACATATTTGACCAGTCATAGTCCGGTAATTATTTACACTCTAAGAAGAGTCCTACACAACAGACATGGCGTCAAAAAGGAGTAATGTGTGGAAATATTTCGACCAGGTTAGTGAGTGCGGTGTAGAGTGCAAACTATGCCAAATTAAACTTATATATATACATACTATACCTTGCTATACCCGCAACCTCCGTTCCAGCTGAGAGGGTCTTCTCTACAGCTGGCCTGATTGTGAATCGCCTCCGCACATGAAAGCTGTAGGCCTATAGCTGTCAAACTGTGATCACCAGTTCAATACATTTGACAAATTCGACTTGGTTTCTATACTTATTTGAACATGTATTTATTTATTTCCAAAAGTTATTGAAAAAAAAATGTGCGAAAAAAAAATGTAGACATTTTTTTTTGACCCAATTTCTTTTATAGGATATGTACATTTCGGTTAACCGGTTAACCGTTTTTTGGGGGGTCGAATATTCGAATATACATTTGCTTTCAAATTCACATCCCTATTACACAGTAGTGTTCATGTGTTAAGAAGCCCACTTTCAGTCAATTAAAGTTGAAAATATGTTCTCACAAATAAAGTTGTGAGTTGATAAGAAAAAAGGCTCTTTTTAGTGAGCCGGATCATTTGGCTCGGCTCACTAAGAAGAGCCGTCTCTTTCGGCTCCTAAACGGCTCTTCATTTTACCACAGTTTACCACGGAGCCTCAGTTTTGCCGCTGCGAGGCTCCGGCGCTCACAGTTCACGCGCGTGCTCCACTAGCACCCCCGGTCAAGGCTCGCCGGCAGTACACTTTCCGTCACAGGAACACGCTTTGCTGGCGGCGAAAATAATCCCACCAGACTCCTTTGCCCCTCCAACAGAGGGATGTCCTTGTCCTTTTTCCTTTTCGTCCTTTCAAGCTACAAAAACTCTCGATCTATTTATTTTTTTGGACGCCCTCGGCTCGAGTTCAGGGCATTCCGAGCTGAATAATGGCTTCAAATGACGGCAAGACGCCCCCCTGGCGGAAACGCTGGCTGTCATGTAGGCTGTTGTATGAAGCATAATTGACTTACATTTGATTGATTTTGCTAACCTATAACTTCACTTATGAAGCAATAAACCTGACCTCTAGTGAGTGGCCCAGACCTTCGAATATTTTTCTGTATGTGGCCCTCGTGAAAAAAGTTTGGACACCCCTGCTTTAGACCAACCTATTATGCTGTTCGTAATAACAGTAGTACATATTGGGATAATTTATCTAAGGCTGATACAATGAGGCCTTATTATCTGAAATAGGAACATGAACCATGCTGAAAGGAGACACATGTGAGGAACCATGAGGTACCTTATATTAGCGTGGAGATTAGAAGAACCTTGAACCCCTAGTTTTGACGATATGGTGGATTTGTGTAAGATTTAATTGTTTTAATTACAATTTAGCCTCAACCCAGTCCATCGGTTAATTTAACTACGGTCATAGTGGTTTTCCTGTGCTTGGCTTTGAAACAAATGTAAGTGCTCAATGGCTACAAGCACAAATCAGGCCTGCTGTATCTGTTTAATCTGTGTTCCCCTCTTTATTATAGACATTGGAATAATTACAGGCATATATTTCATTAACAGATACAGAGTCTTTGGCCACTGGCAGCTGAAACACCAATCATGCAGAAATGTTTCTATTCTTCTATAAATGTAATGCAGCTGGTAGTTGTTTGTTTTTTGGTGCAGTAGGCTATCAGAGTGTTTTCAGGAAACTGTACTTGTTACCCGCAGAGCTGCTTATCTAACAACACCCCCACTCCCCTGAGGGATAAGCAGGTAAGAGGCCGTCACAAATATCCAGATCATAATGTGTGATTTACATTCCAGCGGAGGTTCTGCATCCTGTCTGGTTAAATAATTAATCTGTAGCCTAATCCCTGAGCGTAGAGCTATACCCCCAATCCCTCCATCTCTCCACCCATCTGTCTCTCCATCCATCTGTCTGTCCAGCCGGCCAGCCTGCCTGCATTCTTTCCTTTTCTTTCTTTCCAGAGATTCTCTGATGGCCGAGGGTGGGTGGGAGGGGGGGCATATGTTGCAGGTGCTTTGCAGGTTTACCAAAGACATTACATTTAAATGAAATGTTATGACTGCGATCTGTCCTTAATTTCTTTGGTCCCTAGGAGGTCCTTTTTATCAGCACAATGTCATTTCCTTTCCGCTATCATAGCTCTATGGACATTGAGAAGCATTTGTCTTTTTTTTTTTTTTAATCAGAAGGCAGTGGTGTGCCTATACAGCAAGAATATCCACACCACCACCACTGGCGCCGCAGAAAACATGAACAAAGAATGACTGTAATTTGGTTAGATAGCCCCTAAAGCACAGATAAGTGTGTGAACGTTTATCTCCATTCCTTCCCCTCTCAGAACAGATCTCCTTATCGTAAACAGAGCAGCCTTCCTTCCAATCTATTATGATGATCACTGTAACAGTACTGTAGCTGATTCAGAAGCAGTGTTAGCCTTGGCCATTGATTTCCGCTCTGACATAATGGTTGTCATTAGTTGATGTTTTTTAAACAGTGTTGTTATATCCACACACTCCCACACACACGAGCTCTGAGTACACCACCAACACTGTGATGTTCTTCATCTCTTGTACTTGTTTTACTTTATTTTTGTATAATCATTTGGTGATAAAGGCTTTGTTATTGAGTGTGACCTACATTTATGCAAGAACTTTGGAGAAATGAACAGAGATGTAAAATGGCCGCCTCTAAATCTGACGTTTGTGTGTGCCAGAGTTTTATGTTTTTTTTACATATACTTAATATTAAATTATTAATCATATAATAAAAAACAACAATAAAACAAAACCTATTCCCACCTATGGCTCTCCATGCATTACTTTTCACTAGAGCTCGACGCTCGTGAACTGTCAACAGGAGGGCGGGGGGAGCCTCGCTGCGGGGAAACTGTGCACCTCTGTCGCCTGTCAGCACAACTTAAATGATGCCGTTTAAACGAACCGAGCCGGCCGTCAACGGCCCGCTGATTCTGATTCTGTGATTGTCCAGAACACACAGATGGCCAGTCCGTCACTGACTGCATGAAGGAGATCGTAGGAAATGTCGACAGAACAGCTAAAAAAGACATTTCACACCGTTTCAGATTTTGGTTCTTTTGGGGAGGTCGAGAAAGGTAAATCATATTGTTTGGTGGATGCAGTTTGAACCAGAGTAGCAGCATGAAGGTCGGATCGTCACCTAAATTAATAAAGAAGTGGTCCCAAAAAAAGTTAATGACAAATTACACATAACCTTCCTCAGTCAGTGTGTTTGTGCCGGGGACAGGAGACACCCCCATGATGAGAAACTGCAAGAAATGTGTTAGGTAATGTGGAAAGGGTAAAGGTAGGACCCAAATGCAGACTTCAAAAAGGAAAAAGGTCTATAAACAAAAGGCGAGCTTTATTCCAAAGCCGATGAGCACAAAAACAAGGCATGAAAAAACATAGATAGCACAAGGTAGCGAATACAAACAAAACTGACCGTGACTGACATGGAGAGAGACAGGAAAAACCAACAATGAACCGACAAGGCACACAGGGGAAGACAAGACTAAATACAGAGAGGGGTAATCACAAGACAAGACACAGCTGGGGTAAGGGAGGCAGAAACACAAGGGCAACAGGTGAACACAATCAGACACACCAAGGCAAGGCAAGTTTATTTGTATAGCACCTTTCAACACAAGGCAATTCAAAGTGCTTTACAAAAATGGAAGACATTAAGAAAATGGCATTTAGAATCAGTCATTAAAAAGAAAAGATAATAAAATAAACATTAAAAGAAAAAATACATGGATAAAAGTTACAGTGCAGTTTAAGATGTAAATAGTTCAATTAAAAGCAGCGGCAAAAAGAAAAGTCTTCAGCCTGGATTTAAAAGTAGTAAGAGTTGCAGCGGACCTGCAGGTTTCTGGGAGTTTGTTCCAGATATTTGGAGCATAATAACTGAACGCTGCTTTACCATGTTTAGTTCTGACTCTGGGGACAGAAAGCTGACCAGTCCCAGAAGACCTGAGAGTTCTGGATGGTTCATAATTTAGCAGGAGGTCAGACATGTATTTTGGGCCTAAACCATTCAAAGCTTTATAAACCAGCAACAATATTTTGAAATCTATTCTTTGACACACAGGAAGCCAGTGTAAAGACTTCAGAACAGGAGTGATGTGATCCACTTTCTTAGTGTTAGTGAGGACTCGAGCAGCAGCGTTCTGAATTAGCTGCAGCTTTCTAATAGATCTTTTAGTGAGACCTGTAAAGACACCATTGCAGTAGTCCAGTCTACTGAAGATAAAAGCATGGACAAGTTTTTCCAAATCCTGCTGTGACATTAGTCTTTTAATCCTAGATATGTTCTTTAGGTGATAGTAGGCTGATTTAGTAACTGTTTTGATGTGACTGTTGAAACTCAGGTCAGAGTCCATGACTACACCTAGATTTCTGGCTTTATCTGTTGTTTTGAACATTGCAGACTGAAGCTCAGCGCTAACTTTTATACGTTCTGCCTTGGCTCCAAAAACCATTACCTCAGTTTTATCTTTGTTTAATTGGAGAAAGTTCTGACACATCCAGTCATTGATTTGTTCAATGCACTTACTCAGTGTTTGAATTGGAGCATAATCTCCTGGTGAAATTGTTACGTAAATTTGTGTGTCATCCGCATAGCTATGGTAACTTATTTTGTTGTTTTTCATTATCTGAGCCAGTGGTAGCATGTAGATGTTAAAGAGAAGAGGCCCCAAGATGGAGCCTTGAGGTACCCCACATGTCATATGTCAACTCGGATGTGTATTTACCTATAGAAACAAAGTTTTCTCTGTCCTTTAAGTAGGACTCAAACCAATTTAGAACTGTTGCCGAAAGTCCCACCCAGTTTTCTAGTCGGTCTAGTAATATGTTGTGGTCAACAGTGTCAAACGCAGCACTGAGATCTAATAATACTAACACTGAAGTTCTGCCACTGTCTGTGTTTAAGTGGATGTCATTGAAGACCTTTACAAGAGCAGTCTCAGTGCTGTGGTTTGGACGAAATCCTGACTGGAACACATCCAAAGAGTTATTTAAATGCAAGAAGTTACATAACTGTTGAAATACAACTTTTTCAATGATTTTACCTAGAAATGGCAGGTTTGATATGGGCCTGTAATTGTTCATTACTGAAGCATCTAGATTATTCTTTTTTAAGAGCGGTTTAATGACTGCAGTTTTCAGGGCCTCTGGAAAAATACCTGAGTGAAGAGATGTGTTTACTATATGAAGTAGATCTGAGGCCATGCAAGGAAAAACATCTTTGAAAAATCCCGTTGGAAAAATATCAAGGCAGCAGGAGGAGGATTTCAGAAGTTGAATAATGTCCTCTAAGTTTTTATCATTAATCTGATGGAATTGTGTCATGGTGTTTGAATTGATATTAGGTGGACATAGGGACAACACATTTGCTGTACCTGATGCAGAGGCACTGACTGATTGTCTAATTTTCTGAATTTTGTCAGTGAAGAAGGCAAAATCATTGCATGCCCTGGTGGATAGAAATTCAGAGGCTACTGACACTGGGGGGTTAGTTAGTCTGTCGACGGTAGCAAACAAGGCACGTGCGTTGTTTTTGTTTTTGGTAATGATGTCAGAGAAGAAAGACTGTCGTGCGTTTTTCAATTCCAAATTATAAAGGCCAAGTCTCTCTTTATAGATTTCAAAGTGAACCTGGAGATTTGTTTTTCGCCACCTACGTTCAGCTTTTCGACACTCTCTTTTTTCTGTTCTCACGGTCATGGCCTTTCTCCATGGAGATATTTTCTTTCCAATCACTTCCTTTACCTTAGTTGGAGCAATGATATCTATAACATTTTTAATTTTTGAATTAAAATGATCTACTAGCTCATTTACTGAGATGTTAACAGGGGCAAGTGTGGATGAAAAATTATGAGTAAACATTTCCCTAGTATTTTCAGTTAAATATCGCTTTGTGGTTACCTCTTTCTGAACATTTTTGTGAACAGAAATAGAGCTCTCAAAGAAAACACAGGAATGATCAGAGAGTGCAACATCAGTCACCACAACCTTTGAGATATTCAGACCCTTTGAGATAATTAAGTCCAGAGTGTGCCCCTTATTGTGCGTGGGCTCCGTCACATGCTGAGTCAGTCCATAGTTATCAAGAACACAAAACAGTTCTTTAGCCCCTCTGTCCTGGGGGTTGTCAACATGGATGTTAAAATCACCAACAATGACTAGACGGTCAAAGTCAATACACACTATAGACAGCAGTTCATTAAAATCATCAAAAAAGCTTGCACAGTATTTGGGTGGTCTATAGATATTTAGGAACAGAGCTCGAGAGGAGCATTTCAGCTGAAGGGCCACATATTCAAAAGAAGCAAAGTCCCCATAAGATGTCTTCCTGCATTGAATGGAATCATTGAACAAAATAGCAACTCCACCCCCTTTCTTATGCATTCTTTCCTGACTCATAAAACTAAAGTTGGGAGGGGTTGATTCGATAAGAACAGCTGCACTGTTATTTTGTTCAATCCAAGTTTCCGTTAAAAACATAAAATCGAGAATGTGCTCAGTGATAAAATCATTAATTAAAAATGTTTTTCCTGCCAAAGACCTGACATTTAATAAAGCTAGTTTAAGTTTGTTAAATACACTATCAGTAAGATTGTTTGTGACAAGCTGTGGCTGACATGGAATCACTGCTAAATTTGATAACCCCACACAAACGTTTGAGCACTTCCTGTTTCTAAGCTGATTCACCGCTCTTAATCTATTACCTATCAACACAGATATCAGCAAAGCTACAGGCAGGCAGGGCCCCGGCATGTCCTGGAAAGAGTTGAGAGTGCCATACGCCCTTGAGCCTGGACCCAGCACATATCAGTAAGAGTTTGTTGTGTTTTGTACACACACATCCTTATCAGGCTTCGGAGACTGCAGATGCTTTCTTGAAGGGAGGGGAGGTGGTTGACGTAGGCAGGGCCGTATCCAGGATTTGCTAAATACCGAGGTCCAAACATGCTAGGGGGGTTCGGGGGTGTACTCCCCCGTGATTTTTGGGATTTCCATGACCTAGTTAGGTGCTTTTTAAGTCCTGTGGGGGGTCACAAATTGGATAATATATTGATTTCAAACCATGTCAGTGGGCTGCAGCATAAATTATTTTTGAAAGTGTAATGCATAAGAATCAGTTGATTGTTACTATGAATGATCTGGACATGCAGAAGAGGCTAAAATGATCCCAAAACATTGTCAACATTCATTTTCCATGTCTCTCTCCTTTCCATAACCTGCAGCCTCTCTTCCATCTTCTTTAGTCTCTCTGTCTTCTTCCTGTTCATTACTCTCTCTGTCCTCTACTTTTTCTCTTTGTTCAATCTCTCCCTCGTTGTTCACTTTCTGCTCCTCCTCACTTTTTGCTCCTGCCAGTGAATTAAAAGCAATTCAGCAATGTAGTTCATTTCACTTGTTTGCATTCTTTTTAAAATAAAAATCTGTTTTGTTTGATTCTCAAAAGAGAACAAAGATGTAAGCAAATTGTGTTTTATACAATTGTATGTTATTATGACATCATAACTGCAATAGATGTATGTTGTTAAAAGTATGCCTATTGTCTATAGTGTAAATGAAGATAGATAGATAAATAGATAGATAGATAGATAGATAGATAGATAGATAGATAGATAGATGGATAGATGGATAGATAAATAGATAGATGGATAGATAAATAGATAAATAGATAGATAGATAGATAGATAGATAGATAGATAAATAGATAACTAGATAGCTAGATAGATAGATAGATAGATAAATAGATAGATAGATAGATAGATAGATGGGGTTATTAAGCCTACATTCTTTTGTGTGACTGTACCTGCAGTTCCTCCCTGACTTCCATCACTTTCTCTCTCTCTCTTTCTCTCTGCCTGTCCTGTCTCTTCCTTACCAAAGCTGAGCTTCGACTGGCGTAGTCTTTTCATTATATCTGAGTCAGCGTAAAAAGAAAACAATACAATGTTATATCTTCAATGTTTTACTCAAATTGAAATGAAAGAAAAGCATTACAACGTTTGTTAAAAGGTAATCCTTCTGACATTGGATGAATGTAATTAACTTTAGCTCTCTAGCTAGTTTATTCACGCAATTTAAACCAAAGTATAGCCTATAGCTGCAATATAAGTTAGTGTGCATGTTGTCGGACGTCCACTGACTAACGTAGAGCGTTCACACAGGATCTGCTGGTCATATGATGTCCTGATGAACAGAAACACAAGCAGCCCGCTGGACTCAGATCTCTAGATACCTCATCACTCCTCCGCTGCTCCGATACAAGTCCGGGCTGCGGTGGTTTGTTGATACATGTCGTCTTCTTCTGTTTGCTTTAATCGAGGCTACGTAGTTATGCAGCGCCCCCCATTGTCAGTAAATGGAAGTACTACAAAGAACCCCGTTTAGTGCCGTTATTTCACAAGTTTTTTTATACGCAGCTCGGAAATGATTACCGAGGTCCGGACCTCGGTGACCTCAATGGTGGATACGGCCCTGGACGTAGGCACGGTGATGAAGACGGGGGAGATGGTACGCGTCTCTGCTTCGGTGATTTTGGTGGGCCTTGTGGAAGGGCGGGGGTAAAGGACATGCTGCCAGGGGGGGGAGGTGGTTGACGTAGGCTTGTCTTCGGTGATTTTGGTGGGCGTCGTTGAGGGGCGGGGGTAAAGGACATGCTGCCAATCCTGCGTATCGCCTTCATGCGGTCATCAAACTCCAGGGGGGAGGGCGAGGGTGAAAGGGTGAGCGGAGAGTAGAGAGAGCTGGGGGATGAATGAAGAGTATCCTCAAAGGCGTTGACAGGGGGGGTGACGGGCAGTGGAGACTCCTCCATTTGTGTCATAGGTCTCCCATAATCAGAACATTCCTCAGGCGGGTGCAGTGATACTTCTTCAGGGTTTTCTGCGCGATGTGTTGTGTCTTTCTCCTGTTTTGATTCCTCTTGCCGCTTGTCCTTGGCAGAGGGAACAGATTGATGACGCAGGCAGTTGAATATGTTAGAGATAAACAATTTCACTCCTGACTTGTTCAGGCAAACTCCATCTGCCTTAAAAAGATGTCTGCGATCCCAGAAAAAGTTAAAATTGTCAATAAAATGGACAGAATGGTCAGTACAGGCAGCTGAAAGCCAGGTGTTCAGTGCAAACAGTCTGCTGAATCTCTCCACTCCTCTTCTGACTGGCGGTAGAGGGCCACTGATGAACACCTCTGCATTTAGAGAGCTGACAGTTTCCAACAGACATTTAAAGTCTTCTTTCAGCGCTTCTGACTGTTGTTTCTCAACATCATTTGTTCCAATATGTAGTACCACATTCTTCACAGTCGGATGTTCAGCCCCAATATGCAGGATCTTCTCAGCCAAGTCGGAGACCATATCCTTGGCAAAACAGAGTACTTTGGTGTTGTTCTTACTACACAGACCTTTTACATCTCTTACAGCAGAGTCACCCACAATCAGAGTTTCAGGCCCAGTCGTTAGCTTTCCCTCTAGCCTTTTACTTTTGGAGTAGCTATTGGTCCTTACCCTGCTGTGTGAAGAGGACAGGTTATCCAGGTCATCAGAAAGAGATCTCCGGTTCTCGGTCAGCGGAGCGTATCTGTTCTGGATTGGCACACTTGGTGGTTTAGGAGGATTGTTTGTAGTTCTCCCTTTAGCAGCTGTCCACGGCTGTTTCCTAGTATGAATAGGGGTTGAAGAGGCACTCTTCCTGGGTGATAACAATGCAGGCCAGCCGGTCGCATCACAGATTTCAGAGCGCTGGGCTCTGCCTGTTATTGGTCCTCCCAAATCCCATGGAAATGATTTACTCTTAGGCTTTGCACCCAGAGAGTTCCAGGGAGGACTACCACTTGTAGATTTATTACCCGGTACACAGCCCTCCTGTTCCTTGGAAACCATGTAGCTGCTAACTAGCTGTGAGTTAGCATACCCTTTTCTATTAATTTGCAACACTGGTAAAGTGGTGTTATTCCCAAAACATAGTCCATTCACTTCCACGTTAACTTCCAACCGTTGCATTTTCATTTCCAACACAGCCATCTTCTGTAGAAGTTTGTGGAAGTCATCTGTAGAGAATGGAGGCATTTTGCTACCAACTAGATTAAGCTGAATAGCATGCAGTAGCCTACCAGGCTTTAGCTGTTGCTAGGCCACGCTACTGTAAGACTGAGGTCGTCGTAAAAATGTTGAAATATGGCTGAAACCCTCCGTCTATTTACGAAGAATAACTGTCCCAGTGATAAGTTAATGTCCAGGAGCCACTGCTCGAAGTTTTCAGAGAATAAGAATAGGAAAATCAGCATAAAAAGTAAGCAGAGGCAAGAGCAAGCGGAAAAGCGTCTGCACTGTAAGAAAGATAAGGGGAAACTAACGACTGGAAGAAGGAACAGAGAAGACACAAGGAGGAAAACATTTCAAAACAAAGGTGGAAAATGAAAACATAAATACAAAACCGTAACAAAACGATCGCGGGGAATCCCTCCGGAGTGGAGTCATGACTGGAGGGGGGGGGGTGGACAACTCACCAGACTCACAGGATAACAAGTGCAATCAAGCTGGGTTTGCACTTGTAAAAAAGTTGGGGCTTTGTTTACAATTAATTTTATTTTATTTGGTGGTTTGTGTTCCAGCTGTCAATCAGCTGTGCGCAGCGTCTCCACTGCAGCCTGTGCATCTTAACCCCCCCGCAGCAACTCTATCCACCAATTAGGAAATAAAACAAATGTGTTGTGTTATATCAGCTGCACAATTGACCAAATATATGGTGTTCTTAGTTTCCATACCGCCTGTGTTTTACGAGTGACTTATCAAGTCTAATTGTAAGTTCAGTGCATTCAGCAGTCGCAGCACAAATTAAACTTAAAGAAGAAACAGTTGGAAAGGAATAAGCACATCCCATATCTGACAGCCTGAACTGTTTCACAAATACATCTGTCTTGTCTGTCGTCCTGTCCTGTGCTTTAGCGTCTTTCTTTGTGTGAAGCGATAAAACAGACTCCCTGTGAGGACAGTGAAGATCCACCCTGAATTGAATTCAAAACCCAGAGCAGATAACTCTGAAGTCTAACAAGGGAGCGGTTCTTTTCTCCTTCCTGCGAGTCTTCACGTGTGATCTGACAGCAGAAGGATTAATGAGAAAATAGTCAAAACGTGTCAAGTTTAAATTGAATATGAGCCGGCATGGTGCACCCCCCCTGAGAGCTGACAGTGTGAGGACACATGACAAGCACAACTCCAGTGTAAATCCAATATGGATGTCAGCATGCTAATCTCAGCAGGACAGAGATCTAATGCTCATGTCTCTGTGTTTCCTTACCAGCGTCCATCAATCTCACTCTGCTTTTACTCCCCTCTCCCTCTCCCTCCTTCCCCTCTGTTACTTGACTTATTCCTCTGTTCCGCCTCTCTGTCTCCTTCTCTTTTCAAGTTGAAGGTCACCTCTGACAGCTGCTTGATGGATGCTGCAGTACCATTCCACAGAACTGAGCACAATGACAATGTGTTGCTGGCAGCATGGTCAGAAAGACAAACATTATTTAAAAAACCATGATAATGTGTGTTGTGCAGTTACATTTTATTAATTAAGTTATAAAGTAAACATGTCATGATTCACAATAACAATATTATTTACTTAGAAGCCCGAAAACACACTTAAAATATGCCTCCAGACAGTTTTAGTTCAAGGTATTAAATGAATCAAATGTACTCTTTCCCTAATCGGGACATTGAGTCTTTGTGAGTGGCTGGTTGATCAATGCTCACAGTGCTCCACAGTGATCAGTTTGATGTGTCAGCATGTGTGCATTAGACAGCGAGAGAAGGACTCTTTGAGGAAAGGACTGTTTCTCTCTCATCCTTCTGGTGAGCCCTGATAGTGTGTGTGGCTCTGCTGCTCCTCCTGCATCATGTGCTGTTTGGGGCCCTCTGAGATTAAAAGACTTGGGATTTTAATGGCAGAAGTACATGAGCGCTGCAGAGCTGTGTGTTGGAGCCAGATGGAGGCTGCTGTAAGGTGAAGCCTCTGTAGATTTACCCTCCATTTCACTGTCCATCAAACACAGTATGAGTGCACTCTCACACACAAACACACACACACACACACACACACACACAAATGTATAGCAATGTAATCCGGTGCTATTTGCTCCAGTGAAACCTCTTCTTCTCTGAAGTCACTGCTCTCTTATGAATATCTCTCTCCTGTTTTCTCCTCACTTGCTTACTGCTACATATCCAGTGTTTCCCCTATATACATTCAGCAGCGGTGCTGCGCCGCTGCTGAATGTATATTCTGGCTACGGGGGGCTAGCCAGAATAAAAAGTCCTCCTGTATTTTTTATACATTAAAATAATAATACGTGGCGCTCGCGTCATCGCCACAGAGGAGCACACAGCCTCTGTGAGCGAGCGAGACAGAGAGAGAGCGAGAGAGCTAGAGAGAGCACACCTTGTGTAGTATTTGTGTTACTGTATGTTCAATAAAGGTGATTTAGCAAAATACACCTGTAGAGCCTCAAGAGCCTTTCTTGTGCTGGCAGACACATAGAGACATATTGGCGGGGCGCACTTCGCACGCACTAAAGAATTCCACGCGCTCCGCGCTCACATTTTGCTAGGCCCGTGTGCCTTAGCACCGCTGCTATGACTCCATCCTAGGGGAAACACTGATATCAGTAATGTTCATAAGTCAACTAGAATAGATTTACATTGTTCAATGTTCCAAACTCACATTGGTTTCTCATACAGCATCTCTGTATAGTATGTGTATTCACTCTCTGTCCTAAACGGCTTGTTGGAGCTCCTGACCCCCCTCCCTATGAGCCCACTGTGCTCTGATTGGTCAGCTCGCCCACTCTGTTCTGATGAGTCCACCACCGTTACAGCGGAACATCAGTGTTTATGTGTTACAATGGCGTTTGTTAGCAACCAGAAAATGACACCAGTAATGACAAACAGATGAGAATGCTGCGTGGGGTCTGGGTGCCGTGTTGGCGGGACGTTAAGGGGCTCGCTGCTCCGCCCTTTGAGGGCTCGAGGAGCGGACAGTGTGAGCTGGGTTACTGGTGTTGTTTCCTGGTTGCTGCGTGGAGTACCGCGGCTGAGAAAAGATAAGGCTGAGTGAGTGTGTGTGTGTGTGCGGAGATCCGTGGCTTGTTCCATTTGGACCAATTGGTCCATTTGGTCGGCGTTACGTCACTATGACCCGGAAGAAAACAATGGAAAAAGAGAAATGTCCAACGAGGCGTTCTGGGGCAGCATAGACAGGTCTTTTCTGTGTTAGAGTTTTACTCGCTACAGGGTGTACGTTGAGGGTTTGTGACTTTGCAGACCGTTTACATGCAGAAAAAGCTACATAACACACAAGGGGACGGGTAATAACTGGAAAAGCATGACATGGGACCTTTAAAGAATGATCTGTGGAACCTCAGTTGTAATCATTTTGAACATAATCTTTTTGAGAAAAGCCAGAGAAATCTAGATAGCCTAAAGGGGACATTCATGATTTTTCACTGCTTGTGCACATGTGGGTATCTGGAGGGCATTATAATCAACAAGCCTCTCAGATTTGGATCCCTGTCATATTTCACATGTCAGTAGAATGTACTGCTCACCATGCTGTGAAACACACTGCTTATAGGATCCCAGCAGGTGTTAAATAACACACCTGATACAACCCTAAAATACTCCCAGAGACACAGCCATCTGTCCTTCAGGCCCAACCACTCCCCTCTCTTCATATTCTCCTCTCTTCCTCCAACAGCCACTCTTTGTGTTGACCTCTTTCACTCTTCTTCTCTCACTCCTCCTCCTCTCTTTGGCCTAGGTGTAAATGCAGACTGTGATTCAGTTCAGCCCCCCTGCTGTGACAGAAAATGGGAGCTTGTTTTTTTAGCACTAACAGGCTGGGGTTACCACAAAGTATAGGATAGGGATATCAAAGACAGAAGCAGGGATGGAGAGAAAAGCAGAATTAAAGATGGAGAGAGACTGTAGAGAGGAGAGAGAGGAGAGATGGCAGCCAATTACAGGGCTCAGCTCAGTGTGAACAGTGGGACAGGGGGCTGTCAGCAGTCAGATAAAAATAGACACTATCTGTTGGGATGTATGTCTTTGTGTGTGTGTGTGTGTGTGTGTGTGTGCGTGCGTGCGTGCGTGCGTGCGTGCGTGCGTGCGCGCAGCACACAGCAGAAGGGTTCAGGGGGAGTTAACACCACTCATTTAATTGACTGTGTTTTTCACTTGCTTGTTAGGAAGAGAAAAGCTCACACAACCAGTCTACAGTGGCAGATAGTGTGTGTGTGTGTGTTTATGTGTGTGTATCTCTGACAGAGAGACAATTGGTCAGAACACGACCAATTATATCATCACCTCTGATGTTGAACCTGTATTGTTCCCATATAACTTAACTGCATGTCAGTTTAGTTTGGAGGGAAACATATTGCCTACAGTTGCAATTGTATTGCTTGCAGCATTTTGGAAATCATCTAATTGTACTGCAGCAGAACTCAGAGTGCCTCACTCAGGCTGGTTATCCTGAGCCTCCCTTCAGGAGCAGGGTCTTTGTGACAGGGGGACCAGTTGGAGGCCCCTCTGGACTCCGAGCTGGAGGAGGTTGTTGAACCTGCAGGATTTCATCTCATGTCACCAGGGTTTGGAAACAGTGGCATGACAGGACAAGTGATAGAACAACTTATAGAAACAGCCAATCATTTTGGCTGATGGCCTTGTTAATCTATGTAATACAAAAAGAGGAGTTTTACATTGAGATTGTTTGATAAACAGTAAAAAACACCTTGTTGTACCTTTAATTCAGTACATACGGGACTTACATCAAGTACTTTACACAAGTCAATGTCAACATGTTTCATACAGGACACTAACAGAGGCATCTTGGTATGTGTTTAATCCATCTCTCCATCCCTACTTCTTTCTTATGGCACTGATAACAATCCTATTTGTGATGAGTCAAATAAGCCATTTTGCACTCACTTCCACACACGCTCCCTGTCACTCAGACAAACACACACACACACGGAGCTGAATGTCATGTTTGATGTAATGAGTTTCATGGGTGAGTGTCTCCATGTAAGGGAGGGTCATTAAATGGTAATGGTGAGATGAGAGCTAATCTCTCACACACTGACAGCAGTGATAGATAGGAGGCAGGAAGAAGAGATGAAAGAAAGGAAAGTGAGTGAGAGGGAGGAGAGAGAGATGAAAGAGAGAAGAGGTAGAGAGCAGTGACGTGCAGTGAGGTTCATGGCTGGTGAGGCACTGACTCTTTCAGGGTCAGATTTACAAATATTATTATATTTTGACCTTAATCGAAATATTCTGTTATTTCGATTAATTTTAAACATACCGTTCAACAAAATGATACCAAAGAAAATGTAGTTTCATTTAAATATTGCATTGTTCTCTCTTACTAAGATCCCATTTTCAATAAAATGGTGGTCTTACCTTGACTTGAAAATGAAGTCCATTCGCCTATCCTTCTGGACAACAATCTCTATTACTTTTTTGTAAAAAAAGTTATCTTCTCTGCGTAGAATAACAGTAGCAACAAGAACCGTTGGGCTCACGTACACCCCCTTCAGTGCGGCAGAGTACTGTCTGCCTCACCTTGTGTCTTTTTACTGTGCTTTTATGTCACATCAGCAAGACTAAATATGTCACACAGTGACACACATACATTACATACATTAGCTAGACTATGGAAAGTCAGGACGTATAGTAAAGTCTCTGTAAACATTAGATTGGCGACATACAGAGTGATAGCAACAGATGCATGCGCTCAACCTAGTTTGCGAGAGATTGCGCAATCCGATGCTCGGCTCGGGTCGTCGCTGCCTCAGCTCGCATCTCTCACCGTATAGGAACAGAAAATACGCCATTTCAGCGATTTTGACTATAAAAATTATCGAAATTATTGGAATCATACATAAAATACATTTATAGAGCACAGACCAGTTGAGAAATATTAATATTTATTTCATTTTATTTGTATTCATTTAATTGTATTTTACCTTTTCATGAAGACAGATGAGGCACTGCCTCACCTGACTCCCCTGACCGCACGTCCCTGGTAGAGAGGCATGATTTGCAAGAGGCTAAGGCAAACAGAAAGGTAGAAAGCACAGGGGTTACTCTTCACCCCCCTCCTCAAATCAACTCTATGGATGAAGCTGTGAGGTAATATAGAGGAAAAACTCAACTGTGCAGATACACATCTCAGCAGAGAGAGGCTGTGTGTGTAGTTCTGATGTACACACACGCCGGTTTAAATCAGGATCAGGGGCCTCATTTATAACGCCTTGCGTAGGATTGATGTGAGAAGGTTGCTTACGTAGTACAAAGCAAAAAAATAAGTACAGAAATTGTCCGACATTTTCCGATTCACAAAACATTGCGTACCGGCGAGGGAAGTGCGTACGGCACTTCCTACGCCTGTTTCCCTTTATAAATCACAATCGACTCGAAATACGGTGCAGCTTTTGCGGGCTTCACGTAACGCCCATATTTGCCTAAAATAGTCAAAGAAACGCCCATTCATTCATTCATTCATTTTGACTGCATGAAGAAGATCGCAGGAAATGACGACAGCACAGCTAAAAAAGACATCTCACACCGTGTCAGATTTTGGTTATTTTGGGGAGGTTGAGATAAATCATATTGTTTGGTGGATGCAGTTTGAACCAGAGTAGCAGCATGGAGGTCGGATCGTCACCAAAATAAATAAATAAGTGGTCCGAAAAAAGTTAATGACAAAAGAAATACACATAACCTTCCTCAGGCAATGTGTTTGTACCGGGGACAGGAGACCCCCCCTTGATGAGAAACTGTAAGAAATGATCGGGGAATCCCTCCGGAGTGGAGTCATGACGACTGGATCTGAATTATTTTGTTGTATTTGGTGGTTTGTGTTCCAGCTTTCGATCAGCAACTATATATCCATAATCCACCAGTTAAAGGAAATACAATGTGTTGTGTTATATTAGCTGTACAATTTACCACATATGGTGTTCTTAGTTTCCATACCTCCTGTGTTTTACGAGCGACGTATCAAGTCTTGGCAAACGGCATAAAACACGATTAAACGTGATAGTATATAAAACCATGCTCGTATCTACAACCTATAGAAATGCAAAACGGCGTCAGTTTAGACGTCATTCTGTCCTCCTGCTTACCGCATCATTTATGAGAAAACATTTCATAACATTAACACAACATATTCGAGGTGGTTTTAAATAACATATCCGTATTTATTTATTTCTCCAAGTTATGTTTTTGTGTGCACTGAGGAGTCTCAAACAGGCGTTTGTTTAATCATTTTAAGATTGGCTTTAATCAATGTTTGAAAATGAATTCTTCATATATGATAAATGAGAGGTAACATTTTATTTATTTCCACATATTTCTCTCCATTCTTCCTTCTGCCAACGGTGTCGCAGTTTCTCCTCTCTCTCTCTCTCTCTCTCTCTCTCTCTCTCTCGTTGTTGTGCTTAGTGCGTATGCATGGGTTAGAGTTTGCGTGGAGGACCGCACATTTTCCCATCAAGTTAGTATTTTATAAATCGCAAACATTGTGTAGAAACTGGCGTACGCCATTTTTTGAGCGTATATCCCTTTATAAATGAGGCCCCAGGAGAGCCAGCCAGAACCTGAGAGGCTGACGAACTATGTGCAATAATGCACAGTCAGCAAAAAAGTCACAACACAGCCATATTTTTTATATCAACATTATACATTCTTCTCTTCAACCAACTATCACTGGTATATATTCTGTTTTTTCCATCAACACTACCTATATTAGCCAATACTTTGTATGTTTTAGTTTGACTTCATTTATGAAATACATGCTGACTTAGGGCTGCAATTTATGATTATGACATAAAACATCATATTTTACTTTTAAAGCCAAAGTGAAGAGAGTGATGTGATATAAAAACTTAAACCTGAGAAATGTATTCGCACCATGTCATGCTGGCTTTAATAAGGGAAGGATTTTACATAACGCTCCAACGTTATATATGTATGGACATAAAAACAGGGTCCTTTGACCTCTAATTCAAGATACCTGAATTAAAAAGTTGTATGGATACCCCCGAATGGACCGGACCTGTTTTATGTTGGTCATTGACACATTGGCCACACTGGTCTGTATTAACCGATCATCAATTCAACTTATTTCTGCTGCTGTTGACTTATTCACTTTCTTTGTTTCATGTCATTGTAACACATTAAACAAGGGTTTTGAGTGTTGAGCTTTGTGTCTGCAGACTTGTCAGCTGAAACAGACTTATTATTTACGGCGAGAGAATGAGATACATTTTTTTTGTGATGGAGGTGTTTGTTTAAGTAAGACATTTAGCCAGTGTCTCTGTGTATACAGCTAAGAGCTGCCAGCTTTAACTTCCAAATAAAGACACTGCCCCAGCCTGCAGACACACAGAACACATATCAAAAACATGTCTTAAAAAGGTGCTAATTTCATGTATAGATAAGAGCTGTAAGCTTGTCTTACAATTGCTGGATCCAAAAATCAAACAAGACAAGAATCTGACAAAGATCTGTACTCTGTAATAACCACTTAGCAGCGCCGTCTGGATCCTACAGAGGAAACATTCTTCTCATGGAAGCTGCTGGACCGGGCTCTGGGTCCTGATGGCAGATGGTATTATGGTATTGGCTCAGCGTCTCCCTGGTGACTGGCGTGACCTTCTGCATGGAGCTGCCATCCACATTCATTACAGTGTCATGATCTGGTTCAGGGAAGTGGCTTGCTATGCCATCAGCGTCACTTTGGGCCTGTATGTGAATGCCTGATGAAAATGTGTTTTGTTTAGAACATTAACTAGGCAGGGTGCGTACGGGTGCTGGAAATCCTTGAAAATGCTTGAAATTGTACGAGGTGTTTTCAAGGTTTGAAAAGTGCTTGAATTTTGGGAATGGTGCTTGAATTTGGGATAAAGTGCTTGAAATTGTAAATGCTTTACTTCGCTTTTTAGATTAAAAGAAAATAAAGAAGTCGGAGCGCGCTTAATTGCTTCGCTTTTACATAAAACAGCTCCGCTCCGGCCTTCCCGCGCAATGCGCGTGACCGGCAAGTGTTTTTGTTACGTGTGTGACCTGGGCATTCTGATGAGAGTGATAGATGACAGTATGCCAGGAGGTTGCCGTTTCAACGAGCGTTGGCTAGCAGAAGACAAATTCAAGCCATGGCTAAGACGAGGGTCAAGCGAAGCCCAAGAGTAGCCTCCTGCAAAGTGTGCAACAATAACGATGCGAGAGTCTGCGCTGACGCCACACACCACACGAAAGGTACGCCATAGTAGAGCATTTTAGATTAGGCTATCGTTGCATGTAAAATACATGACACTTTTCTCTGTGCGCGGCAAAACAAGCTCGCCAAAATGGCTTCACTAGTCTGGCAGTATTTTAAGTGTCCGAAAATGACAATAAAATAGCGGTATGCAACGTGTGTGTGAAGCAGAAATCCTGCAGCTCCACCCGCTGTGACGGACCGGTGAGCGGAGCAGAACACACATTAAGAGTTAGACCTAACACACTTAGCTATTTTATCTACCTCTGGAACAAGCTAAACTAGTTATAAATATATTTATTCTTCACTGTCGGGTCGCTCATTACTGGATCAGTGAGCTGCAGGAGATACTGACGGGCTGTCAGGAGAGAGGGAGAGGGGGAGAGAGGAAAAGAGAGCGGTATCGGTATCGGCCGATACTGATTCCGGCGATCGGCTCCAAAATTGGCGATCGGAGCATCCCTAATAATTGTATATGATATGTTTTATAATGATTGATCATGAAAGTGTTATCAAAGCTGGTAAAGGTGCAGCTAGTTTGAATGACTTTGTATACTACAGAGTAGCTTGTGAATTTACTCCAGGTGGAACTAAAGTCTGATTTAACACTTGATTATATTTCACATCATTCATCCACATCTGTAAAGTAACTAAAGGTATTAAATACATGTAGTGGAGTACAAGTACATGATTTACCTCTGACTTATGTTTACTGCCAACCTAAAAGTACCTCAAAAATAGTAATCAATAATGTATTGAAAAGTTATTTGGCTGATTGTTTTATATTGGCTCAGCCAGGTTATATGGGATGCCCAGTCTACGTACAGATGGGTCACTCATTTTGAAATATTAAACTTAGTTTTCTTTTCTAACATTTTTAATTTTTCATCCTCATGTAGAATGCTATTATGAAACACACATTTGGTTGTTTATAGCATAAAGAATATCTGATTTAATGTGAGGTAGGGAAATAATCATTTGAGTATAAGTATGTGTATATAAATATGTAATTTACAACAGCTGTAAGATGCTTGAAAAGCTTGAAAATGCACCTTGAAAATGCTTGAAAAGTGCTTGAATTTGACTTTGGAAAAGGTGTAAGAACCCTGACTAGGGCTTCTATCAATGGTTCATAGTGATTGTGGTTTTTATTAAACGGTTTATTTATTTAATTACCAATTATTTATTTTTTTGTCAATCAATCTTTTGGTTATGTTTTCGATCGGATGATAAATCTATACATTCTTGGCAATTGACAGAGCCTAACATTGGCGGGCGCTAACAAGTTCAGGCGTGATGGAACAAATAGAGAAAAGCAACCAACACTCAGATCTGAGTAACAGCAAACAGTGTTATTTCTAAACATATTTTATCCAGTCATTATTTAACTGCTAGTGGTAAAAAGGTTTTTACATCTTTTTGTGTGGAATTCAAAGATAAACTGAAGGTATTACAGTCTTTAATAGGCTTCGAACATTCTCCTTCATCTTCAAAAAAAACAACCACATGTATTGTTAATGATCTACAGCAATGTGGCTGCTTGATCCTGGGCCCAAGGAAGCGTCCTCGACATTGAGAAACACCCAGTGTTTCCTCCTCAGGCTCTGTGTGTGTTCTCATTAATGTGGCGTTTGGAGTGACATTTGACTCTTCTATCGTACGAAGAAGATTGATTGCTGCCATCTTCCGTCTTATATTAAAAAATATATATAATGGCTTGAGGTAACCCGTTGCTAAAAATAAGAGAGAAACGTCCAAAGGAACAGTAATATTCATGTAAATTCATCTGTTGTATTCATCAAGAATTGCATTTAGGTCTAACACTTTTTGCAGTATGTTGCTATCCTGCCTGTCCATTAGAAACAAGAGCTGTGTTATATTGATCATGGAATCACTTCCCCATCTTCCTCTGCTCCTCATCTGTCTTTCCACTGAAGGTCAGGGACTCCCAGGCCCTTTGACAATATGTAGGCTGTGGGCAATGGCTTGGATTTGGCATTAGAGTAAAAAGATCTGTTACTGGGCTTTCCAGCTTTTCCAGCCTCAGTAGTGTAATCTTTAGGGACGTGATTCATCTACTCGCTTTTAGTGCTGCTCAAAAGGAGATATTCATTTCAGTTAATTTAATTAACTTGTTTCTATTTAAACTGATTTTGTTATGAAGGAAACCAATTCCTTTGCCTTTATTCTGTGAGAAAATGAATCACTCTGCCCTAAGGATCAATAAAATAAGTTTGTTTTCATTAAGTCTTAACTGTCTTAATTTCTTTGCTTGGTTTACTGCAGCAGACATGATGATCAACCACACAAAGGCC
Source organism: Trematomus bernacchii (assembly GCF_902827165.1). NCBI lineage: Eukaryota > Metazoa > Chordata > Actinopteri > Perciformes > Nototheniidae > Trematomus > Trematomus bernacchii. The sequence continues at coordinate 152,020 of NW_022987643.1, forward strand.
TAATTCCAAACCGCCCCCTACACCCTACCCCTACACACTACCCCTCTGTTTGCACGTTCACGCGGAGGGTCCGCCACATTAAGTGCTGTTCCAAACCAACGAGTGTGGAGAGGGAGTGGGTTATCAAGCCCTCCAGCAGAGAGTCTGCATCACCTGACTTCACCTGCTGCTCCACCTGACCGGACAATGCAGTGTGTGTCCGTCAGGAAACAAGCGGTTACAAACAGTTCCGTGGAAACATTCACAAATAAACTGCACAACAAGAGACATTTAATATATTCCTACAGATGTTAACAACCTTATTGTTACCTTGTATTTGTTTAACTTGTTGAACGCCATCAACCCGCCCCCGGGCGGAAAAACGCATAATCTGCAGGAAACAGCGTCTGAGGGCTTCTTAATATTTAATAAACTATGAATGTTTCATATCCATGTAACGGGAAGAAACTCAGCTAACTGATCCTTTTTTTTTTTTTGTGCAAAAAAACCACAAAGCTAACGCTGACCCTCTGGCGAAAAGATGCTAATGGCGTTTGCACAGAAACTCACTCATAACACCCTTATTACTTATCGTAACTGCACATCCAACATATCGAATAGCATCGTGAGAATACACAGAATCGATAGGTATATATATCATCACTCCATGATAAGAACTCGCAAACGTATTAACAAAAACAGACATCAAAACATGTGGCGCTAGGTAGCAAACACGGCAATACGGCTTACCTATGTCGTTGTCTGATCAAAAGTTGTCTTCAATGGCATCAAAACGATAAAAACGCTGCTGAAGGTTAATCCATAGGTTAATCCAATGTGTCTGTGTCACTTTAAAATGATTTTTGATAATCCATAAGCAATAAACCTACTTTTCCATTTTCAGATTTCAGAGCGTGAGATAGGTTTCGGTTTACGGCCAACTGCATGCGCGAAGCCCCCACTTTTTGTTGGTAACCTGTTTGTGTATATGGAAATTCCCCTTCGATTCTATTGGCTCTAACGGTTAAAAAGAGATGTCAATCACCAAAATCGACCAATGGGTTCCAGAGAAACGGCAAAAACGCCCATTTCCACCCAAATCACCCCAGAGGTGGAGTTCTTTTTGCTAACCCTCTCTAAAAAGGTCAAATGTCACTTTTTTTACATCAATCTTGATACAGGGTACTTATTATATGTTGTACTTTGGATTCCTAAAGCTTTTAGTCTACCATCCCTAAACATTCAAGGACATTCAAGGGTGGTTTTCACTATAAGTAAAAAGAAAATTTGGACGGACACTATAATTTAGTTTTTTACTATGTTCAATCTGAATTTTCTTTAAAATGAAAAACATCTATATTGATTCTGACTCCTCTACATCCAACTCACAGGTTTATCATTACTTTGAGAAAAAAGATTATTAATTTTCCCCTTTTAGAAGTGTAGTTATGGTCATTTGTTCTGGAAATGTCATTTTCAATTCTGAGACCTGAAAAACAGGGATGGGGTTTAACAGGTTAAACTCAGGATAATTTACTCATGTCTAGTCTGGAAAACAGTAAAAGTTGTGTATATTTACAGACTTTTGCTAAAAGTAAGTGGCTTATAAACATCAGATTTGAAAACAAAAATATGTTTACAAAAAATATATGCCATAAAAGATTTTTAGAGTTTTATTTTTGTTATTTTTAATTCAAGAGATGCGGATTCAAAACCGTTGTTATGAAAACAATTATGGCATTTCCTGTTTCAGCTGGAGAGAGGGGAGTTCCTCCCAAAGCTTGCCGCTGTATTTACACCCTCCCTCCACCTGGAAGAAGGGAGCCTCGTTAAGCTGCGAGTGAGCTTGCATGCTGATGAATAGTTGTCTTCATTTGCATACCCTAGTTTTGAAAGGAGGGCTTTTTCTCTCACACTGGCTCAGCGGTTCTCTCCCTCATCATCAGTGTCATCTGAGTGGAACCCTTACCTTTTCTACCCTTGTATGTTCCTGTTGATTTTCTTCTATGTTTTCTTTCTCCTCCATCTACAGCTTTCTCTTTGCCTTTCTCAAACAATTACTCCAAACACCCCATGAATTCCCTTTAAAAAAACATAATTGCTGTGACTTCATAGTGACTTTCTATCACCTGGGTTCAAGTCATTATAATTGAATTGTCGTTTAAATGAAATACTTAAATACAAGTACAATGTAATGTACTGCCTTTCTTTGGGACAATTCTTCAGAATGATTTAACAGACAGCCTTTTGTCTTCATACTAAGCTGTGTTTTCTTCCAGCTTTAGTTTCCTTAGTGTTTTTAAATGTTTTAAAGTAAAGTTATTAGTGGGAGATTCCGGTGCTTTTCATTGTTCTTGCTAATATGGAATGTGTCAGGACATACCAGAGTCAAACCAGAGAAGATGGGCAATGCGCTCATGGTTTAGATGTGGCGCATACATCTTAGTTCCTACTCTTTTCCCGTACACTATCCTAAGGGAGTGCATGTACGTAGACACGTTGTGCCTCTCCACCTCTGTTCCTTACTTCTTACTTGCTACCCCTTTTCCTTCAACCTATCCTAAGGGAGTGCATGTACGTAGACACGTTGTGCCTCTCCACCTTACTTCTTACTTGCTACCCCTTTCCCTCAACCTATCCTGAGGGAGTGCATGTACGTAGACACGTTGTGCCTCTCCACCTTACTTCTTACTTGCTACCCCTTTTCCTTCAACCTATCCTAAGGGAGTGCATGTACGTAGACACGTTGTGCCTCTCCACCTTACTTCTTACTTGCTACCCCTTTCCCTCAACCTATCCTGAGGGAGTGCATGTACGTAGACACGTTGTGCCTCTCCACCTTACTTCTTACTTGCTACCCCTTTCCCTCAACCTATCCTAAGGGAGTCCATGTATGTAGACATGTTAGTTTTGCTGCTATTGGCTTAGACTGTCGGGGGACACCTTACTTCTTCCTTCTGTCTGTCTGTACCTGTGTACTCTCATGTTCCGAATAACCCAGCTTCTCCCAAATTTCTTTTTGGTGTCTATCTACGCCGGGATCCTGAGTCGTGGCTGATCCTGTTGCTGCGGTCCTGTGTCCTGGATCCTGAATCATGTGTCCTGGATCCTGCATCCTGAGTCATGGAACCGGAGTCCTGGATCCTGAGTCCTGGATCCTGAGTCCTGGATCCCAAGTCCTGAGTCCTGGATCCTGTGTCCTGGATCCTCTATCCTGAGTTCTGGATTTGAGTCCTGGACTTCGAGTCGTGGCTGAACCTGTCTCTGCGGTCCTGCCTGACTCTCATCATACTACTTCCCTGATGGCTCCCACAGGATTGTTGACATCCTCGTGGATTCATCTTCTTATTATAGACACATGCATTTCCAAACATTTGGTCTACCTACGCTGTAAAATGTATTATCTCTTCGATTTACACACGGCATCTATTGCACGTCAGTCCGTCCTGGGAGAGGGATCCCTCCTCTGTTGCTCTCCCTGAGGTTTCTCACATTTTCCCCTTTAACCTGTTAAGCCCGAGAGACCCCGGTACCGGGGCCCTCCCGCAACATCTTGCAGGAAACAGTGTCTGAGGGCATGTTCATTTAATAAACTATGAATGTTTTATATCCATGTAACGGGAAGAAACTCATCTAACTGATAATTTTTATTTATTTTTCAAAATCAAAAAACCACAATGCTAACGCTGAGCCTCTGAATTAGCAACTAGCGAAAAATGCTAACAGATTTACTGCACTGAAACTCACTCATAAAACCTTATTATTTATCTTTTCTGCACATCCAACCCATCGATCTGATCGTGAGATGACACAGAATCGAGGGGTCCATACATTATCACTCTATGATAAGAACTCGCGACTTTATAAATAAAAACAGACATCAAAACATGTGGCGCTAGGTAGATAAAAACGCTAACATGGCTTACTTGTGTCGTAGTCTGGTCAAAATTGGTCTTCAATGGCATTAAAACGATAAAAACGCTGCTGAAGTTAATCCATAGGTTAATCCAATGTGTCTGTGTCCATTTGAAATTATTTCTGATAATACATAAGCAATAAAACTGCTTTTCCATTTCCAGATGTCAGAGCTAGAGATAGGTTCGCTCTGATGCAAAAGCCATCACCTTTTTTTTACCATGTGTGTGTGTGGGGAAATTCCCCTTCGATTCTATTGGCTCTAACGGTCAGAAAGATATTTCATTCGTCAAAATCGACAAAGGGGGTCAGGGATATGGAAAATCCACCCAAATGACCCCAGAAGTGGGTTTTCTTTGCTAAATCTCTCTAAAGATTTCAAAAGAAGGTCAGATTTAACTTGTTTTGCATCAATCTTGATACAGGGTACTTATTATATGTTGTACTTTGGATTCCTAAAGCTTTTAGTCTACCTTCCCATCATCCAAGGGTAGTTTTCACTATAAGTAAAAAAGAATTTTTGGACGGACACTATAATTTACAGTTTTTTACTATTTAAAATCTGAATTTTCTTTAAAAATAACAAACATCTATATTGATTCTGACTTTTCTACATCCAACTCACAGGTTTATCATTACTTTGAGAAAAAAGATTATTAATTTAACCCTTTTAGAAGGGAAGATATGGTCATTTGTTCTGGGAATGTCATTTTCGAGCCTAAGACCTGAAAAACAGGCTCAGGGCTTAACAGGTTAAACTCTGGAAGTGTTTCCTTGTACGATGTGAGGGTCTAAGGACAGAGGGTGTCGTATTGTCATACTGATATTCTGTACAAACTGTGAAGTCCACTGAGACAAATGTAACATTTGTGATATTGGGCTATACAAATAAACATTGATTGATTGATTGATTGATCTCAGACTCCCTCCTTCCTCCTCCCTCAGAATGTCCTCCACCTCACATTTACCCCTGTCACACCTCCCCCCGTCTCACCTTGACCCCTCAGTGACCTCCCCTGGCCCCCTCTCCTCACATGTTCCTGTCCTCCTCCTCTGATCATGACCTCTCTAGAGTATCATTACCCTGCCATCCCTCTCTCCTCTCCTCCTCTCATCTCCACTTCACTGTCATCATGATTGTCATTACAGGAGAGGTTAAAGATCCTATCCTTGCTATAGATGTCATCTGCCAACCCTGTCTCCTCAAAATTACGTTCCCACAGAACTAAACTGGATTCTCAATTACGTTTAGCTAGAAAGGTATTTTCTCCCACATTACGTTTGTTTTGGACGTAACTCAAATACGTTTATTTTCTACATATATTTGCCATTTATTGTCTTGCTTTCCTACAATGCGCCCGACCACACACGGGGCTGCTATTAATTCGAACAATCTTGCTGGCCTTTATTATTATTATTATTATTATTATTATTAGGATACTATACGTTTATAGAAAGAGAAAAGAATGTTACAAACTCACGTTTTCTGGCCACAGTAGTTGCTTTAGAGAATTTTACACCCGGAAGTAAGTATTCTCCTTACTGTCGATTGATTTGACAGTGATATCTGCCTTACTCATCAACTCAAAAACACCAGATTATACCTGTTAATTACACAACATTGATTGGTTTAAATTGTATACAATGCTTTTGTGTTTTTCCCCTTCGATTCGGAGAAAGAAATATTTTTTCGGAGTTTAGGATGGCCGAAGACACTACACTACCCATAATCCTCAGCTATCGTTTGGGACGACACCGTTCCGCTTTGCTCGACAAACACCGTGATTAGTCCTCAAGCTCTGTGATTGGATGTTGGAGTGGCAGTGCCCCTAGGTTATTCCATATGAAAAAAACGTTTCGTAAAAGATAAAATCATACTTTATTCCGCTAGTGCTTGCTTTTGTCTTTGAAAGTCATCACATAAATGCATTGTAATAAATGGTTCGGCTGCATTAAATATTACACATCTGCCGTAGTTCTTTATTTATCGAGCGAGATTGGGCCTCACACGGACACCGGAAACTGTATTTTTCTTTACCGTTCAGTTTTAATTTCACAATAAAGTTAATAGTAATATTATGTTTGATATTATTATGTTTTATTAACTAGACCACTGGGTCATGTTAAGACCATCTTTTCTGTCGGTTTGGTGTTACAAATATCAAAACAATATATGTGTGGATAACAAAATACATCCGTCATAAACTAAACCGGAAACAGCAGTATAATTTATTGTGTTAACACTGTAAACTTGACCGTTTTTTAACCCGCACCACCTAGTGGTTGAAGCACGTTATTACACGTTTAGAGTCATTGCAATGCAGGTAAGGTTATGTTGCTAATGTCTGCTGCATGTTTTGTTGAATGTGTTATATTTGATGAAAAAATAAAAATATTAAGAGTACATAGGGGGAAAGTAGAAGGTCAATGATATAAATATAGAATAGAAAATATCAAGAAGATACTGTAATTGATATCTAGAATAATAACTAACAGTTTAGTGCCGGATGCAGGCTTGGATTTTCGTCATTTTAGGGGCAAGGCCATTTGGCCTTTGGTGTCACATATTTTTTCAGGTCACAAAGGCCATTGAGGGAAAAATTAGGATTTGGAGCTTACAAATAAATAACTTCACTTTCTGATAACAAAAACACACGAATGACATGGAAAACAAATCACTTTTTTAATATCAATAATGTCAAACATTATATTATCATATAGGCCTATGCCTCCTTCGTCTGCAGAAAGAAAGAAATAAAGGGACCTGTGTGTGTGTGTGTGTGTGTGTGTGTGTGTGTGTGTGTGTGTGTGTGTGTGTGTGTGTGTGTGTGTGTGTACGAGAGTCTCTTTAATCAACTCCTCACAGCTCCTCATATCTGTTCAGAAACTGGACAAAAGTTAAACATGTACAAACCACAGACTGTCTGTGTCATGGCGAATACAGTCGCTGCTTTAAGTCTGTCTGTAGGACGTTGTTGTGAGTTTGGACGGAGCAGCTACAACGTTAGTTTAGCCTGATCGATCCGATCTCCATTCAGAAAACACACATTTTAAAAGGTTTCTCCCCTGCCGTCTTGTCTGCACACTTGTCCAAAGCATTAAAACATGGTTTTTACTAACCGTTATCAGTATTTAGTTACTTCGGCATCATTTTGTCGTAGTTGGTTTCCACCACAGTATTTACATGGATATAAGCCCCGCCCCCTCTCCAGCGCGTCCTGTTTGAATGACAGGAGTAAACACAGCTGGCAGCCGCGGTGAAACTCCAGCGGTTAGAGCAATGCGAATATTCGCATCGCGTCCGTTGTCAATGCAGCATAATGCAGTTCAGAAACCACTGTTCTAACGCTTTTAAAACAACTTAGAGATTTTAACAGTGTGAGGGGCCCAAAGGCCATGGTGGCCGTAGGACGTACAATTATTTGTGGGGCATAACGGCCAGACCAAGGGGCTAGGACGGCCGTCATGGCCGCCGTGAAAATCCCACCCTGGCCGGATGTAAAAAGATATTAATAGGAGGATGTGCAAAACAGACAAACTAATTAGGCTTTATTCAAACATTAAAGAATACTTTAGGTTAAGGTCTTCTTTTAAATAAGCTAAATGCTTTGGGGGTATCGACAGATAAATATTAAGCCTGACAAAGTACTTAAAGGTGGGGTAGGTAATTTCGGAGAAACCAGCTCGAGTGCGTAGAATTTGAAAATACACAACCGGAGAAAATCTGCCACTTCCTTACAGAGCCCCTCCTCCAACACACACGAACGCGCACATGACCAATGAGGGCACGAGATAAGTGTGTGCACAGATGGAAGGCTGACAGGCAGGTAGGCCATCCAGTTATTTTAGCCGGGCCGGCTAAAATGATTGGTCGTGCTTTTTACAGTACTACGGCTTCCACAGATGACATTTTTTTATGGATTTATTGTCAAAGCACTTGAGATATTCATTGCTATCGGGATGTTAAGAGCATTCCATGGAATATAACAAAAAGTGTATCTCGAGCCGGTTTCTCAAACTTACCTACCCCACCTTTAACGTCTAATATATTGCATAGTTTGTTTTGGGACTTGACAATCAACTTTCCTGCAATGTTAACTATGTTAAAGCACTTATTTTAACTGATATTATACATATGTATTATACTCTTATAAGATGTATGTAGATATTATAAGAAATGTGCAGAATATGACTGTTTAATGGTGGAGGTACACACATATTGATATATGTCTTGTCATGCACTGTTGAGGAACCTGCGACCAAAGTTTTTCATTCATTGCATAACTACACCGTAGTTGTGTATATGATATGTCAATAAACCGTAGAAAATATTGAAATCATGAAAGGGATGTGCAAAATAGCCATTATATACAGTTTTTAATTAACGATTAGAGAATAACAAGTAATGAATATGCTTTATAGGGATCTGCAGATAAATGTTTAGTCTTCTCAAGCACCAACTATCAAATATCTCTCCTGATTGTTGGCACTTGACAATCACCTTCACTGAATTTTACTCAGGTGTAACTAAAGTCTGATTTAAGGGTTGTTTATATTTCACATCATCAATCAGAATCTGTAAAGTAACTAAAATAAATGTAGTGGAGTAAAGATACCAGGTTAACCTCTGAATTGTAGTGGAGTAGAATTACAAAGTAACAATAAATTGCATGTTTTACATGCTGCTGTAACGAAAACATTTCCCAACTTGGGATCAATACAGTATATCTTATCTTATCTTAAGATGATCGATGGCTACTGCCATATTTGCAAAATGTGCCTCTGAACCTTGACAAGTGCATGTTTCAAGGCTTATTGATTGATTGATTGATACATTTATTTCGAACAAGTAAAATAAATAATTACAAAACAAAACAAATGTTGCAGTGCATAGTCATGTAAGAGAAATCAAAACAAAAAGTGACATTTACAACAACAACAGCATTAGCAACATAAACAGTGCCACATCTAGTGTTCGAAAAGGAGTGAGAAGAAGTATAATTTATTTAATCTCACCCCCTTGTCCCTAAATGATTTATTTATAATCTATAATCTGCAATAATTATTATTGTTATTATTATGAATCTGCTTTACCTGTTGATTGACATATATACACATATACATACACTGATATACATATATGCACACATACACAAACATAAACACATAGTCAAACACCTTCCCCATCCCTGTACCTCGAGAAAATAATTTCTCTGTATTTCCTCTTGAACTGGTTTATGTCTGGACATCGCTTTAGCTCCACATTCACACTGTTCCATAGTCTCACTCCACAGGCTGAGATACAAAAAGTTATTCTGGTTCCTATGAATTTCGAATTGAAATGGTCTCCTTGAACCATATCCCCCCACTCGTTGAGTGAATACTTTTTGGATGTTTCCTGGTAAAACGTTATGATTTGCCTTAAACATGATTTGTGCCGTTTGGAATTCTACCAGGTCTGTGCATTTTAACAATTTTGACTGGAGGAATAATTCGTTAGTGTGATCAAGATATTTGGCATTGTGAATGATTCGTATGGCTTTTTTTTGTAGAATAGATACTGCATGTATAGAACTTTTGTAGTTATTGCCCCAGATTTCAGCACAGTAATTCAGATATGGTAAGACTAGTGAACAGTAGAGAATGCGAAGTGATTTCTGATCTAGAACTTGTTTTACTTTGTTTAGTATGGAAATGCTTCTTGACAGCTTTGATTGTATATGTTTTATGTGTAATTTCCAACTTATTGTGTCATCTATTATTACCCCAAGAAATTTAATTTCATGGACTCTTTCAATTTCAACCCCAACTATTTTTATTTGCATTTGTCTTTTTGTTCTATGTTTACCGAACAGCATTAATTTTGTTTTACTCAAGTTTAATGATAGTTTATTTTTGTCAAACCATGTTTTTAATTTGTGCATTTCATTTTCTATGTTCTCCACTAGCTTTTCTAAATTCTCCCCAGAACAGAATATATTTGTATCATCAGCAAACAAAACTAGCCTCAGTACATTGGATACTCTACAGATGTCATTGATGTACAGTCAGGGGTCACCAACTACATTTGTCCAAGGGCCAAAATTAATCCAAGAGACACTTTCGGGGGCCAGAGATTTTTATATATATATTTATATATAAACCATAATAAATTATATATATATATATTTATATATATTAGGGCTGTCAAGTTAACGCGTTAATAACGCGTTAACGCAAAAAAAAATTAACGCCACTAATTATTTTAACGCGATTAACGCATGTGTATTTTTTGTCCTCGGCCGCCGTAGTTTCAGAGCGCATCGAGTGTAAAATACCATCGACAAGCTGATGCTGACAGCCCCGCTCCTGCCGCCCGCTTGTGCCCACTTCCACGCTCACTGGCAGGCCCGGACTGGCCATCGGGAGGACCGGGAGGGAGTGTGTATGTGTGGCGCGACTCGCGCGAGCGAGGCACACCTTACGTGTTGTTGTTGTTAGCATCTGGTGCTAGCTAGCTGCGCTAACGGATATAAGGAGTTGTTTCAATGCCATTTCGCCGACAACTGCGCCGAGCACTTGACTTTATGCAGGTAGCCTGACAGTGGGACATTGTACGAAAAGTCAGCACACTCAGCACGGATAGTACGCGCAACATGATTGCAGCGTCCAGGCAGCTCCCATTCGAGCATATATGCCTTGAGCTGCACATAGCTCCAACGATCCATCACAGTGTCTACACACACACACACACACACACACACACACACACACACACACACACACACACACACACACACACACACACACACACTCACACACACACACACACACACACACACACACACACACACACACACACACACACACACACACACACACACACACACACACACACACACACACACACACACACACACACACACACACACACATTATTGTATGAGAGCGGTTCCAGGTTGAATTGAGGCGAATATTTGTAATGTTCAGAGGTTGTTGTGTTTAATATTCATGAGAATATTTGTCATTGTTCAAATGATAATAAACAAACATATAAAGCATATTTGTCCACTCATATGTTGATAAGAGTATTAAAAACTTGAAAGATATCCCTCTAAGGTACATTTAGAACAGATAAAAAATGTGCGATTAATTTGCGATTAATCGCGATTAACTATGGACAATCATGCGATTAATCGCGATTAAATATTTTAATCGACTGACAGCCCTAATATATATACAATTGATTAATATGTTCACTTTATTGAAAAAATAATCCTTTTTTTTATAAGCCTGTATCCGGGGTAATAAAACTGAAAGCAGTCCTGATTGGCAGGGAAAGGAATCAACTTTTTTATTAATACCGTGTCCTGATTGGTGGGAAACGGTTGCAGGATATAAGAAAATTGTTTGCCAGGCACGCAAACATTTCACTGTCAAAGAGCCTCAACCACAGTTTTAATGAGGAATGGACGGATAAATACGCATTCATCATGCCATCATTCAATAAGGCTACACCTGTTTGCCTTATCTGCAATGAAACGGTCGCTGTTGCAAAAGAGTACAATCTCAGGCGTCATCATATCGCAAAGCATGCAACTTTCTCACTTTTTTTCATTTTCTTTTTTTATTATTATTTATTATTCCGTGCAGGCCGGATGAGAATGTCTGGCGGGCCTGATGTGGCCCGCGGGCCGCCAGTTGATGGTCACTGATGTACAGTATAAACAATTTAGGACCCAACACTGACCCCTGGGGGACACCACAAGCAATGTCCAAACATGAAGAACAGTCATTTCCCATCTTTACATACTGCTGTCTATTGCTTAAATAGCTTTTAATCCAGTCTAAAACTATACCCCTGATACCATACCTTTCTAATTTATATACTAGGATGTCATGGTTGATTGTGTCAAAAGCTTTTTTAATATCTATAAAAATCCCTACTGCATATTTGTTGTGTTCAAGGGCATCTGTGATATCCTCAATTGATTCCATAATTGCCAGTGATGTTGATCTGTTTGATCTAAATCCGTATTGACTGATTGATTAATTTGTGCTTTTCTATGAATGCGTCCAGTCTGTTGTTAAATACTTTTTCTAGTATTTTTGAGAATTGGGGAAGTAAAGAGATAGGTCTGTAGTTCGTGAAGTGATGCTTGTTCCCAGTTTTGTATACAGGTATGACTTTAGCTATTTTCATTTTGTTTGGACAAGTACCGGTTTGGAATAATAGGTTACAGATGTACGTTAACCTGTTAAGCCCTGAGCCTGTTTTTCAAGTCTCAGGCTCGAAAATGACATTCCCAGAACAAATGACCATATCTTCCCTTCTAAAAGGGTTAAATTCATAATCTTTTTTCTCAAAGTAATGATAAACCTGTGAGTTGGATGTAGAAAAGTCAGAATCAATATAGATGTTTTTTATTTGAAAGAAAATTCAGATTTTACATAGTAAAAAACTGTAAATTATAGTGTCCGTCCAAAATTATTTTTTACTTATAGTGAAAACTACCCTTGGATGATGGTAAGGTAGACTAAAAGCTTTAGGAATCCAAAGTACAAATTTGGGTGGAAATATTTTTTTTCCCATATCTCTGGCCCCCCTTTGTCGATTTTGATGGTTGACACCTGTAAGAGTCAGGAGGAGCTGATAATTTATTCCGGCAAATTACTCAGACCTACTAATTAACCTAACCGAAGTTATTGAGTCTATGTAAGTTTGCTGCTTGGCTCAGATCCACCAACGTCAGCAAGATCTCACCTCTATTAACTCCCTGAAGAACCAGGTTCAAGTAACTGCTGTTTCAATTCAGACAACCCCCTAAATCTGTTTAAGCGATCCCGAAGGATTTTGATATCAGTAAATGAGGTGTGGCCCTACCTAAGTGTGAATGTGGCAGTGTGCAATCTTACCTTTGAAGCAGGAGAGGAGAGCGCAGATGTCTTTTAAGTTGTCCCAATCCAAAAGGTGGGATCAGTTTATTTGAAGAAAAATAGGTCCAAACTAATACAGGGTTTTTACCTTCTCTCGTTACAACATTATAATCATACTAAACATATCATGCTGGGGTTATTTTCTAATCTAAAACCTTAATTCATAGTTCACACCTTTAAAGTCTCCCGACAAAATCCAAAAGGAATTTCCTCACAGATCGACGGGGTTAACATCCACACACTATGGCCTGACACATGTAAGAGGTCAGTTCCTCAAAATGTTCAGATTGAATTCCGACATAACCCAGAGGGATATCCTCGTGGATCGAAGGTTCTAACATTCACAGCCTGTAGCCTGACACATTTAAGAGGTTTGCTCCTCAGAATGATCAGTTTGAATTCCGACAGAACCCAGAGGGATCTCCTCGTGGATCGAAGGTTCTAACATTCACAGCCTATAGCCTGACACATTTAGGAGGTTTTTGCTCCTCAGAATGATCAGTTAGAAATCCCCTTTAAATGATAAGTTGGAAATTCCGACATAACCCAGAGGGATCTCCTCGTAGATCGAAGGTTCTAACATTCACAGCCTATAGCCTGACACATTTAAGAGGTTTTGCTCGTCAGAATGATCAGTTTGAATTCCGACAGAACCCAGAGGGATCTCCTCGTAGATCGAAGGTTCTAACATTCACAGCCTATAGCCTGACACATTTAAGAGGTTTGCTCCTCAGAATGATCAGTTAGAAATCCTAAGTTTTAAAACTTTTATCCATCCATTCACTCAGCATTCAATACACAGAGATTCAAGCAATAGTTACCAAGTTTGAGAGAACCTTACCGAGAGCAAAAACCCAGCTCTCAGGGAGAGAGCGTTACCGAGAGAGAGTATACCAGGGGATCCCCCCCCCCCTCTCTCTCTCTCTCCAAAAAGAAAAGTTCCTCCCCATCCGCCAGTGTCTTTATGCTCGAAAACAGGATAGAACAACCCAAAGACACCTCCTCCATACCCATATTTGTGGAAACTGGGCATGGCCTCTGATGTAAAGAACTGGACATGACCAGACATATTCTATGACTATGGCATAAGACACACCTTCCCATGTTTGTGTAAAAAGGACATGACCCCTACTCTGCAGGACTTGCAAAATATTATTCTCGGCTATGACATAACCACCTTTTTGGGGCCTCCGTTATTTTTCAGGAGCCCCCTTCCCTGTGTACTGCCTGTGAGGGAAGAGAGAAGAAACTGCCTCTTCTCTTATCAGTGACACCCATAAACCATTACAGGCCTTACACTCAACTTAACAAACCACTTTGTTTATACTGTAAATATAGAAAATCATAACATATGAAACATTTTCATTGTGGGTTATACAAGAATATAATTGACTATATTTGATTATAATTAACTTTCGTTTTAAGTATTCAACCTAATATGAAGATCTCAACACACCTCTTTCTGACCGTTAGAGCCAATATAATCGAAGGGGGATTCCCCCACGTTGCACAACAAAAAGGTGGGGGCTTCGCGCATGTAGTTTTGCATCAGAGCAACCTACACTCTAGCTCTGACATCTAGAAACGGAAAAGCAGTTTTATTGCTTATGGATTATCAGAAATCATTTCAAAGGGACACAGACACATTGGATTAACCTATGGATTAACTTCAGCAGCGTTTTTATCGTTTTAATGTCATTGAAGACCACTTTGGAGAGACTACAGAGACAAGGTAACCATGTTAGCATTTTTAGCTACCTAGCGCCACATGCTTTGATGTCTGTTTTTGTTTATAACATCGCAATTTCGTATAATTGAGTGATAATGAGGGTACGATGTGAAACGATGTCATGGATGTGGAGAAAAGATAAATAATAAGGTTTTGTGAGTGATTTTCGGTGCATTAATCTGTTAGCATTTTTCGCTCGTTGCTAATTCAGAGGCTCAGCGTTAGCATTGTGTTTTTTATTTTTTTTTTTATTTAAAATGATCAGTTAGATGAGTTTCTTCCCGTTACATGGATATAAAACATTCATAGTTTATTAAATGAACATGCCCTCAGACACTGTTTCCTGCAAGATGTTGCGGCAGTGCCCCGGGACCGGGGTCTCTCGGGCTTAACAGGTTAATGGCTTAGAAATCCCCCCAATGACCATTTTTACTAATGTCATATCAATGTCATTATAATCAGTAGACTTTTTATTTTTACATTTTTTAACAATATTTAATATCTCTCTTTCATCAACTGGTTTAATGAACATTGAGCAGGGATTTCTCTCCAAAACATCATCTTGATGTTCCCCAGTTGTCCCTGGATCAGGGATTTTTCCCGCCAAATCGAGTCCAACATTCACAAAGAATTAATTGAACATTATTTACATTATACTTTTCATTATAGTTATCAGTACTCAGGATATCCTTTTTGTTTAGACTTATTTCTTACAATACTGTTAAAGGTAGGGTAGGTACGTTTGAGAAACCAGCTCGAGATACACATTTTGTTATATTCCATGGAATGCTCTTAACATCCTGATAGCAATGACTATCTTAAGTGCTTTGACAAAAAATCCATAAAAAAATGTCATCTGTGGAAGCCGTAGTACTGTAAAAAGTACGACCAATCATTTTAGCCGGCCCGGCTAAAATAACTGGATGGCCTACCTGCCTGTCAGCCTTCCATCTGTGCACAAACTTATCTCGTGCCCTCATTGGTCATGTGCCGTGTGTGTTGGAGGAGGGGCTCTATAAGGAAGTGGCAGATTTTCTCCGGTTGTGTATTTTCAAATTCTAGCGATCTCGAGCCGGTTTCTCAAATTGACCTTCCCTACCTTTAAGTATATCCCATATTCCTTTAATATTGCTTTTGTTTTTATCTATTAATTCCTTATAATAGTCTTTCTTGCTTGTTCTTATAATATTAGTCAACTTATTTTTATATTTTTTATATTTATCCTCTGCACTTTGAGTTCTTTGTTTAATGAAGTCCCTATATAGTGTGTTTTTCTTTTTGCAGGCATTTTGTAATCCCTTTGTGATCCATGGACAATGAATATATTTTTGTTTTCTGCTGTATTCTTTAATTGGGCAGTTTTTGTCATATAATGACCTAAATATCCTTAGAAAGGTTTCATAAGCAGTATCAATGTCTCTTTCTTGGTCAAGTTTGTCCCAATTCTGTTCCAGCAATTCATTTTTCAGTGCGTTGATGGATTCCTCTGATCGCATCAATCTGTATCCTTTTTCTTTGTCTGGCTTATTTTTCCTGTTGTTGCTATCATAGACTGTGAACACTGGCAAGTGATCACTGATATCATTGATTAATAAGCCACTTACTGTGTGGTTTTCAATGTCATTGTTAAATATATTATCTATTAGGGTGGCACAATGGGATGTCACTCTACTGGGTCTAGTTATTTTCGGAAATAGGCTCAGAAGAGGCTTGTTAGGATTAAGCAGGTTAATATTAAAATCTCCACATATGAAGATAGCTTTGTTATTTATTTTAGAAAACATGCCCTCCATCCAATCTGTGAAAGTTTCAATGCTTGACCCTGGCGTCCTATATATACAGCTAATTATGACATTTTTATTTTTTTCCTTGTAGATTTCAATTGTTATACTTTCTAATAGGTTGTCAACCACAGTTGTCATACTGTCCACCACACTAAAGTGCAGAGTTGTATCCACATAGATGGCAACTCCTCCTCCTCCCTTATTTGGTCTATTTTTGTATCTGAGCTCATATCCATCCAGCTCAAAGTCTATGTCCTTTTCATTGTTGATCCATGCTTCAGAAATGGCAATTATGTTGAATGGATTCATAAATGTATGTAAATATTCTCTGATGTTGTTAAAGTTTGCATACAGGCTTCTGCTATTAAAATGGATGATTGATAATTTGCCATTTGATTCGATGTTCTGGTTGTATTGTTCATCAGTGTAGTAGTAGCAGATGTTTTTGTTGACGAAAAGGTGTTAGGATGGCGTGGAAGGGTAGGACCCAAATGCAGACTATCAAAAAAGGTAACAGGTCTCGTAACAAAAAGCGAGCTTTATTTTAAAAGCTGATCAAAAACAAGGCATGAAACAAATGGGTTGTACAAAAAACTGACCGTGACCAACATGGTGGGAGACAGGAGAGACAACCGTGACTGACATGGAGGAAGACAGGAAAAACCAACAATGAACCGACAAGGCACACAGGGAAAGACAAGACTAAATACAGAGAGGGGTAATCACAAGACAAGACACAGCTGGGGTAAGGGAGGCAGAAACACAAGGGCAACAGGTGAACACAATCAGACAATCAGACACACCAGGGAAACTAACGACAGGAAGGCAAACACAGGAAGAAGGAACAGAGAAGACACAAGGAGGAAAACATTTCAAAACAAAGGTGGAAAATGAAAACATAAATACAAAACCGTGACAAAAGGTTATTGTCCGGATCAGTTTCATGTTCCAAGTCATGTAGCTTGTGATCAGTGTACTCGAATGTTTTTAGTTCCAATGGATCATTATCCTTTATCCTCTGAGTTATGTCACTATTGACTTCAGATGTATATGAGCAGGTGTCGTCAGTGTGCGCCATGGCTTTGTGTGTGTTACCTCACAGTCCGGTGTATGATGATGATCACTGGTATCTGTCCAAATCCATGACGTTCCTGATGACCAGCACTTTTGCTTCCTCTGGTGTTCCATTTAGTTTAATAAATATTTTACAGTTTGAAGTCCAAGTGTTTTGATTTTTTCTCTGTTTCTTTAGGTAGCGCCCTTTTCTAGCTATGTCAGCGTTGCGCTTATTTAAATTATCATTCATATAGACATCTGATCCTTTCAGCTTTCTTCCCTGTTTTAGCAGACTGGTCTTGTATTTTCTGTTCACAAACCTCAGTATGATAGCCGGATTGTCGCTGTCCTTCCGCCTGGGTAGCGGGTGACATGCCTCGATGTTATTGCAATCCAGTTGTATCCCCTTGGACTGTAGGAAAGCAGCCACCTGTTGCTCCGTGGAGCGAGCATCCAGTTCCCCGGGCTCCCCCCCGGCGTCAGCGCCCACAGCCCGGGCATACGACCGGGGCTTTACTTTGAGCCCGGTGATGATCACGTCGTCTTATCAATTAACAACAGGAGGGGTCACAGACATAAGACCAGCTATTCAATAAAGCTCTTCTGACCTGAGCTGTCATGTGGGTATATATTATTGCTGCCCATTATGGACACAAGCAATCTTCACCCATTTATTAATTATATTTTTAGAATGTGATAACACCAATGTGTTTCCCATCCCCTAAACCTCCAGGGATGTACACAGCTTCTAATTGTGGGAAATACGAAAACGTCAATTTTCAATTCCCAGTAGAGACGCGCCATAGAACATGTTGCGAAACACACAAATAGACAGCATGTGTAGTCCTGGGGGGTGGGGGTGGATTCGTTCGAATCCAGTTTTGGATAGTGTGCCGTCGCTGGGCTTCATTCCATTTGAAAGTGCTGTTTGACGCTCGGCGTAACCTTGGCGCACTGCCACTCCAACATCCAATCACAGAGCTTGAGGACTAATCACGGGGTTTGTCAAGCAAAGCGGACTGGTGTTGTCCCAAACGATAGCTGAGGATTATGGGTAGTGTAGTGTCTTCAGCCATCCTAAACTCCAAAAAAACGATTTCTTTCTCCGAATCGAAGGGGAAAAACACAAAAGCATTGTGTACACAATTTCAACCTATCAATGTTGTGTAATTAACAGGTATAATATGGTGTTTTTAAGTTGATGAGTAATGCAGATATCACTGTAAAATCAATCGACAGTAGAGAGAATACTTACTTCTGGGTGTAAAACTCTCTAAAGCAACTACTTTGGCCAGAAAACGTGAGATCGTAACGTTCTTTTCTCTTTGTATAAACGTATAGTATCCTAATAATAATAATAAAGGCCAGCAAGATTGTTCGAATTAATAGCAGCCCCATGCGTGGTCGGGCGCATTGTAGGAAAGCAAGACAATAAATGGCAAAGATATGTAGAAAATAAACGTATTTGAGTTACGTCCAAAACAAACGTAATGTGGGAGAAAATACGTTTCTCGCTAAACGTAATTGAGAATGCAGTTTAGTTCTGTGGGAACGTAATTTTGAGGAGACAGGGTTGCATCTCTCATCATACTACTTCTCTGATGGCTCCCACAGGATTGTTGACATCCTCGTGGATTCATCTTCTTATTATAGACACATGCATTTCCAAACATTTGGTCTACCTACGCTGTAAAATGTATTATCTCTTCGGTGACTGCCGTCCTTTTTTAGTCCAATGCGACCTGCATTATCAACATCAGCCTTCTGCCTTTCCAACAGACCAGTCTAGGATAGCTTTCATGATAACACACTTGACTGGTAGAGCAGCAGCCTGGGCTACAGCAGAGTGAGCCAGAGACTCTCCCCTTTGCAGATCACTCAGAAAAAGATTTTTGATCATACAGCACCAGGGAGAGAAGCGGCTAAAGCTCTAGTTCAACTCAAGCAAAGAAATCAAAGACTGTCTGATTATGCCATAGAGTTTAGGACAATAGCAGCAGACAGTGGCTGGAATGATCTGGCCTTGCTGGACGCCTTTGTAAATGGACTTTCAGGCCTTGTCAAAGATCACTTAGCCCCATTAGATCTTCCAGAAGATTTAGACTCTGTGATTGCTCTGGCTATACGAATAGATAATAGACTCTGGGATAGACAAAAAGAAAGAGAACAACCTGCAGTTCGTTCACCAAGCTCCAGAGGGCCTCCTCGTGGCATCCGGATGGGGGAGGATTCTTCTTCAGGGGTCTGGATCAAGCCTCCTTTGACAACGCCATCCACCGCATCAGACGAACCCATGCAACTTGGCCGAGCAAGACTTTCACTGGAGGAGCGTGAACGGCCTGTGTTTCTACTGCGGGTATCGTGGACACCTGATGGCCGCTTGCTCATTAAAAGACGGGGCTCCCCAGGCAAGAGGAGGGCGCTGGTGAGCCTACTAACTTCGGACTACTCTCCTCGTACGCTGACTCCTATCCAAGTAAAATTAGGTAAACAGACCTTAACACAGAATGTTCTCATTGATTCAGGAGCAGACGAAAGTTTAATGGCCTGGAGTCTTGCGAAAAGCTTGAACATTGTCACCATGCCCTTAGCTCAAACTTTAAATGCCAGCGCCCTTGATGGAAGATTATTGTTTCAGGTCACTCACCACACAGAGCCCGTCCAGGTTATCATAAATCACAACCACACAGAATTCATGACATTCCATTTATTCGACTCCGCCCAACACCCTCTGATTTTAGGCTTCCCATGGTTGGCTTTACTCTTTGAAAGTCATCACATGAATGCATTGTAATGAATGGTTTGGCTGCATTAAACATTACACATCTGTCGTAGTTCTTTATTTATCTACAGAGATCGGGCCTCAGAATAGACCGGAAACTATTCTTTTACCGTTCTGTTTTAATTTCACAATAGAGTTAGTAGTAATAATTTGTTTTGATATTATTGTTTTTTATTAACTACTAGACCGCTGGGTCATGTTAAGACCATCTTTTCTGTGTTGCTGTGGGTTTTTTACATCGCTTTTGTGTTACAAATATCAAAACAATAACAAAATATATCCGTCGTAAACTAAACCAGAAACGGCAGTATATTTTATTTTGTTAACACTGTAAACTTGACAGCTTTTTAACCCAAACCACCTACTGGTTAAAGCACGTTATTACACGTTTAGAGTCATTGCAATGCAGGTAGATTGTGTTGCTTTTTAATGACTGTTTAAAATGCCTTTTTCTTAATGTCTTTCATTTTTGTAAAGCACTTTTGAATGTGTTATATTTTATACATACAGTATATACAAAATAGGAGGAAAGTAGAAGGTCAATGATAGAAATATAGAATAGAAAATATCGAGAAGATACTGTAAATGGTATCTAGAATAAAACAGTTTAGTGCCGGATGTACAAAGATATGAATAGGAGGATGTGCAAAACAGACAAACTAATTAGGCTTTATTTAAACATTAAATAATACTTTAGGTTAAGGTCTTCTTTTAAATACATGTAAGCAAAAAGCTTTGGGGGTATCTATATTAAGCCTGACAAAGTACTTAACGTTTAATATATTGCATGGTTTGTTTTGGGACTTGACAATCAACTTTCCTGCAATGTTAACTATGTTGAAGCACTTATTTTAACCGATATTATACATATTTATTATACTCTTATAAGACGTATGTAGATAGAATAAGAAATGTGCAGAATATGACAGTTTAATGGTGGAGGTACACACATATTGATAGATCTCTTGTTGAGGAACCTATGACCCAAGTTTGTCATCATTGCATAACTACACCGTAGTTGTGTATATGATATTTCAATAAACTTTTGAAAATCTTGAAATCTTGAAAGGGATGTGGAAAATAGCCATTATTTACAGTTTTTGATGAACAATTAGAGAATAACGAGTAATGAATATGCTTTATAGGGATCTGCAGATACATTTTTTGTCTTCTCAAGCACCAACTATCAAATATCTCTCCTGATTGTTGGCACTTGACAATCACCTTCACTGAATTTTACTCAGGTGTAACTAAAGTCTGATTTAAGGGTTGTTTATATTTCACATCATTAATCCAAATCTGTAAAGTAACTAAAATACATGTAGTAAAAATACCAGGTTAACCTTAAAGAAAGCCCTTGTCTTGTCTCACCAAGTCTGCCAGTCATTCCTTGACCTTGCTAAGTATATTTTTGATAGACTCCTTATGTTTCATTTTGATAGTCCATGTAGATGTTTTGTTTAGAGTTTTTGGATCTTATAGTTTCTCAGTTTTGATCCTCCTAGTGAGCGTTTTGTGTTTTTGCCTTTTATTAAATACCTTGTTAATCCTGACCTGTTTCTGGTGTCGTGCGTTTGGGTCCTGAGCCTTGTGACATTCATAACATATGTCTCCTCTGACAGGGGTGCAGTTATGCCGGAGAGCACAAGAACGCTGCTCCGGCATTCAAAAATGTCAGTACCCATAAGGAGCCGTACACATGCCGCAGTTTCTGCGTGGCTGTGTCTTTAGTTGAAAGCCCAGTGGCGATCTGCTCATCTGTCATACTGATCATACAGTCAATAACTTTGTTGTTATTAGCATCTGGTTAGCTAGCTATGCTAACAAATATAAGAAGCTTTTTCTACAACCAGTGAGGTAGAGGCACATCTTTATATGATCATTATAGTTATAAAAAAATAAAAGACTAAAGGAAAAACAGGTATAAAATACTATTTGACAGTAAAACAAAGTTGTTATTAATAAACAAGAATACAGTTTAAAAGGGGAGTGATTTGTAAAATATCCATAAAGAAAAAGAAAATCTGCTTGCAGTTCTGTTTCATATGGGTGTTGAGAGATGTATCCATAGATCTCTTAATGTCTTCCCGCGAGCAGTGAGACTGTTAAAAAAATTGAACTGTTGAAACAACATCAAACATTCAACTGCTACTCAGTAGTATGTATCTAATACCTAATATATATATATCATTCCAATAACTTGTATATAGACTCATACTGCACTATTCCACATCATAACTTTATTTCATTTTTATAACTATTATTATTTTTGTATTGCTCATGCTCTTATTGTTATTATGTTATGTTATTATGTTGCATTGTTGGAGAAGCCTGTGACATAAGATTTTCAACTGCATAATTACTCTGTAGCTATGTCAGATTGACAATAAAGAACCTTGAACCTTGAACCTTGCTCTCAAAGTGCACCAGATTGATGCTTTTAACTTCAACATTTAAAAAAAAAAATCTAGGTCCACTCCTCACTTATAAAAACAGCACTTTACCCCTGCTTACACCTATATGCCGTGAGCTGATTATCGAGCCTTCATTGTAACAGTCGCGGGTACACTGTGTGGGGAGTGTTGCAGTAGAACATTCCACTGTAGCGCCCGGTACCTTAATGGGAAACCCTACATGTTTGAGCAACCTCTATGAAACGTCAAGCTACCCCACAGCACCCCCAAAAGAAATCTCTGGCGCCTGCAACCCCGTTTTGAAGAAATGTGCAGTGCAAAACAGGCTCATTGCAGCAACTAAGATAAGACACACTTTTTTGCCAAATATCAGCATTTTCTTTCTTTTCCTTTTTTTGCACAGATTGCAAAGTGGCAAAGTATTATAACTTATTGTTCTAGCAAAGGGATTGCACAATTGTATTATGTATTTTTTTTTGAGCACACAGACTTATGGAGCATTGTTTTATTATCACTGTTCTAGCAAAGTGTTTTCTTTTCTTTTTTTGAAAGGAATGCTCACGTTCATATTGATGTATTTTAATAAATGTTAACTTGGCCCATTACGTGACTATTTGTGTTGGGGGGGCCCGACTTTTTTTTTTCTCCAAAGGGGGGGCCTGACAGAAAAAGTTTGAGTACCACTGCATTAACCCCATTATAGCAGATGCCACATTGAATGGATGAACACATTTATGCATCAATAATTACAACGGAGTATTTCTAAATATAAGTTGTACATAATGATTCATTTTACTTTCAGATGATAATACTTTTCACTTGGGCAACTGACAATTTTGAATGCAGGACATTTACTTCCAACACGTATTTTTACCTAGGTAAATAATCGGAATACTTCGATGATGGCCCACAGACCCTTTCAGGGTTAATGAATAGTGGATAGGAGAATTCCAAAGGATTTAGGAGAAGAGACTGCAGTGCTTTGAGAATCCGACTGCACTTTCACTATCCGACGTGTTTATGATGCGCCAGCGGACGTCATGAATGTGCGTCTGCTGCTGTGGGGAAACTACAGTTTTCTATACAGCAGACTACATTGTATATGTATAATAAGAACAACAACTACTGTAAACCCAGTGCCGTATTCTATCTAGATACTTTGCACCGCGCTCTGATGGTGTTGTTTTATGCGTTATAAACGTGGACAACAGAGAAACATATTCTTCGTTTCCAAGGTTGGAATTTAAATAAAAAGGAAAGTGAAACTTATGCTCGTCACCCTCTCCCTCCGGTCCACATTAATACAAATGATCCCAATACGTATGATTGTATGAAAAGATCTTAAAATCAATACAAATGTATTTATTATAAACGTTAGTCCTTAACATCTATCACTGTCTATATCACCATTCAAACATCTTTTAAAAGTTGAACAAACCCCACACAGCTCAGTAAAGACTGTGAAATGTTGACTTTATTTGATCATTTCAGTAAAAACTAACGTTCATATTTCTCTTTTTGATTATAATACTGATGAACGTTCAAAACAAAGCACGTTGGCTGATTTTGGACCCCCTCACGATTATTACATGATCGTGAAGATGATGATTAAATTATGATTACAAATCGGTAGTGAGAGCCGGGCTGCATTTCCTCCCGTCGGATGTGATTAAAAAACAAACCGATTATTTTTGTAGTTGTAAACTCACGTGGATTAAACCACATATATTTTGTTAAATAGAAACGAAATACGATTTTTTTTAAATGTATCTTATTCAATGCAGAATATGATTATATCCGTGACAGTGGGAATAAAAATGATATGCTACAGTATAGTAATAAAAGATAAATCACACTTGTTGTGAGACGATGAGGCTCCATTAACCTCTTAAGCCCTGAGCCTGTTTTTCAGGTCTCAGGCTCGAAAATGACATTCCCAGAACAAATGACCATATCTTCCCTTCTAAAAGGGTTAAATTAATAATCTTTATTCTCAAAGTAATGATAAACCTGTGAGTTGGATGTAGAAAAGTCAGAATCAATATAGATGTTTTTTATTTTAAAGAAAATTCAGATTTTACATAGTAAAAAACTGTAAATTATAGTGTCCGTCCAAAAACTATTTTTTACAGATAGTGAAAACTACCCTTGGATGATGGGTTAGTAGACTAAAAGCTTTAGGAATCCAAAGTACAACATATAATAAGTACCCTGTATCAAGATTGATGCAAAACAAGTGAAAGTTGACCTTTTTAGAGAGATTTAGCCAAAAAACCCCACTTCTGGGGTCATTTGGGTGGATTTGACCTATCTCTGGCCCCCCTTGGTCGATTCTGATGAATGAAATCTCTTTATAACCGCTAGAGCCAATGGAATCGAGGGAAAGTTATATACACACCAAAACGTTAACAAATAAGGAGTGAGAGTGACGCGTTACAAAAACCGGAAGCTGCATACACTCTGGTGGCTACCATTAGCAGCTAACTTTTCCGCTCCGATTTTTACATAACATTTTTTTTAAAAGGTACAGGTACATTATCAACCTTTGGATCAACAGTTGTAGATATATTTTTTTTCGTTTTAATGCCATTGAACACGTCTTTTGACCTAATTGACAGCTACGGTGAGACGATCTGCCGTAAAAGCCCCGTAAAGGTACGTGTTGTGATGTCTGTGTTTGCTTCCCCTGTCGCAAGTTCGGATCGCTCAGTGATGATACTATACCTAAATAATCAGTGGAGTCTCAGCTTTAATAGGCTATATTGTATGTGCAGCTACGATAAGTAATAAGGGTATCTTTATCTTGAATTGTGTGCCGCAGTGCGTTAGATTTTTTTCGCTCAGGGGTCATTTAGACCCTTCTTATGAGACTTGTGTTTTGTTTTGGTAAAAATGGTTCATATCTTCAGTTAGCTGAGATTCTTCCCGTTAATCTGGTGCTACACATTAATAGTTTCATAAATGTTAAGAAGCCCTGAGACATTATCTCGAAAACAAAAAGGTGGGAGGGGTCCAATGGGGGGACCGCCGTGCTTAAGAGGTTAAAAATAAACCTATTTTTAGTGAATTACTGAGTTTAGCCAGGTTAATAAAGTTTTAACCTCTTAAACCCTGAGCCTGTTTTTCAGGTTTCAGGCTCGAAAATGCCACTAACACAACAAAGACTATATCTTCACTTCTAAAAGGGGTAAATTAATAATCTTTTTTCTCAAAGCAAGGTTACATCTGTGAGTTGGATGTAGATGTGTCAGAATCAATATAGATGTTTTTATTTTAAAGTAAATTCATATGGAACATAGTAAAAACATGTAAATTCTAATCTCCGCCTAAAAAAAACCATTACTTATAGTGAAAACCACCCTTGAATGATGGGTTGGTAGACTAAAAGCTTTAGGAATCCAAACTATAACATATATTAAGTACCCTGTATCAAGATTGATGCAAAACCAGTTTGAAAAAAAATGTGACCTTTTTAGAGAGGTTTAGAAAAATAAAGTCCAGGCGGACTCACCTCTGGGTAATTTGGGAACCATCAGTTCCATTTGACCTTTTTCACTGTAAAAATCATTTTATTACTTTGAATTATCACTATAGGTATTCATTCCATCCAAATACAACTGTTGTAAAAAAAACAAATAAAAAAAAACAAACATACAAAATGAAGTTTGACTCCAACTGGAGCAGATTTATTTCAAACATTTTACAGATTTATTTCAAACATTTTACAGATTTATTTCAAACATTTTACAAACACACTATAGAATAAAACCACACTCTAGATAGGTAGACTTTATACTTACCTCCTGAATGTTACAATATTTTGGCATGCCACTCCTGGTAACAATTATTTTTGATATTCAAGCACAGAGGGACCTGGCACTTCACGCAGTGCCAAGGTGTCTTCACCCTCTTTTTGCCAGCATCATGGCAGTTCCTGCAGTACTTCCTGATACGGACATCTTTCCCATAAAACATGGGCCCGCATGTGAGTGGTGGGGGGGGTGGTGAAGGTGCAGAGCCTTCAGCATATTCCAACATTTCTGCAGAAAGCTGCTCCCTGAAAGTCTTCTGTGTGTGTGGCTTTGTCCTGCTGGGGTCACTCTTCATCTTGTACAGCTCCTTGTGGAGAAGGAAGCTGTTCACAACTGCAATGTCCATAAAATGGTAAAAAAAAGTCTTGTACCATTTCATCGTTTTGTGGAGTACCCGATCAAAGCGTCAGACACATCCACGCCGCCCATGCTTCGGTTGTAGTCCAACACAGCGTCAGGAACGGGAACAGTCTTTGTCTGCCACACACCAGCCTGGAAGTTATATGGCCATTTCTTCCTCCAGTAGTCCGATCGGTTGTGAACGGTGACGAGGCCTGAGAAAATTATAATAAATTGAGGAATGTGAGGGTGAGGCAGGTGTGGGCTGGGTGAAAGTAGACAATGGTGAAACCATTTCATCCTCATCTCCATCACTATGAAAACAAATGTGGAAAAACAAAGAGATTAGATTAATTCCTGTTTCCTTAGCAGTAAACATGCCATTTTGAGTGTGTGAATGCAATACATTTAGTGACTCTAGATGAACACTGGCCTATACTTTTAGTAAATGTAACAGACAAGAAACACTATTTTTGTAAATAATCACTCTAATTCCTGCCAAACATGCCATTTTGAGCGCACATTACATTACATTACATTACATTTAGCAGACGCTTTTATTTACTATATGAATAATCGTACACCAAATAAATAAGTAATAGATAAAAACAGAGAGATTACATACCTTTCCCGTGGTGGAATTTCATCATCAGAGTCACAACGCTCCGGGTTCCGTTCTGGCTGCAGGAGATCCTCGTCGTCTGACTCAGAATCAACGGGTAACATATCTGCATCGCTGTCAACATTAGTCACCTTTTCCATTGCCTGTAAAGTCGTAAGCATCTCTTTCCTGCAAGCCATTATTTGACAAAAATCAAAGTATAGAAAAAGTCCTAAACGCCAATCTTGTAATCTGCTCCGTTATCTGCTGTCCGCTCTGTGCGCTCTGGGTCCTGCTGCAATTCCTGTTGTTTACGTAGTAAACACGGCGTAGAGTCTGCTGCGTAATGGGTCTGCCGCTGGCTGTCATACTCTATACTTTACGCAGGACCATATCTATGGAACCCATTGGTCGATTTGAGTGATTTACACCTTTTTCTTAACCATTAGATCCAATAGAATCCGATGGGCAGTTCCCAAATCCACGTAAACATTACCATTGCGGACGTAATAGAGAAGCAAACGAAGCATATCTGAAAGTACAAGCCTTGACTGCAAAACTTTATACCCAGTTTATTGCCATAAATATGATGATGGATTATCAGTAAAAAATTATACGTGACACAGACACATTGGATTAACCTTGAGCGGCGTTTTTATTCCGTTGAACACAACTTTTGATCACAAATCAAAAAAGGTAAGATGTAATTATTGTAATATTTTTGAAACCGGATGTTGTTTACTTTCTCTTTTCTGGCTGAAAGCTCCGCAAATTCGGGGTCGTACAGTGATGACACTACATGTATGGAATATGTGGAGTCTCAGCTTTAATCGGATATCTTGTTTGTGCAGTTACGAACTCCGTTAGCATTAGTTAGCATTTTTTTTGCGCAAAATGCTAATTCAAAGGCTTGGTATTACTCTTGTGTTTCTTTTAGCTAAAAATGGTTCATATCTTCAGTTAGCTGAGATTCTTCCCGTTAATCTGGTGCTACACATTAATAGTTTCATAAATGTTAAGAAGCCCTGAGACATTGTCTCAAAACAAAATAGTGGGAGGGGTCCAATGGGGGGACCGCCGTGCTTAAGAGGTTAATGAAGTTGACTCCAGAAAATTCATATTTGTTAATGCTTTCATGTCAATTCGGCGAACATATGATACATTAAATGATCGTGAGGATGATGATTTAAAATCGTGTAAAAATTTGTTTGAGCGGGGCTGCATTTCCTGATGAAAAAGCAAACCGATTATTTTTGTAGTTGTAGTACGCCAACGTGGCTTAAACAACATTATTTTGTTGAATAAAAACAAGGTGATGTTTTGCAAATTATTACAGAATGATTACATTCTGTGCTAAATATTCTATTTAGCACAGAATATGATCCTATCCGTGAAGATCCGCGATATCAGATATATCTATCAGCTGTTTATTTCACATGAGTTCCAGTGTGGCAGCTTTTTAATCACTGCTCCCCCTGGTGGATCCATGATCCATTGCAGGTGGTTTCATTATAATTTATCAAGGGGGCGTATCAAGTCATGCGGGGGGTTTTCCTTTCAGCGAGGGCCCACCCCGTGCCGATCACGGCCCCACATCGGTAGGGGCGTCCAAAATGAGGTGCTACATCTGTAAGTGGCCCAGCCCTTCGTATATTTTCCTGCATGTGGCCCTCGTGAAAAAAGTTTGGACACCCCTGCTGTGAAAACAACAATCAGCACGTAAGCAAAGGGAAGCTTTGAAATAAAAATAAAAAGTTGTATGTTTTTAAAACAACACGGTATAGTTTTGAAAATGTTTTTTTTTTAAGAGATAGCCGATAGCGTGTCTCCTCTCCCTGCACACACACACACGCACGCACGCACTCACGCACACTACACAGACGGGCAGTGGATTTATGTGTCCATGTTGGAATACATAGCATACATCAATTGCTTATATTTCCATCCAGGCAGAGTGTTATTGTAGCCCGATCCCGTAACGAGGTAATATAAGCTGATATAAGGAATCATTAGGACATTTGTGTACCATAGCCTGGGCCATAAAAATGCTAATGCTGTTTCTCTGACAGTGGCGGAGGCGGCGGGCGGATTAGACAGAGTGCTGCTGATCTTATTAGATAAAACACTGTCTTTATTACTCTCATTGCTTTGTATCCACAGTGCTTCAGAGGTTTTCTCCAAATGCAGGCGTTGCTCATAAAAACGCCTAAACCCAAAGTTTAACACCGAGGCCTGGCCAAAGTTAACGGGACAAATAAGACATTTAAAA
Source organism: Trematomus bernacchii (assembly GCF_902827165.1). Lineage (NCBI taxonomy): Eukaryota > Metazoa > Chordata > Actinopteri > Perciformes > Nototheniidae > Trematomus > Trematomus bernacchii. The sequence continues at coordinate 181,616 of NW_022987643.1, forward strand.
GTCATCACCACAGACATTACTATTCAGAGGCCGTTTTACAGAAAGGGATGCAGCATTTAGACACTAACTATGATAGTGACTTTTATGTTATGATGTGCTTGGCAGTGTTTTTGTAAAAAGAGGAGCAGCAAGCGGTTTTATAAGGCTGTAAAGTCCTGTTTTTTAAGGTATTAAAACTGCCTTGTTAATCGTGTTAGATTAAAAAGTGCACCAGGGTTTATTTCGCTTTCTATTTTCATCCAGTCAATTAGTAGATAAGGATTTTCTTAGTTCGAAAACCAAAACCTGCCTTTTCTGGTAAATGCTTTGAATCGAAAGGAGTTTTTTATATATGGTGTGATTGTTACCAGAGGATTATTTATTTCAGAACAATAATAAAATGGCACCAAGAAGATTGTCGACATCCTCCTGGATCCATCTTCATCTTCTTCTTATATATAGACACATGCTTTTTTTATGGTATTTGGACTGTCTATGTTGTAAATGTATTATCTTTTGATTTAACATTCGACATCTATTGCACATCATCTCGTGGGAGAGGGATCCCTCCTCTGTTGCCCTATCTTGATGTGAGGGAGCCAGGACCTTTACTGGCTACAATCTAAACCCAACAATATGTTTCACAATTTCTTAATAATCGATGCATGTTATTATAAAGAATATATTCAAAGAATTAATACAAAATGAAAATTACAATCTATTGAAAAAGACTACAAACTATGAAATAAAATAGCACAGCTGCACAGTTATAGATTATTCTTTTTTAGCCAAATACCAGAGAGAAAGGATCTTAAAGTCTTAATATGGCTCTGCGTTTATTCCTGTCTGCAGTGACAGATTGAGTAACAGATGAGCAGCTCAAATAACCCCCCCCCCCCCCCCCCCCCCCCCCCCGGCATGGTCCACTTAATGCGGAGGATGACGCGGAAGAGAAATATTATGTTACCTTAACATCACAACACAAAGACCCTTTAAAAAAGAATGCTGCTTTTTACAGAGTTGTCAGTGAAGGTAACCTGGTAACAAGCCGCACCCCCCATACTGCTCACAATCTGTGTGCACTGTATCTAAGACATCCCAAATAATAACTCACTGTAGAAACAATGAATACTGACGTCATCAACCAACGTTCAATTCAAAAAACGAAACGAGGACCAGCCGCTGTGTTTATTTCTCGGACGTGAGACAACGGCTCCGTCAGTGCCCGAGCCGAGTGAAATAAATCTGCGCCGCATAGTGAACGGCCTTTACGCACGCCTATAATTAAGCGACCTTGGGTCCCTTGAAAGGCGCTATATAAATGCAAGCTATTATTATTATTATAATCATTACCAAGAACGGTTCCATGAGCGAGGTTTCGTGTGTTATCAACTTCATGTTGATCTTTTGTTTGCATTACATGCTACTGTTGTGACGGACCGCCGAGTCTGCCGTGTTTTAACTGTGCCAATCAGTGTTACCGCTTGTGGTTTCATTTATATATTTACCCGCATTGATTGTATTGTTAGTATCTCTACCGCACGTTAAGTCAGTAAAGTTAAACTGTCACTTATCTGTTAAAATCTTAGAACACGCCAGTGCCCTGTACTACGAAGCCTGTTCAACAGACCCTGGATATCTTATCTGGCTTAACCAACCCTAACAAACACGATCTCTCTAATACCCCTTTCACACCAAGGCTTTTCCCGTTCTAGCTCCGTGCTAGAGCTTTTCTGGTTCAGAACCGGTTCTTCGGTTCAGCTCCCGCTCTGTTCACACCGCTCAGAGCCCGACTGGTGCTGCCGCTGCTGCGTCATGACGTCACAGTTTACGTCGCTGATTTTCTCCCCAACGGCGCTCACAACAACAACAACGGGGGGGGACTGCGTCGGGTCGATGATCGTGTTGCTTTTAATCATACGAAGCCAGATTAAATTAAATAACGACTTCTCCAACCTTATACTTTTCTCCAGAGTGTCGTGGTTCATTGTTTATTAATGTGTTTCAGCGGCATTTACCGACCGCTGCAGTGCTGGCTGCTCTTCCACGGGAGTTTATTCTCCCGTTAGCTCCGGGTTAGCTCACACGGCTCTAAAGTATTCACTGTCTGACTGTCACACAAGCAGCTGATACATATCCCCAGTTAAGTGAATGTGTGTCAGTCTGAATTGACGCTGTTTGGCATCACAACGCTGTTATGAAAGTTTCTCTGGTATAACATGGGTGATGTTAGCATAGCAACCGAAGCTAAACTGACTACTTGCTAAGCCGTTTTCTACAGGCACTTTTTACCGGCGTATTTTTCATTATGATTCTACTTGTGATAGTCGGACATGACAACCTGTGCAGCCCATGTATTGATTCCATCCGATAGCTGCTATAATAACAAACAAAACGTCTGCCTGCTCTCCACAATGATCAATAACAGCGAACGGATGGTCAAAGTAAGGTACAAATAAACAGAATCACACGAAGCCTGGTTAGTGTTGCCTGACTTTATAAAGCGTGTTTTTTTTTTTACAAGTGTGTGGTTGCGTTCTAGTCACTTTGCTCAGCACTACTGCTGGTTACAACTTTTATTTGCCGTACTCGCCTTAACTGTTATCTCAGGTTAATCTCGCCCCCTTCCGACGTAAGCGTGACGTATGCGGTTCTTGCTTCTAGACGGACAACTTTTTGGTGCTCGAAACGAACCGGATTCCGGAGCTTAGAGGCTGCTCCGCTGCGGTGTGAACAGGAAAACCCGGTGCTTTTCAAGCTCCAGCTCTGAACCGGCCCTGAAACACCGTTGGTGTGAATGGGGTATAAGTGGTCCTACGATGCTGGTTCTATCTCACACAGGCTCCGCCCTCTACTGGACTCTATGGGTACTACTCTTCATCAATGACACACAAGCGTTCTCACACTGAATTTGCATAAACTGTAAGAGTCGGGAGTCATCCGATATAATTTATTCCGAACTTAAATTACTCAGACCTCCTAATTGACCTAACCGAAGTTATTGAGTCTATGTAAGTTTACTGCTTGGCTCAGATCCACCAACGATCAGCAAGATCTCACCTCTATTAACTCCCCGAAGAACCAGGTTCAATTAACTGCTGTTTCAATTCAGACAACCCCCTAAATCTGTTTAAGCAATCCCGAAGGACTTTGATATCAGTAAATGAGGTGTGGCCCTACCTAAGTGTGGCAGGGTGCGATCTTACCTTTCAAGCAGGAGAGGAGAGCGCAGATGTCTTTTAAGTTGTCCCAATCCAAAAGGTGGGATCAGTTTATTTGAAGAAAAATAGGTCCAAACTAATACAGGGTTTTTGCCTTCTCTCGTTACAACATTATCATCATACTAAACCTATCATGCTGTGATCATGTTCTAATATGAAACTTTAATTCACAGTTTTACATTTATTACCAAAATTGTAACTTCAACTGCCCAATTCAGTTGTGACATTTAAAATCTCCCGATAGAATTTAGAGGCTTTTCCTCATAAAAGACCGTTGTTAATAAAAAGCACATTCAAACTTTCTTTCACCAAATCAGTTCACATCAATTCCATACCTTTTTTCCGACACAGATGGCGGGAACTAACATTCACAAACACATACCTATTTCCCAATCATGCTGGGGCAGTTTACCTTTAACCTAGTTTTCGCACAGATGGCGGGAAGTTTAACCTAGTTTTCGCACAGATGGCGGGAAGTTTAACCTAGTTTTCGCACAGATGGCGGGAAGTTTAACCTAGTTTTCGCACAGATGGCGGGAAGTTTAACCTAGTTTTCGCACAGATGGCGGGAAGTTTTCCCAAAATGCTGGGGTTCTTCCTAAAACCTTAATTCATAGTTTTTTTCCCACACATCTCAAGAATGATAGGTCTATGATCCCTGCCCATTTGAAGAATGGTAGGTTTAAGATCCCAACTCACAACTCTCATCTAAACCATTCCCTCACCATTCAACACACAGAGATTTACGCAATAGTTACCCAGTTCGAGAGAACCTTACCGAGAGCAAAAACCCAGCTCTGAGGGAGAGAGCGTTACCGAGAGCCAATATACCAGGGGATCCCCCCCCCCTCTCTCCCTCTCTCCAAAAAGAAAGTTCCTCCTCATCTGCCAGTGTCTTTATGCTCGAAAACAGGATAGAAAAACCTAAAGACACCTCCTCCATACCCATATTTGTGGAAACTGGGCATGGCCTCTGATGTAAAGAACTGGACATGACCAGACATATTCTATGGCTCTGGCATAAGACACACCTTCCCATGTTTGTGTAAAAAGGTCATGACCCCTACTCTGCAGGACTTGCAAAATATTATTCTCGGCTATGACATAACCACCCTTTTGGGGCCTCAATGTATTTCTCCTTAAGTCAGGAGCCCCCCTCCCTGTGTACTGCTGTGAGGGGAGAGGGAAGAAACTGCCTCTTCTCTTATCAGTGACACCCATAAACCATTATAGGCCTTACACACTCAACTTAACAAACCACTTGTGTTTTGTTAATACTGTAAATATAGAATCTCATAAAATATGAAGCATTTTCATTGTGGGTTATACAAGAATATAATTGATTATATTTGATTATAACTAACTTTCGTTTTAAGTATTCAAACTGATTTGGAGATCTCAACAAAACGTAGCCGGCCAATCAGGGCGAGCCTACCTGAATGCGAGTGCAGGCCTCACAGTATATAAGGCAGCTACACCTCCGACTGTCATCCTTTTCTCTTCAGCGAGCGAGCAACACCTGACCAGAGACATAAAGGGAAAAAAAGTAAAGGAAGTATCTTACCTCCAGCAAGCAAATGGAGTCGCCACTGCAGGAAACCCGTGCCTGTCCCTCAAGCCCCGGCTTAATAGCGGGCGCCGATCCCCACCAGCTCTGTTTCGAGTGCCTGGGACCAGACCACGCCGGAGACGAGCTCGAGGTGGTGAACGTGGGAGACCAGGATATGGCCGTTTATGATGTGGTAGTTGATTTTGTGTGAATAATAATGTTGGTATGTTTTATTTTGCCAGTTGTCAGATCCTCTATGGTGTAATTGCTCTGCTTGCTTCTCTCTGTGTCCTCCCTCCTCTTCTCATCTCCACACCGTCTGTTATTTGAACAAGAAAATTACTTAATGGCTTGCATTGCGATGGCAGAGCGGTGTTTGGCGATGAGAGTTGATGTGAACAAATCCTACTTTGCCTCGCAAATCATTTGGGAGCATTTCAGGTGGGCGAATCGTCCAATCTCATGTTTAGTGAATGTGATTCTGAAAAAGGGCCAGTCGATGTTCAGCCTCTTCCCCTGTTCTCTCTTTCCTCTCATTTACTCTTTAACCCCCTCACCTGTCATTTAACATTTAGCTCTTCTCTGTCCTCCATCTCCAATCATCCTGCTCCTCATCGCAACTCCATGAGACCATCGCCGGAGGTTTCTGTATCTCGGCAACATTCTGCCGGCTTCCTCCTCTTCATCTCTTTCCTCGCCTCTCATCCTGTCTTGTGTGGCTTCATTGTTCCTGCCAAAACCGTCAAACCTCCCTCCCTCTCTGCTCTCTGTCCTCTGTCACCTCCTGTCAGCTGAGCGAAGGAACGCCGGGAGGGGCCCGCAGATAAAAAAAGAAAAAAGATGCTCAACACCGAGCAAAGGATTGAAATGGAGGAAGGAGGATACAGGTATAAAGAGAGGAGGGAAGGTGGAAGGAGGTTGCTAGGAAAAAGAAAAGATTGTAACAGACAGCGACAAAGGAAATTAAAATATGTAAGGGCAAGAAAGAGAGCAACACCAAAATAGGTGATGAAGGACGAACCAGCAAGAGAAAGATGGGTTTAATAGTTTTCGATAAGGGAACCGTATTCAGCCATTGTTCTGGCCTCGCTCCAAAGCCACGCCCATAAAATATCATTCTGAATGTTAAAGGTCCCATGTCATGGCCATTTCTACTGATCATATTTCCATTGTTGAGGTCTACTAGAATAGATTTGTGCAATTTTCCAAACTCACATTGGTTTCTCATACAGCATCTCTGTATAGTATGTGTATTCACCAGGTATTCACTCTCTGTCCTACACGGCTTGTTGGAGCTCCTGCCCCCCCCCCTCCCTGTGAGCCCAGTGTGCTCTGATTGGTCGGGACATTGCGAGGCTTGCCGCTAAGAGCTGCTGCGAGGAGCGGACAGGTTTCCGGGTCGGCGATACAGAGAGACACAACGAAACTCATCCTGAGCACACATTAACACTCACAGCCGAAGTAAAAACAATAAGTGTGGCTTGATATTGAGTAAGAAAAGGTTTATAACGCTGTGAGAATGGGTCTGCGGAGAGCATTTCTCCACCATCCCAACTCGTCTATTACCAGCGTTCAGGGAGCTCTATGCAAGTCAATGGGGACTCTCTGTTAGTTAGCCAAGGGATCCTGGTGTGTGAGGTGCTCCGCGGATTGGTCCATTTGGGCCAATCCGGTCATTTGTTGTTGATTTGGGTATTCACACGTCACAGAACCCAGGAAGCAAACAATGGAAAATGAGAAATGTCCAACGATGCGTTCTGGGGCAGCATAGACAGGTCTTTTCTGTGTACAGGGTGTACTTTGAGGGTTTTTGACTCTGCAAACCGTTTACATGCAGAAAAACCTTCATAACACACAAGGGGACGGGTAATAACCGGAAAAGCATGACATGGGCCCTTTAACATATAAAATGACATCAAAAATGTCCATTATTACTCATAGCTTTGGGCTAGCAGCAGGAGGAAGGCCACAGTCCAGCTGTTCCCCTCATATAGCTCTTAGTGTTGTCGGATTGCCAGTGTATGGACTGAGTGATAACACATATTAATAAGTGTGTGCGTTTAAAGGCTAGACAAATACAATTATAACGATAAAATAACTTCATGGAGCATTTATTAAAAACATCAGTGCAGGTCACTGGCAGGCACACTAAGGCGGGACCATACAGGCAAAACAAAGGATATTTTGATGCACTAGCTTAGACTGCTTCATAACATGTCATCTTTCAAAGGAAAAGCTCTAGCATACATCCAGGCGGTTATTTTTGTGCAATGTGTCTATTTGCATCTGTAGATTGTTCCTAAATAAGAGCAATAGTTAATGCTTCATTACCTCGGATAGTTTGATGGTAATATCTATATCTACATCTACTTATTTACCCTATTCAACTCGGAGAACTAGGAGGAGCATAAGAGAGAATGAAGAATGCAAGAGGTCTACATGCATAGGCGGTGCGTGAGGCTTTTTTTTACCTGACGCTGCCCGCCTCCGGCGTCTATAGAAAAGAGATCAACTCAGTGAAAGCACCGCCTGCTGACCAATCAGAGCTCAGTGTGCAAAGTTTAAATCTATCAAGTTATATTACAGGATAAAGGAAATACAGTTTAAACTGCCGTAGCCTATGCAGAGAAGACGCCGACGTGTCACACTTATCATTCATATCACACTGATATCACATCATCAATCAGATCATCAATCATATAATATCACAATATTTCCTTATCTGAGTCAGCTTCTCGAGCCGTATCTGGCCGTGCAACACTTACATTGTCACATATACATACATGCCAACCTTTCCAAATCCAAAAGAGGTAGGTTTGCGAGCGGCAAATGTGCATGCCCAAATTAGGTAATCAGAATAAATGAAACCCCAGTAATTACATGTATAAACCATGTATTTAACATATATTGCATAATTTTATGCATTTTTCAGAAAAAGTGGTAGTTTGGTAAACAGTGACAGTGGTCTGTAAAATGCCCGAAAAGTAAAAGAATGGGAGATAAATATCCCAAAGTCTCCACATTTTATTATATTTTTAATGTGCTTCTGGTCCTCTTTCAGTTGAGACAGTAGATGAAGGATGTGTGAGAATGTAGAACTCTTGTGTGAACATTGGATAAAGCCAGGTTCATATTCTTGTTTCATGTTGTTGACATATTAGAGTCAAAGGTTTGCACAGAGCGAAATATCTTTGTGTTGCGCCATAAATCCGAAAATACTGCATTCAAAAAGTAATTTTCTGCATTTTTTTACTGATAAAGTGTGATATAAACAATGTACAGGCTTTCAGATTGCTGTAGTTCACTAAACAGAGACATTAACGAAATGTTTGGTGTTGAAAATGTCAGAAAAAGTGAAAGAATGGGAGATAAATATCCCAAAATCTCAAAATTGTATTATATTTTGTGTGTGTTTGTGGTCCTCTTTCAGTTGAGACACTGTAGGTGAAGGATGCTTCAGGAGAAGACCAAACACTGGATGTCTTTCAGTCGCCAACATGTGTTTTCGAGACACTGATATTAACGGGGAAACCCTGCAGGACTCAAATGCCTCGTCTCTGTTCCCTTAAACTCATTTGGGAGTGATTACCCATCAGCCCCGGGTGTAACGCTGCCTTTCCTCTGCACGTTGTTTCTCTTTCAGAAACACAGAGGACTGTTTGAATGATGGGATCACAGACACGCTGCAAACGGTGTCCGCCAAAAGTCGAGTCCAGTGTCTATGTAGTGTCATTTTTATTTGTTATAGTTCGGGAAGATTGAAAATCGGTAGGGAAAGTCAGCTAAGTCGGTAGGCGGTAGAAACATGTCAAAAGCGGTAGACTTCCGCCCAAATCGGTAGGGTTGGCAGGTATGCATATACTGCAGGGGTACTCAAATACAAATCTTAAAGGGCCAAAAAAAATTTTTCAATGAGACAAAGGTCCATTTATTACGGTCATTCAAACTTTTAAACAATTGCAACAAGATTCTTAACACGAGGTTGCAAAAACAAAAAGTCTCTGTATGCAGCAGTTTTCATTGTTATTGTGTCTGTGCTTGATCCCTCAGAGTCGCAGTGTAAGAGCTGCACAGTTTGTTACGAACTCAGACACTTAGGATGTAGGACCCAATTGCACGACCCGGGAGACAGAGGTAAAGTATTAGTAAGATACTTTATTTTCCAAAATACAGCAATGAACAAAAAAAGGTAACTATCAAATCTCTAACCGAGATGACAAAAATAGAGGAACAAAATGAAAGCGCTCACGTAGTGAGGAATCAAACTTTACAAGAGTACAAAGAGCATAGACCTGACCATAGCAAGAGACAATACGAACTGACAAAGAACACTTGGGAGACAGGGGAATATAAGCACAGGGTAACTAGACACAGGTGGGACCAATCCGGGGCGGGGCTGACATTGATGAGCACAGGAGACACAGGTGAAAATAATCAGAGAGCCTGGAATGAGAGAAAGCAAACGTAAATAACATGCATCTCTCTAGCATTTCTGTCGGTGCACAACACAGTTATGAATAAAGGCAGCTGCACCCTCTTTCATTCAGCATTCCCATTATTGCTTTATAAATGTCTTGCCCCCTTGTGTGTCCACTGAGGTTCGTCAGGCCCAACACATCTTCAACAAACTCCCTCTTTGCCTCATCATAAAAACTCACAAACACCAGCAACTGAGCATTGTCAGTGGTGTCAGTGGACTCATCCACAGCTAAGGAAATGCACTGTGCATTTTTTATTCCATCACAAAGCTGATTAATCAAATCACCAGCCAGTATTTATGTTCTTCTGGTTGCTGTGGAATCTGAGAGGGAGATTTGCTTGATTTGACCTGTTATTTCCTCTTTTTGTTTGCCTTCAAACATGGTCTCCATCACTTCAGTCTTCTTTTATACTCCAGTTATTATCCAGTGGAATGTCCTTACCTACTGGCCTAGTTCAATCAAAGTGGTTACTTTTTTTGGCTGGGCAGTGTAGTTTTACACACCGTCTTATTTGACTTTCTCAGGACTTAAAACTGTTTTTTGGGGGCAGACCCCCACAAAGAAAAAAATATATTTACACACGTAAGGTCATCATCTTAACAGTTTTGTATGCTCATCTGTGAGCAGAGCATCAAGTTGACATGCCTATTACAGCTGAATGCGGCGATTACCATTTTGTTCAGCAAAACGCCTCACAAACTTATTAAGATCAAACAGCTTTAGTGCGTTTTGATTCAATGCTGAGTACAGCCAAACTTGACAGTCTCTTCTCTGTCATTGTAGACCGCAAATACCTCATTCCTTCAGTACTTGGGTCCGAATGCTTCTCGTTTTGCGCCGTCCCGTTCAAATGAAATCTCCGCCAATCATATTTCCACGCTCGCGCCAGGGACGGGGGAGGGGTTACAAGACGTGCATCTTGTGCTGCATTCACTTGCACTCGGACATTAGAGACTTTCTCTCATAAATATCAGATGAGCCACAACTTTTCTTTCAAAACAAAGCTGCCAACTGGGGTGGCAGCTGGGGTGGCAAGGCCTATTTTTAGAGTGGCAGTTGCCACCCCGGTAGGTGAAACTAGGCTACTAGCTACAGTACAGATGCAACTAGATGAGCTGTTAACTCTCGCTCTGACTTTTTTTTTTTTAAACTCTCGCTCTGACTCAGACAGGTTGAAAGAGATACACGCATTTTTCCCACCCGCATTCCGCGAAGACCCGCCCTACTGTGCCTCTGATTCGCAGACTGTTGGTGGGGGGAAAAACGCTGACGGGATGCTGAATGTGATTGGACCAAAGCGTTGACAGACACACACAGACAGTGGAACAGTCTGACATGCAGAGCGCTGTTTGCAAGTGGACATAGCGGAGAATTTTGACTCGTTGCGTTGTGGCGATGTCTCGCAGATAACACAGATAACACAGATAATACATATGAAAAGTATAATTTGCTCAGAGTCCAGAGACAGTTGCGGTTCGGTCCGGATCCGGACCGGAGTCCGGACTTTGAGGATGCCTGATATACTGTATGCAGAAGTATTATTTTAAGCAACACATTAAGTTGATGAAACACTCAACTCAAATGTAATTACAGTCAGATCCACTCGTGTCTTAGATGGGGCAGTGATATCATACAACTGTTGTACGCTTTCAAACACTCTGTAGTTTATTTATTTTGTAACCAGTTGTTCTGTATTCACCTTGCAGGTGCAACTATGTGGCTTGTATCCTGGATTATATGTTTAAGTCATGGATGTTTAAAGTTCATATTTGTCTAATATTAGTTTACTTTTCATTAATGAAGTATGACGCTGCGCTGTCAGTACACTTGTCCCGGTTTGTGATTGGTCAAATGTAGCTAACCCCGCCCCTTTCACGTGAACGCGCTCTCAGCTGGAGAGAGAAACCCTGGCTTGATTTACCGAGTTGATAACCAGCGTCGTAGGACCGCTTAGCGAGATCTCGTTTGTTAGGGTTAGGTAAGATAACTCAAACATATCCAGGGTCTGTTGAACTGGCTTCGTAGTACAGGGCACAGGTGGCTGCATAGCAGCGCTAATGTCAAAGACACAAACATTATACATTATATTTTTATTTTACCAGGATGCAGTGACACAAATATTTGGGAAGGCTTAGCCTTCCCTAGCCTACAGTACCCGCCGCCCCTGTCTACATGTCAAGATAAGAAGATAAATAAGGAGAGGGGTCTGCCTGCAGGCCTCCACTCTCAGGACAGGAAGTGACAAACACGTTATTTTTCCCGCCCCCCGAAGGACCGTAGTATAGTCGTCTTTATTTTTACGTTATTATTATTCAAAGATAAATAAGGAAGTGTGTGTTATATGAGATTGCAGAGAGGTTTCAGCTCCGATTATTAAATCAAAGAGGCTTAATGTTTCTATTATATTATTTCACTATAGCTATATGGACGGTGTCAAGGTCCAATGTTGACCAAATTAATCAATAGCGGGTGTAACTAAAATACAAGATGTCTTTATTTACCATTGGTAACATCTGCTCTGTGAAAGACTGCTCATATTACCCAGAGAGCCTTGGGGCTGAATGGGACAGCTACCCGGGGGAGACTGAGGAAACCTGGAGAAATATCCAGCCTCTGTTTGCAATCTCTACATTATTGTACTGCTCTCCAGGAAACAGGACATGTGGTTCGTGCAGACTTTAAGCCGGTCTCTTGGGGGATTCTCCTGACACGTTTACAGTGCATTCACATCACTTGTTCTTAGGGCTGTTTGCGACACACGGCCTGATGTTGTTGTTGTTGTGTATGGACAACTCTTCCTGTTTCACACTAACCAAACATATATGCACAACAAAGAGAAAAGCAGACTTTTCTGGTCGGAAGGAGAAACACTAATAAACATTAAGAAGTGACTTGAAAATGACTTGAATATAAACAGGCTTTTGGATATGTTCAAAGATCTCAAAACTGCAAAGCTTATTTTTAAGAAAGCTGTCTAATAGTCGATACCTGTGAGAAACTTTCAAAAAAATAGTTTGCCACAAAGATGCAAAGCGTCACAAGCAGCGCTGTTGTTCTACTTTAACATATTTAGTTCTGAAATTGTAGTATGCCCAGCTGTATGTTGAGGATTGTTAGTGGCATATCCATTTCATCAGGGTCCACAACCAATGGTTAACTTTGTAACCCATCAAAAATAACCTGTGTTGTGGAGATTTAGCACTCACAACAGGAAAGAATGAAACAGAGAGGAATCAATAAAACACAAACACAGATATAGCTGATAAGTAATTATTATTTAGTTGTTGCAACAAACAAACAATAATGGGAAGTACATCACCTGCTGCCACAGCAGCCAATCGTGGAAATGCCCCCAAGAACAGAAGAAACACAGGGCTATATATACTTTTCTAAATGACACACGAACATGTTCCCCAAACATGTTTAACACACACACATTTTATCATGCAGCCAACCACACAAATGTCACATGTTTTTCTCTCTGAAAGCTATACCTGTATATGTTTAATCGTCATCATCTCATGACATCTTTAGGATTAGTTAACTAACAAAGGTTAACTGTTTTTATAACCCGAGGCCTTCTCTGAACTTCCTATACCCTCGCTGTCAGCTCACTTAAAATGAATACATCTATTGATAATTCAGAACGACCATTGTCTCTCTAACTGTGTGTGACCCAACTCAGTAACACACATCATATGGAATACCATCTGATCATTAATGAATATCATAAATACGCTGTATTAAACATTCTGCCATAACACCTGCATTGAATAATAATAATATTTGCACTGTATGCACATGAACCCTTTCACCCCCACTGGTACATGCACATTTAAAAACTGAATTTCCCCTTCGGGGGATCAATAAAGGTCCATCTTCTTCTTCATTTACATGTATATATATTTAACCTTGCTGACACATCTACATATATGTATATTCCCCAGATCTGAGATTAACTAATTTTATTAATTTATTATTTATATTCATACTGTTACTACAGGTTTAGCTTATTTTATTTATTTTATTTGTATTCTTATCAGCCTTGTGTGTATTCTCATGTGAACTATCTGTGTTTCTGTCTTATTCTGTTGCTGCTTTAACACCTGCATTGCCGTACAGGGATCAATCATTCCCATTTTTGAAAGCCAAAGGACTTTAACAATAAATCAAATCATCAAAACAACTGGCTTATCTTTTTCTGTTGAATAACTAATCAATAAGTGGGCTAATCTTTAGCTCAGCATCATACACTGGTATGAGTGCTGACTCAGCAGAATGCTCCTGTGGGGCTCCTGGAGGAGAGGAGGGGAGGTGATGTGCATATGGAGAATCACTGAGCTCAGCTGCAGTGTGAGATGCAGGGGGGTAGGGGGAGGATCAGAAAGAGCAGAGGGATCTACCAATAAGCAGACAGATTTGGAAATGCCTGCAGGCCTGGATTTCTTCTATGTATCTGACTCGGGACACAATTAGAATGAACTCACATCCTCCTGAAGTCATGCTCTCCTGTCAGGCTGAAAGCCCACAACAACAGATTCACATCCTAATTCTATTGCTGTTGTCTTTTCTTTTGTTATCCTCCTCTCTATTTGTTTTATTTATATTTCTGTATTCATAGTATCCTAGTGTAGCCTTAGTTTAGCTCTTATATTCTATGTTCACCCTCTGCAGTGGACCAGCTGGGCTGAAACAGCAATGCACAAGAAAAAAGCCCAAACTGTGCTTGTTATTCTCACAGTTATTATATGTAACCTTTAAGTGCTGACATCATGATTATGTCATGGTGTCAGCTTGAGGCTAAACACAGGAATGACTGGAGGCAAACAGGAATCCCTCAGAGTAGAAGGCTGAAGTTATGGCGCATTTCCACTACACGGCCTCGCTCGGCCTCGCTCGGTATGGCTAGGCCTTGTTAGGACTGGCTCACTTTATGGCGCATTTCCACTACACGGCCTCGCTCGGTATGGCTAGGCCTCGTTAGGACTGGCTCACTTTATGGCGCATTTCCATTACAGTTTAGGAACTGGGGTAGTATCTATAGTAACGCAGTGTAGGCGGAGCCGTGACGTGATCTTCAGAGAACCCCAGAAAAACAACACAGCCGTTAGCTGTTAGCACTCAGAGCTCACAGCTCCTCATATCTGTTCAGAAACTAGACAAAAGTTAAACAAGTACAAACCACAGACTGCCTGTGTCATGGTGAATACAGTCGCTGCTTTATTTATGTCTGTATAGGCCGTTGTTGTGAGAGTGGACGGCCGGAGCATATACTGCGTTAGCTTAGCCAATCTCCATTCAGAAAACACGCATTTTAAAAGGTTTTTTGCCTGCCGTCTGTCTGCAGACTTGCCAAAGCATTAATTCATGGTTTTTACTAACCGGTATCAGTATGTTGTTACTTCGGCATCATTTTGAAACGTGTATTACAATTAAATCACGGTCAAATATGTCCATCTTGTTGTAGTTGTAGCCCCCTTGCCAGCGATGCTCTCTCTAGTTTAGCATACTCAGCCCGACTCAGCCTCGTTGTTCCTGGCCCTAGAACCACGATTTTATGGGGCCAGAAAAACTGTGAATTAGGACCCGCTAGCCGGTACTAGGCCAAGTGGAAACGCAACCAAAGACGGGCCGCTGACGTCACAGCTCTCTTAAACGGGGCTCCGCGCTGTAGTGGAACCGCGCAATTAGACATTACAAATGTAACCCTTCTTTTGGTTGGGTGCCAGAGTTGAGGAGCACCAGCAAGCTACTATATTAACAAAGACATGTTGAGATGGAGATGAATGTTGCATATAGCTTAAGCATAAGCGTTGCTAATGTGTTCAGAGAATGATGTGAAAAACATGTCACAGAAAAGGGCTTCATGTGGTAGAAGTAGAATTAGAATCAGCTTTCTCATTGTCAATGTTTGGAACTGTGGTTTGCCAACTCAACTCTACCACGTGAAACCTCTGAACACCTACTGGTCAGAGAGCTTTTATAATGAAGCAGTCAGTATGTTGCTGGGTGGCAGAGGAGGAAAGCAGAGGAAACGCAGGGGTCATCTGCACGAGTTTCCTTCTAATACTTCACCTTGAATAGTGCCTGTCCTCTAACACGCCCTCCCCTCTGATAGTCTCACTGTGGACTGTGTGCGATGTGATTCTCACACCGGGCGGTTCTCTGTCATTTTATTGTTGCTGTCACTCCCTGGAGCAAAACGGTGTCTCAGTCCACAGTAACTCAGTCAGTTAATGGAAGTGATGATTAAAATGTTTTAAAATTAAATAAATGGTAAACACTTCAACAACACTGTGTGACCGATGTATTTATGCGACCGCGGTATAAATCAGGGTCTAATGGAAGGGGGGAAACAGCCAACCATATGGCATATTAAGCTGAAATACGAGAAGCAATGCCGTCTTAATGTTTCTGCTCCCTGAGTCTTCAGCTGGTGTGGCCATGTTTCAGTAACATGTTTTGCATGTAAAAGTGACACACTATTTGTTACCAAGAAAGAACGTTGCGTTCCTTGAATTTCTCTTACCTCCGCCCTCTAACCCCAACTATCTCACCTCTCTTGGTAAAATGCTGTGATCTCCTCGCCTCTACCCTGTGACTCCCTGGCGAGCAGCAGTAGCTTCTTTCAGGCCTGTGAGCTGTATTCACTGAGCCTCCCTGACCCCATGACCTCTGACAGGAAGTGAACCCTCCCATGACCCTCTGCTCATGGGTCATGCTGAGGCTTCTGGCTCTGCAGGAAGTTGGACTCAGAGACTGAAGTTTAGAGATAATAAGTCAATTTCTTGCTTGGTCCTGTTTATATGTATCAATGGATATCCTGTTAAAACATTTTCAATTTGCTTTGATTAAGCTTTGAGAAATGAGGGGTATGCTTATGTGTACTTCCAAACAGGCACATTTAGTTGTATTTGCATTATGTTTTCTCCCTGCTTCAGCTGAAGAGAGTGACTAAGTGACTCACAGAGGGTCTGATGCTGCACTCACTGTGTTTTTATGTAAGCAGTAATGAGTTGATCAGGATAGAAAACTGTGCTATTTCTAAAAGTCATAGCCCTTAAACTCTTCACGAAGCAGATTGCTTTCGCCCGATGCATCCTGGCTGCCATACCATAATTATGTGTAGGCCGATGAAATTGAGAAATGTTATTAGGACACCACGGGCATTGTGGGAAACCTGTCCACTGAGCACCATGATGGCCATTAGATCAATTACCCAGGCATTCCTACAATGTATTATCAACTCACCACAAGGAAAGAGATCCTAGCTGCGTCTCACTTCTCTTAACTTCCATCCTTGCGTCCCTCACTTGCGTCTTAGTCCCTCCCACCAGGGAAGCATGGAGAGACGCAAGGAAACCACGAGAAGAGAGAACTTCTGCAGGTGTCCCTTGAAAAAGAGATCATTGATCTCAATGGGATTTCACCTGGATAAATAAAGGTTTTGAATTGAATTGAAGAGAGAGGAAGAAAGGAAATTAGTTTTAAGAGCCATGGGACGTCCTTTCCTCGGAGCGTCACGTGAAGCGACGTCCGTTTGTGATGACACCGCACAGCTGATTGTCTGACAGTAGCCAGCTCTGTCCCCTTTATTCACAAACACCCCCCCCCCCCTAGCTAAGTTGCATTATCGTAACGTGTTGTTGTTGGCATAAAAATAAGATGAAGTAACGGCACTTACACTTGGCTTTTAAACTGGGGGAAATCACCTAATTCATGTCTCAGCTGTGACTGAATGGAAATGACAGTAAATACAAATGTAAAACAAAAAAAAACTGTTCCTGCTGACAGACGTTAAATCCGTCTCTCTTTTTTAATTTTATGGTGTTCATAATACAAATGAATTGGAGATCATTGAAATGTTTCCAATAAATTAAATAAATGTTTTTTGGCCACTTGGTTGTTCAGATATATCACATATTTTTAACTAGATGATACATTAATTAAAACAAAGCACTTTATAAACTGAGGAGTGACTCCCTTGAGTTTCATGTGTTTTCTATCTTCTCTCCGCTGTTAAACTGCTCTCATGTGTTCTGCTGCATCGTCCAATGAGTGAGCGATACACAGTAAGGGGGCGGGGCGAGTGGCTGAGGATTTCACCGAAGGATGGTCTGGTGGGTCCTTGCTCCTCGATCCTCAGGCACAAATAAGTGCCATGGAACGCTCCTTAAAGGGGACCTATTATGCAAAATGCACTTTTTGATGTCTTTTATACATAACTATGTGTCCCCGGTGTGAAAGGAGACTCAAAATGTTTCAGAAAAAATACAACCCTCTCTCTTTTCCTCCTTACCCACATCTCTAAAAAAAAAGAAGAAAAACCTGGGGTGCAAACTAGCAGATCCAGGATTTGGCTCCTATGACGTCATTGGCGTAATGTGGGCTGATTTTACATTGAACTCCTGGCAACCTCCCTGCCCACGGCGCCAGTGTTGCCAACTTGGTGACTTTCTCCATAATCTGGCGACTTTACAAACCCTCCGGCTACTTTTTTTTGTCAAAAGCTACTAGCGACAAATCCAGTTACTTTTTCTGGTGTTATTGCAGACTTTTCTGGTGTTTGGAGAATCTGACGTGATAGCATGTAATCGTTACGCAGTTACTTTCCTCAATGAGCAGCGGGTGCTGAGCCCCTCCGCCGTCCCAAAGCACTCACAGGCAGCCTCGAGACTAAACTCTGCCGTGAGTTAACGGTAGACTAAACTCCGGTGGACGAGCAGCACTGCAGCGGTCGGTAAATGCCGCTGAACCACATTAATAAACAATGATCACTGGCACTCTGGAGAAAAGTATAAGGTTGGAGAAGTAGTTATTTAATTTAATCTGGCTTCGTATGATTAAAAGCAACACGAGCATCGACCCAACGCAGTCCCCCGTTGTTGTTGTTGTGAACGGCGTTGGGGAGAAAATCAGCGACGTAAACGGTGATGTCATGACGCAGCAGCGGCAGCACCAGTCAGGCTCTGGGCGGTGAAAACACAAGTGGGGCTACAGAGAAGAACCAGTTAAGCACCAGAAAAGCACAAGGACAGAGCATAAACCTTAATGGAAGAAAACAGTCAGAAGCAATAATGTTAGAGTGGAATCTTCTCCACTGGCGTGTAGATGTTGGCTCTCAAAAACTCATGCAACACCCCAAAAAACACCAATGTTGGCTTTCATTAGCTAATGCCACTAATGTGTATTTGGTGGTCATTTTGAAAAATAAAGAAGCTTAATTTATAGGTTAATACAGTGGTGAAGGAATGAGTCCTTAATCTGTTAAACCCTGAGCCTGTTTTTCAGGTCTCAGGCTTCCCTTAACAAATGACTATATTTTCACTTCTAAAAGGGGTAAATTAATAATCTTTTTTCTTAAAGCAATGATAAACCTGTGAGTTGGATGTAGAAAAGTCAGAATCAATATAGATTTTTTTTATTTTAAAGTAAATTCAATGTAAATTATAGTGTCCGTCCAAAAAAAAAACATTACTTATAGTGAAAACCACCCTTGAATGATGGGATAGTAGACTAAAAGCTTTAGGAATCCACACTATAGCATATAATAAGTACCCTGTATCAAGATTGATGCAAAACAAGTGACATTTGACCTTTTTAGAGAGATTTAGAAAAAAACAAACACTTCTGGGGTCATTTGGGTGCATTTTCCATATATCTGGAACCCATTGGTCGATTTTGATGATTGACACCTCTTGTTAACCGTTAGAGCCAATACAATCGAGAAGGAAGTTCCTAAAATCCATCTAAACATTACCCATTAGTGAATGAGTGATGCGCAGCCAGAATGCCCAAAACCGGAAGCTGTCATATGAAAACTCTGTTATTGACATAAATATGATGATGGATTATCAGTAATCATTTCAAAGTGACACAGAAACATTGGCTTTACCTATGGATTAACCTTCAGCAGCGTTTTTATCGTTTTAATGCCATTGAACACAACCTTTGATCAGAAAAACAGCAAAGGAAAGACTATTTGCAGGTTTTGCTCCGTAAAGCTACGTCGTGTGTTGTCTGGGTTTGCCTGAGCTGCCGCGAGTTTTGGTCGCACAGTGATGATACTTATACCTCTAGAATCTGTGGAATTTCAGCTATATAGCTGATATATTGTTTGTGCAGATCCGATAAGTAATACAGTATTTCTACCGTGAGTTCTGTGATAAGTGCGTTAGCATTTTTTCGCTCAGGGCTCATTTAGACTCTTCTTGTGAGTTTTGTTTTGGTAAAAATTGTTCGTATCGTCAGTTAGCTGAGTTTCTTCCTGTTAAGTGGGTATGACACATTAATAGGTTGTTAAATGTTAAGAAGCCCTGAGACACAGTTTCGTGAAGAAAAAAAAGCCTCCGCGGGCGGGGGCTGCCGGGCTTAACAGGTTAATACCATTCAATGTGTTGGTAGACACGTGTTATGTAGATTTTTAGGTATATGTGTGTCTATGTGTCTTCTCTTCAGTGGTACTCTGGCAGTCGAGTGTGTGAGTTTGGAGCTGCTATCAGATTAAGGCTGAGCATCTCCTCCTGATCGCTGCTCTCTTCTCGGCACCGCCAACTCAATCTGATCCGGCCACAGCCTCAGGCCGCTTCTCTGATCACACACACACACACACACACACACACACACACACACACACACACACACACACACACACACACACACACACACACACACACACACACACACACACACACACACACACACACACACACACACACACACACACACACACACACACACACACACACACACACACACACACACACACCCATCAAATGTATGCTTCAAAGCATAGGGCTCATTTACACACTGATAGACACACACTCCAAGAATACACACTCCCAACATGGCATATGCCAAGAGGAGATAGAGAGTTTTAGTGTGTGTGTGTGTGTGTGAAATGTCCTATTTGGAGTCTTTTGAATCATTCATGAAGAAGATATAGAAGAAATCAACACAGAATCAATCCGACGCACACACACACATACACACACACATGCAAACACACACACACGCACACACACACACACACACACACACACACACACACACACACACACACACACACACACACACACACACACACACACACATGCAAACACACTCACACAGGCTCATGAATGCATGGGTGCTCTCAAAACAAAACTTCATGCACCACTTACCCTGACACACACATACAGAGGGGCAAAGGTTTCTAATTTCTCTAATTCCCCTCCTCGACTCCTATCCTTGTGTCTTAGTCCCGCCCACAGGAGATGCGAGCAGAGGACTCGAGGAGGGGAACTGAGGACGGAGGAGTGGAAGCAGCAGGTGTTTAGAGAAATGAGAAATCCTCTCCTCTGAGCGGTCATTTTAAAGAGACGTCCATTAATGATGACAGGAGGCACAGCAGCACTGTCTGATGGACAGATGTGTTCATGACGACTTATATATTTACTTTTAATTAATTGACAGTGCGGTATGAGACAATAACAGGCTACAGATGTGTAAATATATGAAGAGTTTGGTTCCAAAATGCTATAAATCCATTTTGATTAATTTGAGTAAAAATGTGTTTTCTTTATCAAGAAAAGTGGCAAGTGAAAACCACTATGTTCTGTTTCAAACTTTCACATAGCATCTTGAGGTTATAATAACATAAAAAATTCAAATCCAGATTTTGATTTTCAAAGATTTATTTTAAAAACTGATTATTTGTTTCCCAAAATGCAATCAATCCATTTTATGAATATAAAAGTATTTTTTTATATTGAAACTGTGCAAAAATACATAACAGTAAGTAAGTTGATACACTTTTCTTGCTGAAAATGCGTGTGAATGCTGTAAACTGTATACATTTGTTGCTGAATTTAGCTGAAAATGCAGAAAAAGCTGAATATGTTATTAGTTGAATGATCTCTGTAGCTGCTTTTAGCTACAAAAACCAAGTAAGTGTGTTGCTGAACTTAGCGGAGAAATGCAGAAAAGTGAAATGATTTGAATCAAAATTGTTGCAGCTCAAATGCATTGCAATGACTTTGTTGGAAACCAACACACTCTCACTCCCTAAACGTCCAGGAGCGACGCTTGGTCAGGGTCCTTTGGCGTGCAGTTTGGACGCGCCGAGGCTCCTTCAGCTTCATAAACGGACGCAAAGAGCTTTCAACTGATTGCAATGTATTCCCATCGGCGGCGGTATTTGACGCTCAGAGAAGCACCGCATCCGTCCATGTCGGCGGCTGTTAAAGGCAATGTGAGCGTCCATTCCCATTGGATAACGGAGGATTTTACACCCGGAAGTAACTATTCTCCTTACTGTCAATTGATTTTACAGTGATATCTGCACTACTCATCAACTCAAAAACACCAGATTATCCTTGTTAATTACACAACATTGATTGGTTTAAATTGTGTGCAATGCTTTTGTGTTTTTCCTCTTCGATTCGGAGAAACAAATATTTTTTCGGAGTTTAGGATGGCCGAAGACACTACACTACCCAGAATCCCCAGCTATCGTTTGGGACTACACCATGTGCTTTGTTTGACAAACCCCGTGATTAGTTCTCAAGCTCTGTGATTGGATGTTGGAGTGGCAGTGCGCGAAGTTTACACCGCGTCAAACAGCACTTTCCCCCCCCCCCCCCTTAGGTCACAGGCTCCTCCAACAGTGCAACACAATAAAACAGATACACAGAAAAAATAGTGCAAGTAAATACAAAAAGAAAAGTAGTAAAATAGTAAAAAGTTAAATAGTGCAATAAGAGTCTATATACAAGTGATTGGAATATGATATATTAGCAGAGGTGGGGACTCGAGTCACATGACTTGACTCGAGTCAGACTCGAGTCGCATATTTTTTGACTTGAGACTTGCTTGACTAACATTGATAAAAGACTTGACTTGACTTTGACTTGGTATTCATGACTTGAGACTTGACTTAAGCTTGAGACAGATGACTTGAAAGGACTTGACTGTTTAAAATTAAATATTTGCGTTTGTTTTTGTAGTGAGATATTACGTTTAGTTTTTTCGAAAAACGTGATTGGGTGATTATAGCGCCGTGCGCGCAAACCTGGCAACCCACTACGGCAGGAGTGTCAGTTAACATGGCAGCGCCTAGCGTTACTCCACAAATAGTGAAGTTTGGATTCAAGGATTATGTTGTCGATGACGCTAATAAGAAGAGAACAGCGGTCTGCAGGGTCTGCAGCATAAAGATCAGTGACACGACCACCACAACATCCAACTTCATTCGTCACTACAAAAAACCCCACAGAGAAAGGTGCGTGAATGTGTTGTGTTAGCTAGAAAGCTAACGTTAAGTTTAAGCTACGTTAGACTTGGTTTCAAATCGATTAAGCATTGCAAAGAGAAGACAAAACGGTAAATGAACACTAGAACCGCCAAGGGATTCATTTTGACTAACCCTGATACTGACGGGCCGTCAGGAGAGGGAGAGAGAGAGAGAGAGAGAGAGAGAGAGGAAAAGAGATGCCTCGTTTATTTCCCCTGTGTTATTATCAGAAGTTACTGTAAACTGTTGAATCATGTAGTTCATCTACTTTTAGTAGTTTGTTTAAATGTTTTAATTATGTTGTTTTTGTTTGTAGAAGTGCATCATTCCTTGATTTATTGTTAAAATGAATCTGAACTTTTTGATCTGTTATGATGATAAACTGAAGCCATTTCTAAATTAACCCAATTAAGTGAGTTTTAAATCGTCCTACTTAGTTTATAAGGAAATTATGAAGAGGAACAAATGAAATGATTTAAAAATGATATCTATGTAGGTGCTGACGCTGTTGGCGGTTCTAGTGTTAACAGAAATTTAAATTAAATATGTGTAATGGCAAATGCCATATATGATTTTCTTACCTGGAATTCTGCCTTTTTGATTGAGTCCTAGCTATATTGTCTGCAGTTCTAGGGTTAATATGAATCTGATATGATTGTCATCGGTCTAAATTAGATTTCAAATGATTAACTGTGTATGTAATGAAGATCATAGTGTGGGTTGAATCCATTTTCATAACCACTGTCTTTTAACTGATTTAAATGTGGAAACTGGGCTTATTCATCAGAATTTCGTATGACTTGACTTGACTTGCTTGACCTGAGCAATGACTTGACTTGACTTGCTTGACTCTCACCACAGTGACTTGGGACTTGCTTGATACTTGTAGGTCAAGACTTGAGACTTGCTCATGACTTGCACATGTAGGACTTACTCCCACCTCTGTATATTAGACAAACAATTTCTAAGAAGCAGCCAGATGAATGTTATGGATGTTGTTTCTAAGTTCAGGTGTTTAATAGTCTTATGGCCTGTGGGATGAAGCTGTCCCTGAGTCTGGTGGTTTTAGTCCGGATGCTGCGGTACCGCCTGCCAGACGGCAGCAGACAGAACAGTTTGTGGCTGGGGTGATGGGGGTCTTTTATAATCCTGAGGGCTTTCTTTAAGGTTAACCTGGTATTTTTACTACATTTATTTTAGTTACTTTACAGATTTGGATTAATGATGTGAAATATAAACAACCAATCAGACTTTAGTTACACCTGAGTAAAATTCAGTGAAGGTGATTGTCAAGTGCCAACAATCAGGAGAGATATTTGATAGTTGGTGCTTGAGAAGACAAAAAATGTATCTGCAGATCCCTATAAAGCATATTCATTACTCGTTATTCTCTAATTGTTCATCAAAAACTGTAAATAATGGCTATTTTCCACATCCCTTTCAAGATTTCAAGATTTTCAAAGGTTTATTGAAATATCATATACACAACTACGGTGTAGTTATGCAATGATGACAAACTTGGGTCATAGGTTCCTCAACAAGAGATCTATCAATATGTGTGTACCTCCACCATTAAACTGTCATATTCTGCACATTTCTTATTCTATCTACATACATCTTATAAGAGTATAATAAATATGTATAATATCGGTTAAAATAAGTGCTTCAACATAGTTAACATTGCAGGAAAGTTGATTGTCAAGTCCCAAAACAAACCATGCAATATATTAAACGTTAAGTACTTTGTCAGGCTTAATATAGATACCCCCAAAGCTTTTTGTTTACATGTATTTAAAAGAAGACCTTAACCTAAAGTATTATTTAATGTTTAAATAAAGCCTAATTAGTTTGTCTGTTTTGCACATCCTCCTATTCATATCTTTGTACATCCGGCACTAAACTGTTTTATTCTAGATACCATTTACAGTATCTTCTTGATATTTTCTATTTTCTATTTCTATCATTGACCTTCTACTTTCCTCCTATTTTGTATATACTGTATGTATAAAATATAACACATTCAAAAGTGCTTTACAAAAATGAAAGACATTAAGAAAAAGGCATTTTAAACAGTCATTAAAAAGCAACACAATCTACCTGCATTGCAATGACTCTAAACGTGTAATAACGTGCTTTAACCAGTAGGTGGTTTGGGTTAAAAAGCTGTCAAGTTTACAGTGTTAACAAAATTAAATATACTGCTGTTTCTGGTTTAGTTTACGACGAATATATTTTGTTATTGTTTTGATATTTGTAACACAAAAGCGATGTAAAAAACCCACAGCAACACAGAAAAGATGGTCTTAACATGACCCAGCGGTCTAGTAGTTAATAAAAAACAATAATATCAAAACAAATTATTACTACTAACTCTATTGTGAAATTAAAACAGAACGGTAAAAGAATAGTTTTGGGTCTATTCTGAGGCCCGATCTCTGTAGATAAATAAAGAACTACGACAGATGTGTAATATTTAATGCAGCCGAACCATTCATTACAATGCATTCATGTGATGACTTTCAAAGAGTAAAGCAAGCACTGCTGAATAAAGTATGATTTTATCTTTTACGAAACGTTTTTTTTCATATGGAATGCAGTTGGAAGTCAACCAATCACAGAGCTTGAGAACTAATCACGGGGTTTGTCAAACAAAGCACATGGTGTAGTTCTAAACGATAGCTGGGGATTCTGGGTAGTGTCGTGTCTTCTGCCATCCTAAACTCCGAAGAAATATTTGTTTCTCCGAATCGAAGGGGAAAAATACAAAAGCATTGCACACAATTTAAACCAATCAATGTTGTGTAACTAACAAGGATAATCTGGTGTTTTTGAGTTGATGAGTAGTGCAGATATCACTGTAAAATCAATTGACAGTAAGGGGAATACTTACTTCCGGGTGTAAAATCCTCCGTTGTCCAATGGGAATGGACGCTCACATTGCCTTTAAACAGCCGCCGACATAAACGGATGCGGTGCTTCCATGAGCGTCAAATACCGCCGCCGATGGGAATACATTGCAATCAGTTGAAAGCTCTTTGCGTCCGCTTATGAACCTGAAGGAGCCTCGGCGCGTCCCAACTGTACGCCACGGGACCCTGACCAAGCGTCGCTCCTGGACGTTTAGGGAGTGAGAGTGTGTTGTGGAAACTTGAAAGTGAAATGTTAAACTGGAAGAGTGGGAAAAGTTGAAATGTTGAAAGTTGTTGTCACTTCATGCCCTCAAGAGGTCTTTTGTTTAATTTATTTGCTTAATTTTTATTTATTTTTCAACGTAGGAGAGGTTTTCCTACGTTTTTCATGAAAAATGATGTCCAAGGAGTGTATGGTTTGGGAATTATGGCAGGTTTAAAAAAAAAGAAAAAAGATTTAAGGCGAATTGCAAGCTCTCCTCCACTCTCGCTGTGACATCACGTACTCTAAGCCTTAACGAGCTGTGCAATACAAACTAATGTTAAAATCTGAAGAAGGCCCCTTTACCAAGCCCCAAACTAAGTTAAATATCTCAAGAAGTGTAAAAGATAGGAAAAATCTGAAGTACAAGTTGTATGTGAATGTCTTGTGATCATTTTAAAGTTGGAATGAAGTCTCTAGCTCAGGGGTGCCCAACCAGTCGATCGTGATCGACTGGGCGATCGCGGGGAGATTCCCAGTCGATCGCAAGATGTGTCTAAAAATAGAACAACAATATTCTGTTTTATCGTTAATGTCCTATAACATAATCTTCCTATGCCAGAATAATGCACTTGAACGCATCAAAGCTTTGTGATTGGCGTGACCCCATGTAGTGACAGTCCGCACACACACAAGACCGCAATTATGGCAGAAGCAAAAAAGCCCAAAATATATCATTTCCACTCAGAGTGGGAGGATGATTATTTTTTTGTTTAATTCCAATTCAAAGTCCATCTGTCTCATCTGCAATGCAAGCGTGGCTTTACCGGAGAAGGGTAATTTAGAGCGGCATTTCAAAACGGTGCACAAATGCTACGAGACGGAATTCCCTCCTAATTCTGCCCTACGCTCTTCTGTTCGTTGCATGCGTAACAGAGTTAAACATGTGAATACATAATTATAAGTTAGTGAATGTTTAATTCATAATAAGTTGTGAATTTTAAGAGAATGAGATTGTTTCATTTAATATTTTAAGTTTTGTTTCCAGTGGGAACACCGTCCCATTGCACGTCTTTTTTTTACTTCCGGTATGTATTTTCCACCCTCAGCGGACTGGCCATCTGTAGAATCTGGAGAATCACAGAACAGCCGGTCGTCAAGGGCCGGCTCGATTCGCTGACGGCCGCCACCGCCCTTAATTTTTTATATTTTTAAAAGGCATCATTGAAGTTGCACCGACAGAGGTCCGCCGTTTCCCCGCAGCGAGGCTCCCCCCCAGTTGACAGTTCGCTAGCACCCCACCCCTCCCCCACCTCTCTATTTGGACTGGTAGATCTCGGCAGACTGGCAACTTTAACCTGTTAAACCCTGAGCCTGTTTTTCAGGTCTCAGGCTCGAAAATGACATTCCCAGAACAAATGACCATATCTTCCCTTCTAAAAGGGTTAAATTAATAATCTTTTTTCTCAAAGTAATGATAAACCTGTGAGTTGGATGTAGAAAAGTCAGAATCAATATTGATGTTTTTTATTTTAAAGAAAACTCAGATTTTACATAGTAAAAAACTGTAAATTATAGTGTCCGTCCAAAAATTCTTTTTTACTTATAGTGAAAACTACCCTTGGTAAGGTAGACTAAAAGCTTTAGGAATCCAAAGTACAACATATAATAAGTACCCTGTATCAAGATTGATGCAAAACAAGTGACATTTGACCTTTTTAGAGAGATTTAGCAAAAAGAAACCACTTCTGGGGTCATTTGGGTGGATTTTCCATATCTCTGGCCCCCCTTGCTCGATTTTGATGGTTGACACCTCTTTCTGACCGTTAGAGCCAATAGAATCGAAGGGGGAGTCCCCCACACACACTCATTGTGAAAAAAAAAGGTGGGGGCTTTGCGCATGTCATTTTGCATTAGAGTGAAGCGACAGTCTAGCTGTGACATCTGGAAACGGAAAAGCAGTTTTAATGCTTATGGATTATCAGAAATCATTTCAAAGGGACACAGACATATTGGATTAACCTATGGATTAACTTCAGCAGCGTTTTTATCATTTTAATGCCATTGAAGACCACTGTGGAGAGACTACAGAGCCAAGGTAAAAATGTTAGAATTTTTAGCTACCTAGCGTCACCTGTTTTGATGTCTGTTTTTGTTTATAACATCGCAAATTCGTATAATTCAGTGATAATGAGGGTACCCATAGATTCTGTGTCACCTCACGATGTGAAGGATGTGGAAAAGACATAAGTAATAAGGTTTTGTGAGTGATTTTCAGTGCAGTCATCTGTTAGCATTTTTCGCTCGTTGCTAATTCAGAGGCTCAGTGTTAGCATTGTGGGTTTTCTTTTGAAAAAAAAATAAAAATGATCAGTTAGATGAGTTTCTTCCCGTTACATGGATATAAAACATTCATAGTTTATTAAATGAATATGCCCTCAGACACTGTTTCCTGCAAGATGTTGTGGCAGTGCCCCAGTACCGGGGTCTGTCGGGCTTAACAGGTTAAAAATATTTTATACTTTTTGAAATATTCAGCTTTTTAAACATGGAAGTCAATGGGACGACACTTCAAATCCTCTTTTCCTACACCTTACTCCAAATGCTTCTCCTTCCACATACTTTCAGCTTGAGACTTCATTCCAACTTTAAAATGATCACAAGACCTTCAGCTTCAGATGTTTGATATCTTTTACACTTCTTGAGATATTTAACTTAGTTTGGAGCTTGGTAAAGAGGCTTTCTTCAGATTTTAACATTAGTGTGGATGGAGCAGCTCGTTAAGTCTAGAGTGCTTTGATCTCAAAACAGAGTGCAGGAGTGCTTGAAATTCTCCACAAAAAATGTTTTAAACCTGCCATAATTCCCAAACCCTACACTCCTCAGACATATTTTTTCATTTCTACATGAAAAACATAGGAAAACCTCTCCTAGGTTGGAAAATAAAATAAAATAAAGAAAAAATATTAAACAAAATGCCTCTTGAGGGCATGAACTTTCTTCAGAACAGAGAGAAGTACACTTTAGACAAACTGCTCCCATCTCCACATTTTACACACAAAACCAAAAAAACAAACATATATCAGTTTATTGGGGTTCCCTGATGCTCACGGTCTGGTAATTTTTGTATAGGAGCCATAGTTTTTGAACAGGTGGCAAAATTGTCAGATATAATCCTCAATGCATTCTTAATGGGACTCAGTGCTGCAGTTGGTAAATCGTCATAAGTCGTCACCATGGTAACCTTTGATCTCTGATATCTGAATGTTTACAAACACACAGGTGTTTGTAAACATTCATTCACTACTACTTACATTTAATGTCTTTATTTAACTCCTTCAGCCTAATTTCAGCTGCAGGAACCATTCAAATATCAAACTATTCAGCCTTTTCAGCACATGATGGGAAACTTTCAACTTTTTCAAAATATGTTATACTTTTTAAAACATTCAGCTTTTTAAAGTCTTTTTTTAACATGGAAGTCATTGCAATGCATTTGAGCTGTAACAATTAACACACACACACACACACACACACACACACACACACACACACACACACAGACAGACAGACAGACAGACAGACAGACAGACAGACAGACAGACACACTCTCTCTCTCTCTCACACACAGACACACACACTCTCTCTCTCTCTCTCTCTCTCTCACACACAGACACACACCGATGATGATGAATGATCAAGAGAAGAGAGAGAGGGCGATCAAGAGAAGAGAGAGGGGGTGATAGAAGAGTGAGAGGGTGATCAAGAGAAGAGAGAGAGGGCGATCAAGAGAAGAGAGAGAGGGCGATCAAGAGAAGAGATAGAGGGTGATCAAGAGAAGAGAGAGAGGGCGATCAAGAGAAGAGAGAGAGGGCGATCAAGAGAAGAGAGAGAGGGTGATAGAAGAGTGAGAGGGTGATCAAGAGAAGAGAGAGAGCGATCAAGAGAAGAGAGAGAGGGCGATTGAGAGGGCGATCAAGAGAAGAGAGAGAGGGCGATCAAGAGAAGAGAGAGAGTAATGTAACCTAATGTAATGTATAACTCCTATGAAAATGTTCAAAAAGTGCTCAAACTGCACATGTGTGCTAACAGTCCAGCCGTGAAGACATCGGCGGGACAGTTTTGAGATTTCTTCAAATGCCGTTGCCATGGCAACACAATGCTCACCATGAAACACGGTTTTCTCATAACTTCAGAGAAAATGCTCGAAATGGCCCAAAACTTCACAGGTTTGGTAACGATGCAGCCATCAACACATCTAAGCGTATTATGGGGTGTCATCAAATGCCGTTGCCATGGCGACAGATAATTCACCATCAAGTTAGTTCAAATGTTGGCAGTTCCAATATTCTGCTGCTTTCCCAAGCCTTTTTACTTTCTTTTCTCATCTTAATACAAATGCATTCACTACTACTTACATCTGATATTTAACTCCTCTCTAGAGCCAATAGAATCGAAGGGGGAGTCCCCCACACACACTCATTGTAAAACAAAAAGGTGGGGGCTTTGCGCATGTAATTTTGCATTAGAGTGAAACTATCTCTCGCTCTGACATCTAGAAACGGAAAAGCACTCTCATTGCTCATGGATTATCAGAAATCATTTCAAAGGGACACAGACACATTGGATTAACCTTTGGATTAACTTCAGCAGCGTTTTTATCGTTTTAATGCCAATAGCCGCGTTCACACCGGAGTACTTTTCACCGTACTCTTCGCGTTTAGTTCCGTTAGTACCCCTTATGTCGCGTTCACACCAAAAAGAGCACTTAATCTCGGGAACTTTTACCCCCATTTTTAGTGCCTGCTGAGAGATGGTACTTTCCTGGGGGAAAAAAGTGCCCCAGTTCTGATTGGCTGGGCGAATTGCAAACCACGCCCCATACAACTCTGAAATGTTTTGTAGAGCCGCCATTTTATTATCCTGGCATTAGCATTATTAGCATTAGCATTCGCCCAGTGCACAAACGCATCAGAGACTAATTTATGGCAACACAAAATAAAACATGGGAGCGGTGGAGATTATGAGGTGTCGGCGTTCTGGCGATTTACTCTGAAGGCTTCAGTAGAAGCTGCCCCAACTCCGGGGACTTCCGGCCGGGGACTCCGGGTGGCAGTATACGCCGTGAAGTTGTTTGCGGCCTGCCAGTAAACCCAAAGCAGAAGAAGACGAAGTGACGTCGGCGGCTCATTTGCATAATCTTCCCTCAGGGAAAAGTACTCCGGTGTGAACGCGATCTGTACTAAATGCCCTGGGGTAATAAGTGCCGGGGCACTGAGTGCCGGCACTAAATACGGCAAAGTACTTGGTGTGAACGCGCCTATTGAAGACCACTTTGGAGAGACTACAGAGCCAAGGTGAGCCATGTTAGCATTTTTAGCTACCTAGCGCCACATGTTTTGATGTCTGTTTTTGTTTATAACGTCGCAATTTCGTATAATTCAGTGATAATGAGGGTACCCTTCGATTCTGTGTCACCTCACGATGTGAAACGATGTCATGGATGTGGAGAAAAGATAAATAATAAGGTTTTGTGAGTGATTTTCGGTGCAGTAATCTGTTAGCATTTTTCGCTCGTTGCTAATTCAGAGGCTCAGTGTTAGCATTGTGGGTTTTCTTTTGAAAAAAAAAAAAAAAAAGATCAGTTAGATGAGTTTCTTCCCGTTACATGGATATAAAACATTCAGAGTTTATTAAATGAACATGCCCTCAGACACTGTTTCCTGCAAGATGTTGCGGCAGTGCCCCGGTACCAGGGTCTCTCGGGCTTAACAGGTTAATGAGAAGGATCCAGAATTTTCTTTTCCGATGTTTGAGCGGCTGGCTGTGGCAAGAGGGTGGTCTGCTGCCACTCGCGTGTTAATGTTGCAGTGCGTGTTAACCGGGAGGGCTCAGGAGGCTTAAGTGACAGTGATTGTTTGCGTTATGATTTGGTGAAATCTGTCGTTCTCAAAGCATATGATCTTGTGCCTGAAGCTTATCGACAG
The DNA here is from genome assembly GCF_902827165.1 of Trematomus bernacchii. NCBI lineage: Eukaryota > Metazoa > Chordata > Actinopteri > Perciformes > Nototheniidae > Trematomus > Trematomus bernacchii. The sequence continues at coordinate 213,217 of NW_022987643.1, forward strand.
CGTTTTAGGAATTGGAAAAGAGGTGATAAATCTCAACTCGAGTTTGCTCGGGATATTTCAACTCATTTTGATCGCTGGTGTGCTGCAACTGAGGTTGATTCTCATAAGGCTTTGAGGGATCTCGTTATTCTGGAGCAGTTCAAAAATTCTGTACCGGAGCACATTGCAGTATATATTAGTGAGCACGCAGTCAGGACAGCTGCTGAGGCTGCTGCTGCTGCTGCGTTAGCGGATGATTATGTTTTAATGCATGGTGGGGGATGTGCTGCCGTACAAGGCGGTCACAGAGAAAATTCCTCGGTCGTGGGGGCATGGTCTGGTCGTCCAGTGAGAGATAAGATATGAACGTGGTGCACGTGAGCCTGACAACATTTGTAATTATTGTCATTAGCAAGGTCACTGGAGAAAGGACTGCTATGCGTTTGGTTCTAAAGCTGAGCAGGCTGGGACTAGTGTTAGTCCCAAGCCAGCAATGTTCGTTGCACCTGTTACTGAGCAGGTGACTGGGCTTTTAGGTTGTGAGTTAAAACCACAGGGGTCTAGCCCAGAACTGCAGTCGTATTTGCCTTTCATGACTGAAGGTTTTGTTTCTCTGGTGGGGAGCGATGAAAGGGTGCGTGTAAAGATATTACGTGACACCGGCTCATTTGATTCATTCATTTTAGCATCTGCCTTACTGTTTTCGGAGGACACGTACATGGGGTTGTTCATTCCGTCTTCTGTCTCCTCATTGGGTCTTTTCCCCTTTCCAAAGAAGCTCTTTAAAGAAGTTTGTGTTGCACTCATTTTTGCTAGCTTTTTTTTTGCGGGGCTTTTTGTGGGCATAATATTTGGGGTAACGTACAGCCAATCAGCGCGTCACAGCATTATGACGTTCCAGACTGCTCTCGCGCTCAGTGTTGCCAGATGGGCTGTTTTCCATGAGTTGGGCTGGTTCATACAAATGTATCACTGTAATAACTCACGGCACGCAAATAATAAAATGTCTTTCAGACTTATAATCAATAAATCAATAAAATATTTTATTTTTCAATCTTTGAATGTGGGTTTGTGGTGAATGTGGGGATCTACAGTACACACATGTTCAGAGTAAAGGCTTTCACATGATTATAATTATAATTTTATTGAAATGTACATTTTACACCAAAACGGAACACAAAAGCAGGACCAACCATCATACGTTGAATTCCTTGACTAAAAAGAGAAAGATTCATCATTTAAATACATATTTAACAACAAATGGGCCGGTTCTAAAGGTTATTCAGTTAAGCCCGATGAGAGGGGATACAGCTGTGCACATGTCATCATTAACAGACGTCGTTTAAGAGTGACGTTTGAGTGAACGAGGACATCCCAATTAATACCTGAGGACTCCTCTGTCCTCGCGTCACCTCCTCGTGTCTCTCGCTCGCATCTTACGGAGGCGGAGCTAAGACGCAAGGAAGGGACGCGAGTGAGGGAAAGGAGGAGTCGAGGAGGGGTATTGAGACGAGGCTTGGGTCTGAATTCTCCTGTCTTCTTGGGAACCAGGAAGTACATGGAGTAAAGCCCCTTTTTCTCTCTCCTGAAAGTGCACAACAGACACTGCCTGTTTTTGCAACAGGGCCTGAATCTCTGTTGAAAGGAAACCTATCTCCTCCTGGAATGATAGATTTGCCTCTCTTAAGCCCCTGAATGGAGGAGGGACACATAAGAGAGGCAAATCTAGTGAGTACCCCACTGAAACTGTGAGTACCACAGTTTCAGTGTCCTGTCCATCCATTCTGTCAGTATGCAGCTAAGCTTCCATTCCCCATAAGACTGTGTTAGGGGGCCTGCAAGCAGCTGTGGAGTCGCAGCTAAGAAGCTGTAGCACTCTCTGGCGGCCCACTCCGCCGCCAAACCTTCCATAAAAGGAGGATTGGCTCATGGGGGGCTGACACAGAAAGGGCCGATTTTCTACAGAGGTCCTTGAACACACCGCGGCGCGCCCCATCATAACGCCGTCTTCACACAGACGTTGAAATGCATCAATCGGAGCTATTACACTAGGCGAGGTGTGACGCCGGAATGGCGAACGTGAATGGCACCGCCTCGGCCATATCCTGGCCCCCCAAACACTCGAAGCAGAGGTGGTGGGGATCGGCGCCCGCTATTAAGCCAGGACACGAAGGACAGGCCCGGGTCTCTAGAAGTGGCGATAAGAAGGTATGATAACTCTTTCTTCTTCTTTCAAACGTTTTACTTTCTACTTCAGTTGTTGCTCGCTCGCTGAAGAGAAAAGGATGACAGTCAGGAGGCATGGCCGCCTTATATACGGTGGGCTTGCACGCGCATTCACGTAGGCCCGCCCCGAGGGGCCGGGTACGTTTATAGATATCTCAGTAGGTGAATGCTTGCATAGTATGGTTGAGAGGTAGTACCCATAGAGTCCAGTAGAGGGCGGAGCCTGTGTAAGATATAACACATGTAGCTGTCGCATGCTAAACGAGTCTGTGCCTTCACACACACTGATCCCATATACAAATATAAAATATACAAAGTCCCACTCACATAACTGTTTCCCCTCCCTGTGACAAATGAGCAGCAGCTCATCCCTGTCTGTGTGTTACAGAAGAAGGAATTAGCACTCATTAAGCATGGACTCAGATGATGAGAGATTAAAAGGTGCAGTGATCAGAGCAGAGGAGCAGCTAGGACGAGGAGGAGGAGGGAAAGCAGGAGGCAGGTTGTGAGGATCTGGGATGAGACATATCAGCTGAGCCAGAGTACAAACTCATCTCTGGATCACAGCAAGAGAAAAACTTGAAACTGACCAACAACCCAGAAAACCATTGTTCCACATTGGGTGGGAACCTTTCATTTCCAAAACATCCAAGCTGCAAAAAAAATCTGAAATGCTCTTCGAAAATAATATTTAGGGGGAAACTGGATACCCAAAGGTCACTTCCTCACACTGCTGATAAGTTGCAGGCTCTGATAGATGGAGCTGTGCATAAATAGTAGGGATGTAACGATACACTCAACTCACAATACGATTCACGATTTTAAATTCACGATACGATTTTTTCGCGATTTTCTCACGATTTTTTTTTTAACAGAACTGAAAAATATTTCTGTATTTATATAAACTGTACAAAACAACGTACATGTTCTCATCAAAAGTGCAACTGAAAACTGTGCCACTGAAACTGAAAACTGTGCAACTGTATTTTATTTTAAATAACAAAAAGATACATAATTGGATTTTGAAAACAAATCCCACATCAAAATGACACATTTCTTTTTATTTATGGATATTTTACTAATCACTCCCCTTTTAAACTGTATTTATTTACTGTCCTACACATTGGCATGACTTTGTTTTTGTACAACTATATTAAATAGATAAAGGTGTGCATTAGAAATATTCGTTTACATAGATGACCAAACAATTTGAGACCCACTGAGATAACTTAGACTAAAGTTAACCTGTTAAGCCCGATAGCTCCCGCCGTCTTACCTTTGCTGTTTTCTGATCAAAAGTTGTGTTCAAGGGCATTAAAACGCATATAAACACTGCTGAAGGTTAATCCAATGTCTCTGTGTCACTTTGAAATGATTACTGATAATCCATCATAACATTTATGTCAATAAACTGAGTTTTCATATAGAGTGTATGAGAGCTGTAACCCAGCTTCCGATTTTGGGCATGCTGGCTCTGCATCACTCTCATTCACCAATGGTAATGTTTAGATGGATTTAGGAACTCCCCCTTGATTCTATTGGCTCTAACGGCTCAAAAGGTGTCAATCACCAAAATCGACCAATGGGTTCCAGAGATATGTCAAATACACCCAAATGACCCCAGAGGTGGGTTTTTTTTTCTAAACCTCTCTAAAAAGATCAAATGTCACTTTTTTTTGCATCAATCTTGATACAGGGTACTTATTATATGTTAGCTTTTTGTCTACTATCCCATCATTCAAGGGTGGTTTTCACTATAAAGTAATGGTTTCTTTTTGGATGGAAACTATAATTTAAATTTCTTTACTATGTTCAATCTGAATTTACTTTAAAATAAAAACATCTATATTGATTCTGACTTTTCTACATCCAACTCACAGGTGTATCATTGCTTTGGGAAAAAAGATTTTAGAAGTGAAGATATAGTCAATTGTTCTGGGCATGTCATTTTCGAGCCTGAGACCTGAAAAACAGGCTTGGGGTTTAACAGGTTAAAGTGTTATCTAAACACTCAGAGAGTCCTTTACCTCACTGAGCTGTAGTTATCAGCCTCTCAGTCTGACAGGAGAGAGCTCTCCCTCCACCGTGTTGTATTAACTATACCTGTTAGCGCAGCTAGCAACAGATGCTAACAAGTAACAACAATCCCAGTAACTGGTGCATGCTCTCTCTCGCTCGCTCACTGTCACAAAATGCGCTTGTGCCACACAAACACATACAGAGGATGTGTGCTCCTCCGTGGAGATGATGGCTTGCGTTAATAATAAACACATTTGAAAAGTGGGGGGGACACAAACGGGATGCCTCCTCGGCATCACAGATGTCCGAGTTATCCAGTGTGTTGATTTCACAGGCATTTCGTCGGATGTCTGCACTGAGGAGAGCAGCTGCCATGGTAAGTTGTTGTTCTAGATAGCGTTCAATCATGTCCAGACTGCTGTTCCAGCTAATCAAATCAAAATGAGTTCACGCCCTGTGCCGTTAAAAATTGCATCGCGATTCATTTTTTAGCTCAACCGATTTTAATCTTAACGCATCTGTACCGATTTTTTACCAATTCACGATGCATCGTTACATCCCTAATGCATGTTTTGCTGTGGCTGCAAATGAAACAAGTATCTTCAAGTATCTGACACAGGCTTCTGTAAGAGGAGGGGGAAGAAAACAGAGGAGAATGAAAGAGAAACAGTGAAGAGTCAGGACAGAGCCAGAGCCATGATGTAATGTATCTTGGCCTACAATCAGAGAGGAGGGCAGTGAATGCAGCCGTTGACTGGCAGTAATGGGAGCAGGCAGCTTCTGGACTGCACACAAAGAAAGCAGCAAAGTATTGGCCCAGCTGACAGTGAGCTGCCAGATAATGATAGCAACAATGGGTCACATTTCTGCTGGAGCTCCTTCAACTCATCAACCCAGAGAGTCTGACTCTTACAGTCGGAGGCTTAATGAGTGGTTGAGGTCACAGACAGCAGTAGTATTACCTAAGATAAGTTTGTTTGCAGAGGCTTATATCAGAGGCTTATAATGTAAAATGTAAACTTTGTTTTGACAGGGGTTTGTAATATTTTTTCTCCTCCCAAAATAATAACAAAATGCTTAAGAAAAATGCTTTGTGTTTTTATTATATTGGCCAGCCTTCAACATTGGGGAGATTTGGCCAGTCTGTCTGTCCATGGCTAATTTTAAGTACTCCTGGACCCATTAACCTAAAAATATTCAATTCTCCAGAGGTCCTCTAGGCCAAATATACTTTTAAAGGTATAGATCACTGTCTGAGGTAAACAGTGTTGAAAGCCACAACACAAGGTTCAAGACATTGGCTACAGACAAACAGTGCCATTTCTCCCACTAGTTCAAGCCACCATACTGTATGTATGTATTGAATGTGTGTGTGTATACTGTACATACTGCCTTGTGCCTTGCGCCGACAGGCAAGGCAGGCAAGTGCTTGGACCAGAAGGGCGCCCCCAAAGAAGGTAGATTTAGAAGGTCCACAGCAACGACAACATGAAACACCCTTTAATTTACTGCAACGACACGTCGGGAAACCTCCGCTCCGGGGGGGGGGGGGGGGGGGGGGGGGGGGGACTTTACTGGCATTGATCCGGACCAGTGACCTAGTATAAAATTCACAAGTGGACCTTTAATAAAAAAGTACCCCTGGCGTATAGTAATCATAGATAACACGGCAGCGTCCGTGACAGTTTGTTTTCATCTGATTTCAAATAAACAAAGTCTTGGCTTTCAGAATATTCAACTTGTTTTGCCAAATTCAGATGATAAATACAACTTTGAAGCTTGTAACGGCATAATTACAAGCGGAGAACGGAGTAACTTAACGTCACAGCAGGCATAACAACAGCCGGTGTTTCTTGTGAGTGTTTTCCCGGGAAACAAACACAATACACACAAACGCAAAAATACACACACACACACTCACAAGCTTCCCCAAGACCAGTAATCCAAACGAAAATCACAGCGTTATGACGTTCCAGAGTCCAGACTGCTCTCGCGCTCAGTGTTGCCAGATGGGCGGTTTTCATTAGTTGGGCTGGTTCAGAAAAAGGTATCACTGTAATAACTCACGGCACGCGAACAATTACATGTCTTTCAGACTGATAATCAATAAATCAATAAAATATTTTTGTATAATATTTTGATAAAAAAATAATAATATTTTTAGAAAATCTTTTTTTATTCAATCTTTCCCTGCGGCCCGGTGTCAAATGACCCGCGGACCGGTGGTTGGGGACCACTGGTCTATACGATAAAGAACTTAAGCGGATACAACTGAAATCGTCTCTCTGTGTGGACGGGGCCTTAATGAATATAGGTGAAACTAAAGTCCCACTTGGACCAACATTCAAATGACATGTGACAGTCTGAGGGAAGCCTCATTAACACAATAATACAGCTTGAAATGTGGTGAATATTAAAAATGATGCACTTAAAGAGGTCCATCAGGACAGCTTCACCAGCAGAGACCTGACATCATCAATCATCCCTTCAAGGTGCTATTCTAATGTTGCTAATCCAGAGAACCAGAGACTTTAGAATTGTTGCATGCACCTTTGAAACTACTTCCTTCGGTGTACATTCCTTGTTACTGCTCAGTGTATTAAAGTAATGATGATAGTTGATTGTTGACATGGTGGCATTGATTAAACACAATGTAGTGAGGATAATAGATCAAACCCAAATGCACCTCACATTCAGTGAGAGAGCTAGTTGGAGTGAAGAGTTTATTGTCCCAACACTGAACACTGTGTAGAGAGTCCAGAGACCAGCGTGCGTTCAGGAACAGGCGTGATGGAGGCTGAAGCCTCATGTTTAAAGATGATTGAGGATTATCAGCAGCGTGACACCAACAACATTGTTTAAATATTTAGAAGTTTGATTAATCAAATATGTCAATCAATTATTCAACTACACATTTCGGCAGTACGCTATGAATTACCTTGGTTATTGACATATGTTATGTCTTAAGCGGCCCTAATAGAGTCCCCAGAGCGCTTCTCTGTAGCTGACCCTAAACTCTGACCTCCCTATGATGGATAGGATGTGGTCTCTGAGATCAAAAGCTGCACGTGGAGCTCACAGCTTCACATGTTCTCTGGCTGAAGGGAACACACTGTCAGCTTCTCTGTTTGTCCAGCTGCTCCCAATCACATCTGACACAGTTAATAGGCTTTAAACACTAACAGACACATCTGACATCAGAACACTGACATGTGACAACAACAGTGATGAAGTACCACAAGCTGTCAGACACACACACCTCCGTGCAGTGCAGCTGGCACACACACACAGCTTAGCTGCATTAGTCGGATTAATTAGATAGTTAGCTGCTTTGTGTTCTTTCACTAACTGCCTCTGTTTCTCTGGATCTGAGAAACATGAATATGTCTCTGCACTCAGTTTGAAATCCCAATCGAAATGGACACTTCATGGGTCCAGCAGTGGCTCAGTCAGTAGGGGCTTGGACTGGGAGCCGTAGGGGCTTGGACTGGGAGCCGTAGGGTCGCCGGTTCAAGTCCCCGACCAGACCTAAATATGGAGTGTGGACTGCTACTTGGAGAGGTCCCAGTTCCCCTCCTGGGCCCTGCATGTGTGACAATTAAAGAGGGTTTCATCCCTCCGATTCTATCTATAACACATTTCCAATGTGATGGGCTTGCACTAAAATAGATCTATAATTTAACCTCCTGTCATGTTCGTGTCAAATCTGACCAATTTACTAATTTCATAAAAAATAAATATTTTGTTTACATTTGATTGCTTTAAGGCCCTATGATGACCTCCACAGTAGGCATTTGAACATGTATTGAATAATTGAATTGTAGTGGTTTAGTCAACTTTGTAACACCTATGATGTTCCCGGTCAGAAATGAATGCTTAACCCTAGATTACGTCCACCAATCAGATAGTACGAACTCACTGCAGTTATCCATGTAAAGGATTATTCTAAGACATTATTTAACGCTTAAAAGGCTGTTGGATAACATTTGGTGATGATTTATGGTTTTTGTGTTAATGTTAGAGCAGATCAAATGGACTGGTCTAATTTGAGTGGTTTTAAAATGTTTGATCACATCTGAGCATTCATTTGCGTCACTTTACTTGATATGTATTGAAGTTTTGACATTCAGAGAGATCTATGATGGATGCATCATAATGAAATGGGAGAGAGAGCAAAAGACCTCTGAGTGTGTTATGTCAGTAAATATGTCAGTGGCTTTAAAATGGTCTTAAACACGTACTTACTAGTAGGCCTTAGAACTTAGGCTGAAGCCCCACGAGGACGATACGGGTTGTATCCGCATAGTTTCTCTTGCGTAAAGCCCTTTCATTCACACAAGGCCGTAACAAAACGATAGAAACGGACCCCGCAAACGATAACGGGTCCCAAGGTGGATAGATCTGCAAACGCTCTGGGGGGTCAAACGGCTCCGTGTGTACGCCTCTATACGATCATTTTCTGATAACGATGAAATAGCCCCGCCTCCCTCTCCCCCCGTTTCCCTCTCCCCACGTCTCCTGCTCAGATATCAGCTGCTGGGCTTTATGAGTATCATAACTTCTCCTGAGCAGAACAATGTATGCAGTACCCTAAATCATGTTACATGAAGTGGTCATGGCAAGAAGGAAGAACCATAGCAGCTTGGCTCAAAGTTATTAACAGTGAATTATGGTTAGTAAAATGTATGTTAATACTTGATAATCTAAGTATTTGTACAAACTAATGTAACTGTTTCTAAGTCACTCATCAGTTTAGACTGCCCGTTCCATGCCGTCAGTTAGAGCTCTGTCCACAGTGGCATTGAAAGATGATGATGTTTAATAAAGTGCTGACGGGGACCCGGCGGGGCTGATAAGCAGGGCAGAGATGAGCGCCTCGTTTGTGTTAATGAGGTTTATTGACATGGGTGGCTCAGTGTGATTAGCGGCGCTAATAGTCCGCTCTCATTTTCTACCACAGCAGCAGCTTCATTTGAAGGGATCAGAGACACATTGGAGACAGCTTCTGTGTCCTCCAACAACTCCTCAACACTTCCCCTCTTCTTCTTCTTCTTCCATTAGTTTTAAACCTTATTGGTGTGTTCCAAAGTTGAAAGCTTTGCAACCAAACTTTAGGGGGAAGTCTTTCCTAGTAACGGCAATCACTTTCACTTAACCTCTTAAGGACGACGGTCCCCCCAGTGGATCCCCCCCCACCGTTTTTTTTCGAGACTGTGTCTCAGGGCTTCTTAACATTTATGAAACTATTCATGTGTAGCACCAGATTAACGGGAAGAATCTCAGCTAACTGAAGATATGAACCATTTTTACCAAAACAAAACACAAGGGTAATACCAAGCCTCTGAATTAGCACTAAGCGAAAAAATGCTAACGCACTTAGCACAGAACTCAAGATAAAGATACCCTTATTACTTATCGTAACTGCACATACAATATATCCGATTAAAGCTGAGACTCCACAGATTATATAGGTATAGTATCATCACTGAGCGATCCGAACTCGCGACAGGGGAAGCAAACACAGACATCACAACACGTACCTTTACGGAGCTTTTACGGGAGATTGTCTCACCGTAGCTGTCAATCTGATCAAAAGACGTGTTCAATGGCATTAAAACGAGAAAAAACGTGGCTGAATCGGTTGATCCATAGGTTAATAATGTATCTGTCGCTTTGAAAAAATTATTTATAATCGATAATTCCATTTTTATGTAAAAATCGGAGAGAAAAGGCTAGCTGCTAATAGTAGCCAACAGAGTGTATGCAGCTTCCGGTTTTGGCCACGCGTCACTCTCACTCCTTATTCGTTAACGTGTTGGGGTGTGTAGAACTTTCCCTCGATTCCATTGGCTCTCGCGGTTATAAAGAGATTTCATTCATCAAAATCGAGCAAGGGGGGCCAGAGATATGGACCCTAACCCCCAGAAGTGTTTTTTTTTTTTGCTAAATCTCTCTAAAAAGGTAAAATGTCACTTGTTTTGCATCAATCTTGATACAGGGTACTTATTATATGTTGTACTTTGGATTCCTAAAGCTTTTAGTCTACTAACCCATCATCCAAGGGTAGTTTTCACTATCTGTAAAAAATAATTTTTGGACGGACACTATAATGTACAGTTTTTTTACTATGTTCAATCTGAATTTTCTTTAAAATAAAAAACATCTATATTGATTCTGACTTTTCTACATCCAACTCACAGGTTTATCATTACTTTGAGAAAAAAGATTATTAATTTAACCCTTTTAGAAGGGAAGATATGGTCATTTGTTCTGGGAATGTCATTTTCGAGCCTGAGACCTGGAAAACAGGCTCAGGGCTTAACAGGTTAACCTTTTTATTTCCAACCTAATGAAGAGTATTTTTCTCTCTGTTGTCCACGTTCATAAAGCCTGCATAGAACAACACCATAAGAATGTATGGTGTAAAGTCTCTATGTGCGTTTACAGTAGTCCTCTGTACAGAAAACTGTAGTTTCCCCACAGCAGACGCACATAAATAACATCTGCTGGCGCTTCATAAATACATCGGATAGTGTCAGTGCAGTCGGATTCTCTTGAAGCCAGGTCGTCCTTTCCTAAGTCCTTTTGAATTCTCCTAACCACTATTCCTTAACCCTGTGACGTTTCACACAGAGGTCAAGGAATAGTGGTTAGGAAAAAACGATAGGAGCTGATTTTTTGACAATTCGACTGCAACCTGAGTCTTTTTCTGTAGTCCTGATTGCAATGCATTCTGGACCTCTGAGGCACAGTCATATCTCTTGTACTTACTGAGACGTTTATATTTGTTTCATTTGTGTTTTTGTGAAGCACAGTCCCACATTTAATAATTAAACTTGACATGTTTCATTTGAGTCCACACAGCTACTGAGATTATAGCCAATGATATGATGGCATTTTCCAGGATGGTGACATGTAACCTGTTTCCTCACCTTCCTCACATTGATTGTGGCGCTGACTTTTGAGATGGGGCAGCAGCTGACACAGCAGGTCACTTACTGCTGTCTCGCTCTCAGCTAATTGGCTGAATGAGTCCTGGTCTCTCAGCGGCAGCCAATGACGTGTGAAGGGGAGCCGGCTTCTGACTGGGCGTAGCGTCAGGTTGACAGATGAATGTTCACACATAATGTCCACTGTTTACTCTATACCAAACTGTATGGAGCTAATTTCCTGCCATAACTCCACAAACAAACTAAACAGGTTTTACAAATGCCTCATGATTCACTAACAAACACAATGTGGTTTGCAAATACAAAACACCATCTACAAACTAATGCATTTAGTTTTGCAAAGAAAAAACGTATCTATCAAATAAACACATACCATTATTCTAATAAATCATGTTTCATAGACAAATTCAGCATAGGTTTTACAAGTACACACATTTTTTTTACAACTACAACACTTATTTTTACAAGTACAAAACTTGTTTTTACAACTACAACACTTTTTTTTACAAGTACAAAACTTGTTTTTACAACTACAAAACTTTTTCTTCTCACGGCGGAATATTACTGCCAAAAGTCACGTGAGTGAGTCACGTGACTTTTGGCAGTAATATTCCGCCGTGGTTGTGCTCATACACACTCACACATGCTCACTCACACATGCTCCACGGCAGCAGGGGGCACTACTGAGTCCATTGGGAAGGCGGGAGGTTGAGCAGAGCATGGAACAGCCCTTGCCAGCCTGATCATGACAGCGGTGTTTCTAGCGATCCAGCATCTGAATTTAGCGATCACAACGAAAACAGCAAAAGACACATATTGAGCCCAGAAAATGAATGTTCTTAGGGCTGTAAATATAATAAGCCTTTGTCTAAAATAGACAACATTGTAACTAAGGAGATTTAAACTATACAGCGATTCTGCACTCGGTCAATCAGCTGCTCTTCATTTTCTTTCCTGCTATATTCAATGAGTGATACAAATATTTTTTACCATACGTTCTGAATAAAACTGATACTGTTGGACTCGGTACTAGTTGACTGCTACCAGAAATAAAAGGAAGTACTTTACTGTGTACTTTGTGAGTAATCCTCTGTCAGAGTCCCCTCCATAGTACATAATGCATGTTTTTTGCTATCTTTGATGAATGATAAAAGGGTCATTCCAGAATTGGAGGACAATTTAGACACCAACATTTTTGAAAAATGAACCTTTCATTTGATTATTTTTTGTTATGTATTTAGGAAAAACAGATAATAAACCATAAAAAAAAGTGATTTGCCCAGCTAAGGCATCAAATGTATATTTTCCAATGAAGAATTAACCCTGTTACTCTAATTATAGTAACAGGGTTGCAAGTAACAGGGTTGAAAATCAATGCTAATTTTAGCTTTTACCTCAGGAATTAATGCTAGCTGCACAATGTAATGCTATTGTCAAGGAATGGACACACTTTATATTATATTTATATTTATATATATTTAACAAAAGAAAGATACATTTGAAATTAATTTGTTTTTGTCTCATAATTTGAGTAACAGGGTTGCGTTTGTATGAGTGCCACACTCCTTCAAGAGTGACAAGATTGGAAATATATTACAAATAAAAGAGAGGACTTAGTTTTGGTCTACCCATGGTAGTAGCACATGGCTTGCTGATGTCCTTTCCACTGTGTCATGCGACAAACAGTTTTTTCACTTCCTCTGCCAAGCTAAAAAGGTTTCGGTAACAGGGTTGCGCGCATGTTGAGGGACACACCTTCTGTGCAAAATTACTGTTATTTAAAATGTGTTTATGATTTAACAAATTGATTTTACCATTACAAGACACATATATCAATAGAATAATACCAAAAAAGTAAATACAAACCCTATTTTAAATGTTATAGTTGACATGCAAGTTGGTCACCAAGAAGCTGGGACAAGAGAAAAGGGCAATTTTAGGGGGTGTTCGAGAGCTATTTGATATTTTAAATAATATTTTGAAACCACTTTTTCTACAACTTTATATGCATCTTGTCTCAAGACAAGTATATTTAACACAACAAGTGCATGTCTTAGCTTTTTGGGCATGGATTATTAGATTTTTTATATGGGGGACATGAAATGTCCTCCAATTCTGGAATGACCCAAAAATAAAATGTTACCATTAGTTCTTAATGAAATTGATACGGTTTGACTTTGTATTAGTAAGCCTACTACTAACAATACATTGAAGTACTTTTACTGTGTATTTTTTGAGAAATACTCTGTCAAAGTCCCCTCCTGAGAACAAAATCAAGCCACTTCTTCTAAGTTTTTTGGGTGATTTAATGGGTGATGTAACATTAATGACAGACATAATATGAGGTCCTTGGCAATCTAGAGGGGTCATTTTGTGATCATGGGGCATCATCCTTACAGCATCAGGACAATATCATATGGAGTCAGATACTGGAAGTGGGCTGGAGGCGTTAACTGGGACTGATGGAAGGATGAGGCTGATGAGACTGAAGAATCTGCGAGGAACGAACTAGCGGCAGAGGAATAATTATATATTAAAAGACAGCAGCATCATAAGAGGGCAACCATGTGACAGAGTGTGTTACTTTGCTGAAGGATATTTGTGACAAGCTATCCATTCCAGGCCAGACTCTAAAGACTTTCCAAGGTGTGAAAATGCTGCTGCCGGAGTACTGACTGTATCAGTATTGCTGATATCATGTCTACCATCCTCTTAAAATACTCTGTCCAACAATATCAGTCTCAGGAAGAAATGTTTTTTAACGCTTATTAAAAGAAAAACATGCATTCTTGTACTCAGGAGGGTTACTGGAAAAGTACACAATAAGTACTTCATAGTACTTGTGGGGGTAGTTTCAGTAGTACTGAGTCCAACAGGATCAATCTCACGAAGAACTAATGGCAACAAAAAAGAATTCCCTCATCAAATTTAGCAGAAGTGGCTTGATTTTGTTCACAGGAGGGGACTTTGACAGAGTATTTCTCAAAAAATACACAGTAAAAGTACTTCAATGTATTGTTAGTAGTAGGCTTACTAATACAAAGTCAAACCGTATCAATTTCATTAAGAACTAATGGTAACATTTTATTTTTATCATTCATCAAAGATAGCAAAAAACATGCATTATGTACTATGGAGGGGACTCTGACAGAGGATTACTCACAAAGTACACAGTAAAGTACTTCATTTTATTTCTGGTTGCAGTCAACTAGTACCAAGTCCAACAGTGTCAGTTTTATTAAGAACTTGTGGTAAAAAATATTTGTATCACTCATTGAATATAGCAGGAATAAAAATGAAAAGCAGCTGATTGATCGAGTGCAGAATCGCTGTATACAGGGGCGGACTGGGACTACAAATCAGCCCGGGACTCTCGACCGGCCCACTTCGGTACCGCCGGCCCACCTCGGTACCGCAAGTAAGCGGCCCACCTCGGTGGTGCCGCAAGTAAATACCGCGAGGAAATTGTCGACGGGGGGGAAGGGGGGGTGAGCAGTGACTTATCCGACCGGCCCACTTCAGTACCGGCCCATCGGGATTCGTCCCGAACGTCCCCTGGCTGTATATATAGTTTAAATCTCCTTAGTTACAATGTTGTCCATTTTAGACAAAGGCTTATTATATTTACAGCCCCTAATAACATTTATTTTCTGGGCTCAATATGTGTCTTGGCTGTTTTCGTTGTGATCGCTAAATTCACCTTGTTTATAATATTATCACTATAACACCTGTCATCAGACTGGCAAGGGCTGTTCCATGCTCTGCTCAACCTCCCGTCTTCCCAATGGACTCAGTAGCGCCCCCTGCTGCCGTGTAGCATGTGTGAGTGAGCATGTGTGACTGTGTATGAGCCAGCCACGGCGGAATATTACTGCCAAAAGTCACGTGACTCACTCACGTGACTTTTGGCAGTAATATTCCGCCGTGAGAAGAAAAAGTTTTGTACTTGTAAAAAAAAGTTTTGTAGTTGTAAAAAAAAGTTTTGTAGTTGTAAAACAAAGTGTTGTAGTTGTAAAACAAATTTGTGCACTTGTAAAAAAAAGTTGTGTACTTGTAAAACCTAAGCTGAATTTGTCTCTGAAACATGATTTATTAGAAAAATGTTATGTGTTTGTTTGATAGATACGTTTTTTCTTTGCAAAACTAAATTCATTAGTTTGTAGATGGTGTTTTGTATTTGCAAACCACATTGTGTTTGTTAGTGAATCATAAGGCATTTGTAAAACCTGTTTAGTTTGTTTGTGGAGTTATGGCAGGAAATTAGCTCCATTAAACTGTCTTATACTACACCACACTTACTGCTATGCATGCACACACAAGCACTATATGTACATTTAGTGGTTGTTAACAGACATGTGCAGTGTGAAGAGTGTGAAGAGCAGTGCAGTGACCCGCAGCAGCAGAGAGCGATGATACAAAGAAACCATAAGAAGCAGATGTTTGTGATGATGATGAGAAACCTGAAGCATTCATCTGCCAGAGGTCTGCCTCTGAACGACTACATCACTTCATCATCTCCCTCCGTTGATGTCATAACCTCCATCTGTTGCCACTTTGTTCTGGTTACTCCTTATTCTTCTTCATTTAAAGCTCCAGGCTGAGGATTTTATATTTTCTAACAATGTCACACTCCTGACAGGATTTTTATTTTATTGGCTGTGCTCATGCCACATGATTTTCAAAGTTCTGTAATAGACAAATATGCAACGTGTTTAACACAAACCCACACAACCTCTTTTCTATCACGGTGTTGGAATATACAGGTGTACCTTTTGTATAAGACAACACACAGAGACGCCCCCTAGTGGCCGCTCTGTGTACTTGGCCCCGCTGTTGTGTGGATTTTGATTCACGGTAAGCTGCACTCTGCCTGGGCTCAGTACAGTGTGAGGGCTAATCTCTGGCTCTGTGTGGACTGGTTCTGTTCTGCTCTGCCCGGTGGTTTGGACACTTTCTTTAAACTACGTTTTGTTCTGGTATGTTTTTACAGCTTTTAGAGATACTTTACTTTCCCAACTTGGCTTAAGGTGTCTTGACTTGACTTTTGGAGTGAATTATAGAACAGACCAAACTTACATTTTCTGTGTGAGGATTTGATTCTCAATTCTCTTGGTGTTCATGTTTTTAGACATGTCATTTGGCTGCCAGACATGAAAAAGGACCATAGGAGGATAATTGTTTTTGCTGGTGCTGCCTTTGCTGCATCTCGTCTTGGTGTGATTAGCCACAAAGACACTACAGCTCCTGCCTCGATGAAGCAGTCCTCAGATAGAATCCAGTCATTTTCAACATGCCAAGAACACTTTTTGAATAACATTGATTCAGACCAAACTTCCACTGCTGCTGAAAACTGGGCTAAAGGTGTTTTTTTTTTACCTACGAGGCAGATTTGATCTGAGTACATGCTGTAGGGGGATTGGAGGACTCAACTCTACCTCACACCTTTTTCCCTCACCGTCACAGTGCTGAATCTCTGTTAGGTAATGCTACTTTTTTTAAACTACATGGGAGTTATTTATTCCAATAAAATGGCCTCAATCCTATGCTTTTGTACTTATCATATCAGTGATATGTATTATTCACATTTCATTTTCATTTGTTGGTAGTCAAGGGGCTGGAGTTTTTCTTTGGGGCAATACAATGTCAAAATCAATCATACGAGAATGAATCACTTTGAATCAATTATCACATTAACTGCAAGAGAAAATAATTAGTTCATCTGGATCCAGGCTGCTCTGATGGTGAAAAAGAGAGAGCAGAGAGAGTGAGACAGATAGAGGAGAGTTAGTGATAAGGACTTCATATGGAAGACCAGTTGCATGAGTCAATAGGGCTCCATGAAATGGAAAGAAACATTTAGAAAGTGAGACACAAAGTGAAATATAAATCTTTCAGGCAAACTGTACCAGAATATCTGAGTAGGCTTCATTGATCTGCATTATTGGTTAAAGATGAACAAATTGGGTTAGCTTGCTGTTAGCTTTCAGCTGGCTAACATTTTTATTGTGCAGAGGGACTCACCATGCAGGAGGATTTTGTTTTAAACTGCGCACTGTTGTGTTCAAAATTCCAGGAAAGACAGACAACTTCTAAGTTTAACTATTAAGATATATATCACTTGGCCAAGGACTCATCACGTCATGGAAATCACAGGCAGCAAAGCTGTTATCAGTAACCACCATATCCGTAAAGAGCCTCGAACCTCGTGCGTGCATACATTTTTATTAGACAGGGCGTTGCCCGTACATTTATGATTGGTCAAGACTAGCTGAAGAGATACCATGGTTTAGACTTGGTTTTCTTTGGTAGGTGCACAGACTTTTAAAAAAGTATCTTGGCAAGACAATCCTCCAATCAGCATTCGGCCGGCCTGTGGAAGTCCCTCCCTACTCTGGCACCATCATACGTAATTTGTTTTTGCTAACGTTTCTACAGAAAAAGTGGAATCTTCATAAGGCTGCTTCCTAGCAATGTGTGGGAGCGGAGCTCACCCAAAGCTCAAGGCCGGAGTGATGTCCTGTTTATGAATAACTCGTTGTATTCTTCCAGTGTCTGCACCTGACCTTGCTACATTAGTATTTCAAGCTAAAGACGTTGATTTATTCCAAAGTCACAGCCACATAAATGAGCACAATAAGCTTATAATGTAATAATAAGAATCAGTCTTTCTAATGTTATATAAAAATAGCCTCCACAGCACCATGGTCATCTGTTGGCATGCTACCACTGTTCGAAATGGGGGGGAGCCAGGGGGAGCTTGGCTCCCCTAAAGAGGGGGGGAGCTCCCCTGAAGGCCGACTTTGAGATAAATAGGGGGAGCCCAAAATAGGTGCACACACATTCATAAATAAACTCTCTCTGTGTCTCTCCTACATATACTCGTTACACAGCAATGAGGGAGAATGTGGCAAGCGTGAAGCTACATAATGTTATGAATTACCTTGATGTCAGGATAGACTTGTCTTCAGTCTGCCTACGGATCCTAATAACCTCCTGAAATTATCCACCTTTAAAATTCATAAAAGATGACTGCATGGGCACAGATAATATAGGGGATATGATGGGTAACATCTAATGTTAACACTTAAAGAAAGTTCAGCAATGAAGAGTGAAAACCTTCTCAGGTCTTCATTCTGAAATTATCTTTGTCCCTGAAAAGTCTCCTCTTTGCTGTGGAAACGCGGGATTGAACCAGGGACCTTTAGATGTCCAACCGTCTCCCAGCTATCAGGACTTGTGTCATTTCCAATGTCTTGACCTCTCCTATAGTATGCATTACCATGAATTAATTAATGGTTGAATGGATGAATGTTCTATATGATAGACTGATTGAACTCCAGCAGTATTATTTTAGATATGTTATATGTTTATCTGCTATGCCTGCCATCTCTGCTCTGTGTCATTGTGTTGTCTCCTGGGTTCTGTAGTACTCGGAGTCTGTCTTTTTATTTTCTTCCTCCCAACTCCCATCCCTTCAGAAAGCCTTTTGCCTCCTGTCAGGTCATCATTGAAAATAAGAATTTGTTCTTAATTGATTTTCCTGGCTAAATAAAGGTTCTACTACTACTTCTGGTTTTCAAATAAACAAATGGCAACGACCAAAAACAAAGATTGCCCCAGTCAAAACGCCAAACCCAAGGCTTTAAAACAGAGTCCAAAAATCCATCCCCTTCTCATATACAGTCAATGACTAAAGTAAAGCATCCTCCCTCACTTCATGTATTGCTCATCTAATAAGTATTGTGGCAACTTCAGTGCTTTGTCACTTACAATAAAATACTCCATGACTGATGCAGGGGAGGCTTATTTAGGCATTGCAAGTAATATATTTGAAATATATATATGTTTGATAAAATAATAATATTTTTTATTCAGAATGGTATGCTGCAGTGTTAAATAAATATGTTATGGAGAAGGAAGCACTCAACATGAAGAATGGGTTAAGGATATGGAATGTAGACACAATGAGACGGGACTGAGATGTGTGCTGGAGAATCGGGATGGTAACAGACAGAGTGCTGAGAGGTGGATATGAAGTGTTAGGGAGAAAAGAGGACGGGAGACAGTGGAAAGCAGATGGAATTGAAGAGCTGGAGAACAGTGAGAGGCCACACTCCATCCCGTCTGTGTCCATCTCATAATGGCTCAGAAGGGTTTTCTACTTCTGTCACGCTCTGCTGTGTTGGTGTTTTCAGTGGGAGTGAGAGAGCAGAGTTGCAGACCGTTTACTGCTGGAGCAGTGCTCTGAGTTTCATAAGCATTACTAGCTTCAGTACACACAGTGAATAGTACTTACAGAATGGTAAGAAATATTGTGGTTTACTACAGGCAGTCAATGAAATATGCTTACAATTCTTAAAATGCCACTCATTGGAATAACTTCACTTTACATTTGGTTCAGCAGTTGTTCCCTATGAAACTGAAAACTGATTCACACACGGTTTTGATGTCTGTATGTGTATCTTTGCCTTCTATCGTCAGATACTTGCAAGTCCCTTTTAGGTCTTTACCTAATGTAAAGGGGATTGCAAAATACATTCCTGGGCCACTTTAATAATATTTCCCATCTTTTGAAAGTAAAATCTAACAAGATAGGGACAAAGCCCTTACAGGTCTTTGCAGCGTGAGCAGCTGCACGTCATCATGCTCTAGTTGCATCCATAGATATTGTTCCTGTCACAGACTTCCACAGTGCTCTCTTCTCATTTCAGGTGTCATGGTTAACATTCCATTCACCAAATGGTTTTCAGGCCGGGATAAAAAATTCACAATCTCTGTTTAACAGTCTGGATGCAGCGTGTTGAAGCTTGTCTGATTGTTCATCGATCCTACAAAACAAATCTCTTCTCAGCATAAACACTTTCATTAGCAATGTTTAAGAGAGAGGATCCTGCTGCTGAGTTGGTGGTTTTGGAATCCCATCACCAAAACATCACATTTTAATACCTTGGCAAATCACGTGAAATCGTAGGATTCTCCCAAGTTTTAAATGTTTGTTTTGAGTCACTTTGTAGTTGAAATAGAATATCTGAGTTTCTGTAGTCTAACTAACAAAGTGTGACAAGTGTGACAAATGTGACAAAATAGTTTGAACTAAATGACATCAGAAAATATTTAAAATAAAAATAACATAGATGTCCTAAATGTATTAAAGGTAGGGTAGGTAAGAATGGAGAAACCAGCTCGAGTGCGCTAGAATTTGAAAGTACGCAGCCGAAAAAAATATGCCCCTTCCTTCAGACTTCCTTACAGAGCCCCTCCTCCAACACACACGAATGCGCACATGACCAATGAGGGCACGAGATAAGTTTGTGATGGAAGGCTGACATGCAGGTAGGCCATCCAGTTATTTTAGCCGGGTCGGCTAAAATAATTGGTGGTGCTTTTTACAGCGCCACGGCTTCCACAGATGACATTTTGTTATGTATTTATTGTCAAAGCATTTAATGTATTCATTGCTATCGGGATGTTAAAGAGCAACTTGCAGGTTAAGGCCCCAGTGAATAAATGTGTAGGAAAATGATGTATACACTAGATTTTCAAAAAAATAAATAGAAATATACACTACAGTGACATCTGGCGTCGTTTTTGTAAGACATTTTAACTTCCGCATAAAAAAAGACGCGTGTGACGTCACAACAGGGAGAGCAGCCGGTCTAACGTATGAATAAACATGGTTCACAATGCTAGTTTTGACACAGAAGAGGTTGAAAATGTATATTCGTATGCATATGACGGATCACAACCTTATAATTATGAGCCTGGTAGGCGTCCAAGAGACCAGGAGCAGCCAAGGATTAGAAGAAATAACGGCCATCGGAGAGAAATGGAGCTGTGGTGTGAGGAGAACCAGTGGAGAACTGGGCAGCTGTCTTGGTGAGTGACCGGCGTTAGCTACAGTTAATGTTAGCTAACGTCGGTCACATCACAACATTGTAAAGTTAGCTATCATATATCAGGCTATAACTAAAGTAGTATTGATAATATAGTAACGTTACTGGCAGGACTGTTGATACTGATCCATAACAGAAACTAATGCGCAAGTATCAGCCGTATCTCGCGTTACCTAATGCAATTCCTGATAAACGTTTTGTTTGATAGGTGCTTGTGTGGGACATGCCAGGGTATGTGCTGCAGGGGGGTGGATACACCTCGCACAACGCACCCAGGAACGAAAGCTAGCTCCGGTCCTTTTCCTGTTAGGGAAACTGTGGACTCGATGTCCTGACAGGCTGGAGTTTGTGCAACCTGCACAAACTCCAGCTCACCATGATTAAAAATGGTGAAATGCAATGTAAAATTACCGAAAAAATACCAGCTCACTAAATCACAACCGCTCAAACCAACTACCAACTACTACCGTGAATTGGGCAGAGAAGGAGTCCGAGAAAGTTGCTGCCCCATGTGACGTAATATGACTCGTTTGACGTATGACCTTAAAAAAAATAGTTTTTAGTAGCAGAGCTCAAAACGGCTACTTTCCCCTCTGAATTTCTGCCCTTATGTCTCGTAACATATATGAAATCCTGCATTCACTTTTTTAATTGTAATTTTCAGTGTTGTGTTCAAAATTCCAGGAAAGACAGAAGACTTCTAAGTTTAACTATTTATTATGAGAGAGCAAAAGATATATATCACTTGGCCAAGGACTCCGTCACGTCATAGAAATTACAGGCAGCAAAGCTGTTATCTGTAACCACCATATCCGTAAAGAAGCCGCCAACCTTGTGTGTGCATACATTTTTATTACACAGGGCGTTGCCCGTACATTTATGATTGGTCAAGACTAGCTGAAGAGATACCATGGTTTAGACTTGGTTCTCTTTGGTAGGTGCACAGACTTTGAAAAAAGTATCTTGGCAACACAATCCTCCAATCAGCATTCGGCCGGCCTGTGGAAGTCCCTCCCTACTCTGGCACCATCATACGTAATTTGTTTTTGCTAACGTTTCTACAGAAAAAGTGGAATCTTCATAAGGCTGCTTCCTAGCAATGTGTGGGAGCGGAGCTCACCCAAAGCTCAAGGCCGGAGTGATGTCCTGTTTATGAATAACTCTTTGTATTCTTCCAGTGTCTGCACCTGACCTTGCTACATTAGTATTGCAAGCTAAAGACGTATATTTATTGCAAAGTCACAGCCACATAAATGAGCACAATAAGCTTATAATGTAATAATAAGAATCAGTCTTTCTAATGTTATATAAAAATAGCCTCCACATCAGGCAAGGTTAAGCATAAATGTAGTAAAAAAAAAACCTACAAGTTGCTCTTTAAGAGCATTCCATGGAATATAACAAAAAGTGTTTCTGAAGTGAATTACCTACCCTACCTTTAAGTCCATGAAGTCGTTGTAAACGACCAGTGTTAGAGCATGTTATCTTGTCATGAAAAAAAACTATTAATTATAATGATATAGTACAGGGAACATGAAAGGCTGGGAGGAGGTCTGCTCTGATCCACTTAATCCGTCAGGTTCGGGATTTGAACATCTCTCAGCTTTAGCCCTCTCCCCTCAGGGTAATGCCGCCATAAGAAGTAGGCTGCATTTATGAACAAAGTCTGAGCTGAGGTGACTTATAGGCCGGCAGCTTATCTCTTGTTTGTGAGGCTTGAAGCAGCTTAGGTGTAGCTGCAGAGCCTGAGGACTCGACAGCTATTCATCACTGGAGCTCAGCCCCAATTTATCTCCTTCTCCTCCAGGCAGAGCAGAGATGCTGCTGTCCAAATGTCCTGATGCTGAGCAGAAAGATGAACTCTAAATCAAGTAAACTCAGTTTCAACAGTGAGACGGGGGCTTCAACAATGAACTATGGGTTTCTTTAAACTGAATAAAGGGCTAATCCGTATTTATGAAGGATAGGATAAAGATCAGGGTTCGTACGGGTGCTGGAAATCCTTGAAAATGCTTGAAATTGTATGAGGTGTTTTCAAGGTTTGAAAGGTGCTGGAATTTTGGGAATGGTGCTTGAATTTGGGATAAAGTGCTTGAAATTGTCCGTCCGTCAGTCCGACTGACGGACAACTTCTCACTTAAAAAAACAAGAAGAAATCTAGACCGCAAAATAATTAAACAAGCGAGTACCTGTTTTTCCTGGCCAAGGACAGGTTCCTTGAACACAACACGAGCGTAACGTGTCTTCACGTGGTCTGAAAGGAGTGTAGACTAGAGTGCTGACGGAGAGCACCGGAATGCCGCTCTAGCTCTTCAAATATTGCTGTACCCATAAGGAGCCGTACACATGCCGCAGTGTTTGCGTGGCTGTGTCTTTAGTTGTAAGCACAGTGGCGATCTGTTGTTGTTAGCATCTGGTTAGCTAGCTATGCTAACGAATTTAAAGAGCTTTTCTACAACCAGGTGGAAGAGAGCTCTCTCCTGAGAGGCTCAAATAACCTCAGCTCAGTGAGGTTAAGGCACACCTTGATATGATCATTATAGTTATTAATGAGACATTAGAGACTAAATGAAAAACAGGTATAAAATACTATATGACAGTAACAAAAAAGTTGTTAAAAATAACAAGAATAGAGTTTAAAAGTTGAGTGATTTGTAAAATATCCAAAAAGAAAAATCTGCTTACAGTTCTGTTTCATATGGGTGTTGAGAGAGGTATCCATAGATCTCTTCATTTTGCTCTCAAAATGCACCAGATTGATGCTTTTAACTTCAATATTTAAAAAAAAAATCTTCCCGGGGGAGCATGCCCCCTAGAGGAGGTTAGGTCCCCCCCTCCACTTAAATCATGTTCACATGGATAGGATACTAAATACATTTGCACACATCTTGTGTCCATATCTTTCTGTTTTGGTGGTCATGCCACAACCATACGTGAGTCATGGTAAGATATCTGGATTAAGAGGTTGCTTTTTCTTGCACAGTATGAAAGAAAGGCGAAATGAATGGGCTGTGATTTTAGTATTTTTAAGCAGCGGTTGAGTTCAATCATTTGTACGGCCCTCGGAGGATGTTGTAAAAATTGAAAGGAAAAAGGTTCCCCACCCCTGCTGTAAATAATAATAAAACCCCTTGATTTATAACTTAACATCTCTGTCTCCTATTGATCTGAGTATATTAGAAAGAATAGCCAGTTAATTGAAGCATTATAGCACAGGCCTTTGTCAGATGGTATATTACGCTGTTTTTTTTCTGCTTCGAATAGTTCTCTCTTTTTTCACCATACCTGTGTTTGCATCACTGATTACTGGTCTGGGGGAAGCTCACGAGAGTGTGTGTGTTTGTGTACCGGGGAAACACTCACAAGAAACACCGGCTGTTATGCCTGCTGTGACGTCAAGTTACTCCGTTCTCCGCTTGTAATTATGCCGTTAAAAGCTTCAAAGTTGTATTTATCATCTGAATTTGCCGAAACAAGTTTAATATTCTGAAAGCCAAGACTTTGTTTATTTGAAATCAGATGAAAACAAACTGTCCCGGACCCTGCCGTGTTATCTATGATTACTATACGCCTTACATTCATAATTTCAGAGGAGGGAGGGGGAGCGGCGCTGCAAGAGCAGGGTGCGAGTGAGAGGTGCCTCTTCTTCCCTTTACAAGCTTCAAAAATGTATTTATCATGAGATTTTGGCAATAACAGTTTCATATTCTGAAAGCCAAGACTTTGTTTATTTAAAATCAAACAAAACATTTTTTTTTAAATGAGCCGTTGTGACTTTTGACTGATTTCGATAGAGCGGGTCACAAATAATAACAAATTAGAAGGAAAAAAATATATACAGATTTCAGTATTCTGAGGCTCTGAGCCCCATTTATTTTCCTCACAGACGGCACAAAAAGCCCGACATTATACGATTTAAAATAAAAACAATAATCGTGGCTTGATATTGAGTAAGAACCATAGACTGTATATATAAAGGTAAGAACATGTTTTTATGAACCACACAGCTTCCGGTCTTCCAAGACCCGACCGGACAAAAAGACGTGAACATACTACCAATAGAAATACATTGCTTTTAAAATCGTTCTGTGTGACACGAAAAAAATGGGAAAATCGTGTTTGTGAACGAATCAATAGATTACATTTATTTTGTGACTATAACACGAAATGCCGTGAGACTTGGTTCCGTAATTAGACCTTAGCTTGTTAGTATGTTGTTATAAATTATAAACTGAAGATTTGACCGCGTCACTATGGTTGATAATTTTAGAAACAGGCTTTTATATAAAATCTTGAAGTATTATACAAGTAAAACTACATTTTGCTTTAATCCCATGTAATTGTAGAATAAACACAGTCTTCCTTTGAAGATGTATAAGTCAGGTGTCTTGAGTAGTCAGCATTACCTACAAATCATTGTACACATTTGTAAATATTATTTTCCACTTGTTACCATTGTGAGTCTATTTTTATGCAGCTCTGCGTGATTTTGTGGCTACAATTCAGGCTAATACGCTACCAGAGGTGGGATAACTACTCAGATATTGTACTTGAGTAAAAGTAGAAGTACCAGAGTGTAGGGATACTCTGTTACAAGAATAAGTCCCTCGATCAAAATGTTCCTCAAGTAAAAGTAGAAATTAAAGTATTAGCATCAAAATATAGTTAAAGTAGCGACAGTGAAAGTAGTCATTGTGCAGATTGGTCCATTTCAGAATAATATATATGATATGATGATGCCTTACAGATCTACTTTTAAACTTAGTTTTATTTTTTTATTTTGTAGAATGCTATTACGAAACGCACATTTGGTTGTTTATAGCATAAAGAACATCTGATTTAATGTGAGGTAGGGAAATAATCATTTGAGTATAAGTATATAGATATGTAATTTACAACAGCTGTAAGATGCTTGAAAAGCTTGAAAATGCACCTTGAAAATGCTTGAAAAGTGCTTGAATTTGACTTTGGAAAAGGTGTAAGAACCCTGAAAGATGTAAATGAGAAAAACAAAACCGGGATATTTCCACATCATTAAAATATCTAGGGAACTTGTGTAAATGTTAATGTCTTCATCAGACCTTTGATCCGTGGAGGACTTTGGCCATCCCTCAGATCTGAAGAAGAGGCAGTAAGGAGTTTGGGCATTTTGGTATAAACAACGTAGAGTTGCAATTTCCCTTTTTGCTGTTTGATAAATTAAGTAATCAACTAATTGATTCAGGTTTCTTTATGTAAGATCAGTCTGGGGACAGATGCTAAAATGTTAACGAATGCACAGTGACTTGAGCACTCTTGGAAAAGGAGGGGGTCAAATCCACCCATACTTATGAGTTGGGGGTGTCTGGACACATACTAAGCCTTATCTGTCCGATCACTTGCAAATAATAAAACTAGGGCTGTCAAGTTAACGCGTTAATAACAAACAAAATAATTAGTGGTGTTAATTTTTTTTTAACGCGATTAACGCATGTGTATTTTTTGTCCTCGGCCGCCCCGTAGTTTCAGAGCGCATCGAGTTTAAAATACCATCTACAAGCTGATGCTGACAGCCCCGCTCCTGCCGCCCGCTTGTGGCAGACCACACTTCCACGCTCCCCGGCAGGCCCGGACTGGCCATCGGGAGGACCGGGAGGGTGTGTGTATGTGTGGTGCGAGCGAGGCACACCTTACGTGTTGTTGTTGTTGTTAGCATCTGGTGCTAGCTAGCTGCGCTAACGGATATAAGGAGCTGTTTCAATGAAAACAGAGGAGCGACATTTCGCCGACAACTGCGCCGAGCACTTGACTTTATGCAGGTAGCCAGACAGTGGGACATTGTACGAAAAGTCAGCACACTCAGCACGGATAGTACGCGCAACATGATTGCAGCGTCCAGGCAGCTCCCGTTCGAGCATATATGCCTTGAGCTGCACATAGCTCCAACGATCCATCACAGTGTCTTCACACACACACACACACACACACACACACACACACACACACACACACACACACACACACACACACACACACACACACACACACACACACACACACACACACACACACACACACACACACACTGTATTATTGTATGAGAGAGGTTCCAGGTTGAATTGAGGCGAATATTTGTAATGTTCAGAGGTTGTTGTGTTTAATATTCATGAGAATATTTGTCATTGTTCAAATGATAATAAACAAACATATAAAGCATATTTGTCCACTCATATGTTGATAACAGTATTAAAAACTTGAAAAATATCCCTCTAAGGTACATTTAGAACAGATAAAAAATGTGCGATTAATTTGCGATTAATCACGATTAACTATGGACAATCATGTGATTAATCGCGATTAAATATTTTAATCGACTGACAGCCCTAAATAATAAATCAGTTTTCACTGAATTCAGCCATCCTTAGGATGTAATTTCAGCGTTGGATGCTGTTGAGCTTGAATGGCGACTGAGGGTCACATATCAGTTGTTGCAGTCCTGCCTCTGATCATGGACAACAGTTCCACATCAACAGTCTCCACTGATTTCAGTTATCTAGGTTTCCTGTCTGAAATGCAACCTTTGCTGATGTTAAAGAGTGTTCTGGTTTACTTTATTTATTGATGTGTGTGAACATAGCAGAGACTGATGGACTGGAGATAGGACCAATTCCACAGCTTGCCTGTGAACATAAAACTTAAAAAGATGAAGACAGGTATGGTTTCCAGGGCGTTTTATCAAGTTCACATTCTGTCTTTGAGTCAGTCCAACAAAGGGGTCTGCAACAATTTCGAGGTGAAACTGAAAGAAAGAAAATGTGATACTTAATCCACTCAAATGTGTCACGTCCTACTAAGTCTTCTCCTACAGGTGGCTAATCCTGAGTTTTCGACCCTCGCCGTGGTAACTAACAGAGATAGCAGAGCATCTATTTTAATGTTAATTTGCTCAGACATTAGCGATATCTATCTCGATTAACAGTGTAAAAGACAACTTTATTAAAATGGCAACACATTAGGGACATGAATTCAGCTCCATTATACTCAGTGTCCTGATGAGTCCATGAGGTAAACGGTTCTAAACAGACGGAGGAAAGGTTGAAGGCACACTGAAAACGCTGTTTCCTGATTTTTCACCAAATCCTTTTTGTGTGAAAGAAAAATAATGTTTCCAAGATTACTGAGGCAAATGTATTTTACAAGTAACTTATCAACAAGGTTATACAAGTCAGCATTAAAAAAAAACACAAAAGTAGGAAAAAAGACGTGAGCCAAGGGTATGATCTGTAGTGATTCTAGCCTCGCCTCCAGTAGAGGAGTCAGGTCCACGCTGACAGACTCTCCCTGAGGAACCTGCACTGTGCTGCAAAGTTCTTTACAATCTGTATTCATGCTATTTCAGACCATTGCAGCCACACAACACTGACGCATCAAACAGATGACGTCAGTTGAAAAGGATGTCATACTTTTGATTATAAATTGAAAATCAAACAGAATTAGCTTTTAATCACCAAAGCAGCATTGGCAGTTCTCCAAGTGTTTTTGTCTCCACCTTATCCTACTCATGTGCCTCATGAGAAGAGAACCACCCTGACAGCAACACAGCACTGAGTCCTGAACCTGGA
This sequence comes from Trematomus bernacchii, assembly GCF_902827165.1. Lineage (NCBI taxonomy): Eukaryota > Metazoa > Chordata > Actinopteri > Perciformes > Nototheniidae > Trematomus > Trematomus bernacchii. Next base: position 241,885 of record NW_022987643.1, read on the forward strand.
TCCAGCAGCTTCCCTGTGTGAAGCTGGAATAAAAACTACAGTTGAGACTCTATTGGCCTTTTACAGATGTGGAAACTCCATCTTTAAAATGTCATCTGCCATCTAGTGGCTTCTTTGTGGAGCCTGACCTGAGAAATAATCGTTATTGCATAAACTCCAAACTCCATACATAACCACCTTCAAATCGAAAGTCAAATTGAATCGGGGATTTGGAGAATCGTGACACCCCTATCAAAGGTTCAAAAGGTTAAAATGGCTTTATGGTCATATACACAGCTAAAGTGTAGATATGCAACGAAAAACGTAAGTCACAGGCTCCTCCAACAATGCAACATAAATATATATAAGACGGAGCCTGTGACCTAAGTTTTTAATTAGTAAGGTTTCTCAGGGTTCAGGTGTTAAGGCCTTCAGAGGTTCATTGGGACTGGGAGTGAAGATGTGGCAGCCCTCACAATGTAGTTTTTGAATTGTTTCTCCCTCTCCCAGTGTTTCCCCTGGTGTTTCAGCAGCGGCGCTGCGTAATAATAATACGTGGCGCTTGCGTCATCGCCACGGAGGAGCACACAGCCTCTGTGAGCGAGCGAGACAGAGAGAGAGCGAGAGAGCTAGAGAGCACACCTTTATCTATTTAACCTGTTAAGCCCTGAGCCTGTTTTTCAGGTCTCAGGCTCGAAAATGACATTCCCAGAACAAATGACCATATCTTCCCCTCTAAAAGGGTTAAATTAATGATCTTTGTTCTCAAAGTAATGATAAACCTGTGAGTTGGATGTAGAAAAGTCAGAATCAATATAGATGTTTTTTATTTTAAAGAAAATTCAGATTGAACATGGTAAAAAACTGTAAATTATAGTGTCCGTCCAAAAATTATTTTTTACTTATAGTGAAAACTACCCTTGGATGATGGGTTAGTAGACTAAAAGCTTTAGGAATCCAAAGTACAACATATAATAAGTATCCTGTATCAAGATTGATGCAAAACAAGTGAAATTTGACCTTTATAGAGAGATTTAGCAACAAAAAAAAACACTTCTGGGGTCATTTGGGTGGATTTTCCATATATCTGGCCCCCCTTGGTTGATTTTGATGAATGAAATCTCTTTATAACCGCTAGAGCCAATGGAATCGAGGGAAAATTCTACACACCCCAACATGTTAACAAATAAGGAGTGAGAGTGACGCGTGGCCAAAACCGGAAGCTGCATACACTCTGTTGGCTACCATTAGCAGCTAACATTTTTTCTCAGATATTTACATAAAAATAGAATTATGGATTATAAATAATTTTTTCAAAGCCACAGATACATTATTAACCTATGGATCAACCGATTCAGCTGCGTTTTTTCTTGTTTTAATGCCATTGAACACGTCTTTTGATCAGATTGACAGCTACGGTGAGACGATCTCCCGTAAAAGCTTGTAAAAAATATAGTAAGAAATCATTCCAATGTGCACTATAGGACAGTAAAAAAAAAAAAGTTTAAAAGGGGAGTGATTAGTAAAATATGCATAAACAAAAAGAAAGAATGCTAACTAGGTAACATAAGATAAGAATAAACAAGTTTAAATGATTTGTTATTGGTTGTGATCATATTCTAAAGATGTTTTGATTATTGAAAAGTATACAGCTCCCTTTCACCTGAGTGTTGAGAGCTGTATCCATCAATTCATGCTGTGCTCAAAGTGCACCAGATTGATGCATTTAACTTCAACATTTAAAAATAAATCTTCCCGGGGGTGCAGGCCCCCGGACCCCCCTAGAGGAGGTGAGGTCCACCCCCAAATAAAGCAGGTTAAAATAATTAAATTGCATACATTTTATTTTGATTGTTTGTTATGTGGATGTGTAGTATTTGTGTTACTGTATGTTCAATAAAGGTGATTTAGCAAAATACACCTGGAGAGCCTCAAGAGCCTTTCTTGTGCTGGCAGACACATACTGGAGAAACATATTGGCTGGGCGCACTTCGCACGCGCACACACTAGAAAATTCCACGCGCTCACATTTTGCTGGGCCCGCATGCCTTAGCACCGCTGCTATGACTCCATCCTAGGGGAAACACTGCTCTCCCTTTGGATGGATGTTTGATCGTAATGTTGTAATGCTCTTCTTTTTGCAGGATATCTATGAAAGTTGGATGGATGAAACTCCTTCAAACTTTTGGAAATAGTTGTCCAGCAGGAAAATAAAGCAGCATGCTCTACGGTGAGTTCAATCAATCAATCAATCAATCAATGTTTATTTATATAGCCCAATATCACAAATGTTACATTTGTCTCACTGGACTTCACAGTTTGTACAGAATATCAGTATGACAATACGACACCCTCTGTCCTTAGACCCTCACATCGTACAAGGAAACACTTCCAGAGAAAAACCCACAGTTTAAAGGGGGAAATGGGAGAAACCTCAGGGAGAGCAACAGAGGAGGAATCCCTCTCCCAGGACGGACAGACGTGCAATAGATGCCGTGTGTAAATCGAAGAGATAATACATTTTACAGCGTAGGTAGACCAAATGTTTGGAAATGCATGTGTCTATAATAAGAAGATGAATCCACGAGGATGTCAACAATCCTGTGGGAAGTAGTATGATGAGAGTCAGGCAGGACCACAGAGACAGGTTCAGCCACGACTCGAAGTCCAGGACTCAAATCCAGAACTCAGGATAGAGGATCCAGGACACAGGACCAGCCACGACTCAGGATCCCGGCGTAGAGACACAAAAAAGAAATTTGGGGGAAGCTGGGTTATTCGGAACATGAAAGTACACAGGTACAGACAGACAGAAGGAAGAAGTAAGGTGTCCCCCGACAGTCTAAGCCTATAGCAGCTAAACCAGGGATGGCAAACATACGGCCCGCGGGCTGGACCCGGCCCGGGAGGCATTCCAGCTTGGCCCACGGAGCTGAAGGACTTTTCTAAGTAGGCTATGAGAGGAGGGAAAAAAAACTGCTATTTTGAATCCGTCCACTAGTTGGCGCACTACCGCACCGGTACCAGTGAGAGCGCAGCCAGACTGTAAAACAAGTAATGAGTAAGAGTAGTGATTGCAGTCAATAACCTCTGACACCCTCATCCCCAAATGTCTCTGTCAAAAAAGAGAAAAGTGGACACGGAGTGTCAAGTTTTCCAAGAAAAATGGACCGCATCCTATTTTTTTACAGAGGTAAATGGAAAACCTGTATGCTTGGTGTGTTCGCAGCAAGTTGCTGTGCCCAAAGAATATAATATTCGCCGCCATTATGAGACTCACCGTGGAGAGAAATACGACTGCTTGCAAGGACAACGGAGAAAAGAAAAGATAAATGACCTGCTATCAGGTCTAAAGAAACAACAGGCCGTTTTTACCCGGAGCCGAGATATAAGTGACGCAGCAGTGAAAGCCAGCTATCTCATCGCTAACGAAATAGCATCAGCCTCAAAGCCATACTCTGAGGGTGAGTTTGTGAAAACATGCATGCTGAAGGCTGCAGAAATCGTGTGCCCTGAGAAGCGACAGGCTTTTGCCAACATTAGTCTAACGAGGAATACAGTGAAGGATAGGATTGCCGATCTTTCAGCAGATTTGGATAGCCAGAAAAAAACAAAAGTCAAGTCATTCGTAGCATTTTCACTTGCAATCGATGAGAGCACTGACATTACAGATGTTGCTCAACTGGCCATATTCATTCGTGGTGTTGATGAGACTTTGACGGTCACCGAAGAGTTCCTTGAGTTGGTTCCTATGACAGACACCACTAAAGCGGATGACATTTTTAGCGCTCTCGTTGAAGCACTGGACAGGGTCGGAGTGGACTGGACCCGTGCTGTCAGTCTGGCTACAGACGGCGCACCATCAATGATCGGGAAAAAAGCAGGTGTTGCGACGAAATTCAGGGAGAAAGTACAAGCAGCAAATGGAGATCGTTTTTGGGCATTCCACTGTATTTTGCACCAGGAGGCATTGTGTTGCAAGTCGTTAAAAATGGATCACGTCATGAAAGTGGTTGTCCAAACTGTTAATTTCATCCGAGCCAGAGGGCTGAATCACCGTCAGTTCGACAGCCTCCTCACCTGTAGCCAGAGTTGGGTGTAACGCGTTACTGTAATAATATTACTTTTGTCGGTAACGGAGTAGTGTAACGCGTTGCTTTTATAATTCAGTAATCACACTACAGTTACTAACATTGCCCCGACACGTGTTACTTCGTTACTTTTATAAAATCAGTCATAATCACACTGACAGACAAGAGGGGTTTCCGCCGCAGGTTTATATGTACGTAATCTGCGCGACTTGCGCGTCCACATCTCCACGTGCAGTGCTGCATAAACATGGCTGAGTCAGCGATAACTTTCGAGGGGTGGAGGTATGCCCATTATTTTGAGTTCGTCCGAAGAATAGACAGGAATGTGACGGTGAGGTGCAAACTGTGTCCAGGCCAGAAGCTGTTATCCACTGCTGTAAACACCACGTCAAACCTCAACAAACACCTGCAAAGAACACATGCTAAGGTGAAGCTAATAGCTAAGGACCCCCGAACCCAGAGTGAGGATGTTGTGAGTGCGCCGCCGCCGACTCTGAAGCGGCACAAATTAGAATTTGGAGGACCGGTAACCAAAGCAGAGATGGACAGACTTGTAGCATCCTTCATAGTAGAGGTAATGTTGCCCATTTGCACAGTGGAATCACCATCGCATCGTTCAGAGATATACTGCGCAAAATACAGATAGCAGGAGACAGAGGACAGCCATGGTCAGAGCTATCTGGATCAGTCTTATGCGACAATGGAAACTGAACTAAAGAGAACATTTTAAACTTTAGCAGTCTGCGTGATCTGCCTGTAGGGAGGGGCGGGCCGGCCCTGCGAGTAAAGTAACGAGTTACTTTATGTAGAGAGTAACGAAGTAGTGTAATATATTACTTTTTTTTAAAGTAATATGTAATATATTACTTTTTTTTAGTAACGACCCCATCTCTGCCTGTAGCCTACCATATCACACTGAAGTAAGGTGGTTGAGCCGAGGTGCCGTGCTGAAGCGTTTTTCTGATCTACGAGAGGAAATTGGACAATTCATGGAGAAAAAGGGTAAGCCAGTGCATGAATTAAAAAACCCAGAATGGCTGCAGGACCTTGCATTTATGGTGGATATTTCAGAGCACTCGAATAATCTGAACATAACGATGCAAGGTCGCAAAAAAGTTGTCACAGAATATTATGACAGCATACGCGCATTTAAGTTGAAGCTGGCTTTGTGGGAGACACAGCTGTCAAGTGGTGACCCTGCTCATTTCCCTCATCTAAGAAATGTGCATATGACCGGAGTTACTGCTGACATGAGTCGGTACAAAGACAAAATTACGGAATTGCTGCGGGAGTTTGAGCGGTTTCAGGTCTTTGGTGAGCTTGAGACAGAGTTTGCAGTTTTTCGCTCGTCATTTGCAGTTAAGGCTGCGGATCTGCCCGTCGACATACAACTTGAGATAATCGACTTACAATGTGATCAGGATTTAAAGGAGAAATTTGCCTCGTCTGACTTGGGCACATTTTATCGGTATCTTTTGCCAGGATACCCCAAATTGACAGCCAACACACTCTCACTCCATAAACGTCCAGGAGTGACGCTTGGTCAGGGTCCCGAGGCGTGCAGTTGGGACACTCCTAGGCTCCTTACGCAAATAGCTTTCAACTGATTGCAATGTATTCCCATCTGCGGCGGGATTTGACGCTCATGGAAGCACGGCATTCGTTTGTGTCGGAGGCTGTAAAAGGCAATGTGAGCGTCCATTCCCATTGGATAACGGAGAATTGTACACCCGGAAGTAAGTATTCCCCTTACTGTCGATTGATTTGACAGTGATATCTCCACTACTCATCAACTCAAAAACACCAGATTATCCTTGTTAATTAAACGACATTGATAGGTTTTAGTGTGTGTACAATGCTTTTGTCACGTTTTCCACTTCAATTCTGAGAAACAAGTAGTTTTCTATGAGTTTTGGATGGCCGAAGACATTACATTACCCACAATCCTCTGTAGCAACCATAGACTGTATATTGCAACAGGCAACAGCTTCGGTTCATGTTAATTTACAAACTCTTCAACTATAACCATAGTTATATTTAAAAACATGTTAGAAGGCCTCACGAAATACTTTAATGTACATTTAAATTTAAATGTGAAGGAATGTGTGTATATTAACTGTGGGTTTTTCTCTGGAAGTTTTTCCTTGTATGATGTGAGGGTCAAAGGACAGATGATGCCGTTTTTCTCATACTGATATTGCGCTATGCACGCTGGGATTTGGTGTTTATGCGATGTGAAATCCGAAAACATTTAAAAAAAATTAAATAATACATTATTCCGAGTGTGCTTGCTTTTCTCTTTGAAAGTCATCACATAACGGCATTGTAATACACGTTTCGGCTGCATTAAATATTACATATCTGCCGTAGTTAATTCTATTTATAGAGCCCTGATGACAAGACTTCTAGACAAACAGGAACTGCCGCCAAAACTTGGTCACTTTGAGCTGGAGAAAACATGCCACACTCGTCACTCACGCTGCCACACTCGTCGATCAGAGCGAGCGGAGTGCATTTTCTCATCCGCCTCACGGAGCGTGGAAAGTGAGGGGCAGGGCTGCCTCTCTTCCGTCGGCGTGGAGAGGAGGTTTACCTGTGCTGTGCTGCTGTGTGGAGGTTTTTTCCCCGGGAAGTCGCGGAGAGACGGAGCGGCTGCACGTTGTTGCTCGGGCTGGGGCCTCCTTTTCCACCTGTCCAATTTGTGCTGTGGCGGGGACCTGCTCCTCCACTTGTCGTGTGCTGCTGTCCTGGCGAGATTTTGCCCCGGGGACGGAGACGTAACGGAGAGACCGGAGCGGCTTTGCGTTCGGGCTGCAGCCTGCTTTACACCTGCTGTAGCGGAGGCCTGTATCCACCTGCTCCACCTGTCGTGCTCTACGGTGCCGAGGAGGTTTTACCACGGGGATATCGCGGAGAGACCAGAGCGCCTCTACGTTTCGGGCTGGACCTGCTTCGCCTATCCTGCTGTGCTGAGGAGGTTTTGCACCGGGGATATCGCAGAGAGACCGGAGCGCCTCCACGTTTCGGGCCTGCTTGCGCGCCTATCCGGATGCTGTGCTGGTCTGGGAAAATGGCCCCTATCGTGATTCTGCTATGCCTGTTAGCTATTTTGGACAATGAGAAGTTCTCTCGTCATCCTGAGAAGTCGACTGGGTTCAGGTCTGTTCTACCGCCCGCAGTGGACATCCCCTGTAAAGGTTCGGATGTGTAACACAAACAATTACTGGTTGCCTTGTCACAGACATTCAGTTCGACAAATGTTTGTCTTTCTCACTTGCCTGCTATGATGGTTCTTCAGGACTGCTTCTTGAGCTCTAATCTCACTTTCGCGGAGTTTGCTGGTGACTTTAAAGCAGATGACAATGTATGTGTGTCGGTTAAGAGGAAAAGGTGCTTGTTTTTTTTGCGATTATTACTATCAGGGAATGTACAACTAAACCCTGGACCGCCCAGTAGCAGTAGTAGTCAGATAGCTACTCCTGCTGATTTTATTTCTAGATCTGGGTTGGGATTCATTCACTTAAATGTGCGCAGTATGTTACCTAAGTTAGATTTTGTCCGCATTTGGGCGAGCTCGACTGATGCTGATGTCATTGTCTTATCAGAAACGTGGCTAGAAAAATCTATTTTGGCCTCTGACATCTACTTAAATGGTTATAGTGTATATCGTACCGACCGTCCTAAAAAAGGTGGTGGCGTTGCCATTTATGTGAAAAATAAGTTTTGTGTAACCAAGATGGTTTCCAAATCTATTAGTAAACAACTAGAATTTTTTGCCTTAAATATCGAAGTAGCAAAGGGTCAACAGGTCATGGTGGTGGGCTGCTACAGACCCCCCTCAGCTGTCAAGGACTCTTTATCTTCATTGGCAAAACTTTTATCTCAACTTGACTACAAGGAAATAGTGCTGCTTGGTGATTTTAATTGGGACTGGTTAACTTCTGTGTCAGAGGATTTTAAAAACCTTTGTATCTCTCTGAATGTTACTCAGATTATAAACAGTCCTACTCACCCTAACATTAACCTGTTAAGCCCGAGAGACCACGGTTCCTGGGGTACTGCCGCAACATCTTGCAGGAAACAGTGTCTGAAGGCATGTTCATTTAATAAAACTATGAATGTTTTATATCCATGTAACGGGAAGAAACTCATCTAACTGATAATTTTATTTTTTTTTCAAAAGAAAACCCACAATGCTAACACTGAGCCTCTGAATTAGCAACGAGCGAAAAATGCTAACGCCTTACTGCACCGAAAATCACTCACAAAACCTTATTATTTATCTTTTCACCACATCCAACACATCGATTCACATCGTGAGGTGACACAGAATCTATTGACACCGACATTACCACTGAATTATACGTATTTGCGACGTTATAAGCAAAAACGGACATCAAAACAGGTGACGCTAGGTAGCTAAAAATGCTAACATTTTTACCTCGGCTCTGTAGTCTCTCCAAAGTGGTCTTCAATGGCATTAAAACGATAAAAATGCTGCTGAAGTTAATCCATAGGTTAATCTAATGTGTCTGTGTCCCTTTGAAATGATTTCTGATAATCCATAAGCATTAAAACTGCTTTTCCGTTTCCAGATGTCAAAGCTAGAGATAGGTCCACTCTGATGCAACATTACATGTGCGAAGCCCCCACCTTTTCTCTTCACAACGTGTGTGTGTGGGGGACTCCCCCTTCGATTCTATTGGCACTAACGGTCAGAAAGAGGTGTCAACCATCAAAATTGAGCAAGGGGGGCCAGAGATAGGTCAAATCCACCCAAATGACCCCAGAAGTGGTTTCTTTTTGCTAAATCTCTCTAAAAAGGTCAAATGTCACTTGTTTTGCATCAATCTTGATACAGGGTACTTATTATATGTTGTACTTTGGATTCCTAAAGCTTTTAGTCTACTAACCCATCATCCAAGGGTGGTTTTCACTATAAGTAAAAAAGAATCTTTGGACGGACACTATAATTTACAATCTTTTACTATGTTCAATCTGAATTTTCTTTAAAATAAAAAACATCTATATTGATTCTGACTTTTCTACATCCAACTCACAGGTTTATCATTACTTTGAGAAAAAAGATTATTAATTTAACCCTTTTAGAAGGGAAGATATGGTCATTTGTTCTGGGAATGTCATTTTCGAGCCTGAAACCTGAAAAACAGGCTCAGGGCTTAACAGGTTAAGTCCCCAAATAAATCCTCCTTAATTGATCTCATTTTAACTAATGTTCCCCATAAATACTCATCTGTGGGAGTATTTGCAAATGATCTGAGTGATCACTGTGTTGTAGCCACAATTAGGGACACAAAAGTCCAAAAGGTTAAACCTCGCATTATCAGTAAGAGAGACAAAAAACATTTTGTGGAGCAGGGTTTTGTACATGATCTGTTTGATTTTGATTGGGGTAAAATCGATCTGTGTGCTGATGTAGAAACTGCATGGTCTTATTTTTATCTTGGTTTTATGGAAATTATAGATAGACATGCACCCCTGCGTACATTTAGAGTGAAGGGACGAGACAATCCTTAGTTTTCTGCTGAATTATCTAGTCTCCTACATGAGAGAAACAAGGCCTGGGCAAAGGCTAGGAAATCAGGCTCAGAAGTAGAATGGCTACGCTTTAGGCAGCTAAGAAATAGCTTCACATCACAAATAAAAAGTGCTAAGTCTAAGTATTATCTGTCAGTTACCACAAAGAACCTGAATAATCCTGGACAATTTTGGAAAGCCATAAAATCGATATCCACCGGTGATATCCGTAATGAGCTACCTCCGTGCCTTACCACAGCATCTGGCTCTATATCGGACAGGGCCACTATGTTAAATTGTTTTAATGAGCATTTTGTGTCCTGTGGCTCTCTGTTTGATTCTGTGACTAACTCTGCTTCTGTGAACACCACAGTCTGTGACTCTGAACAATGTGGTCTGGAAATCCTTTTAGTTTTACTCCATTTACTGTTGATTTTGTTCATGAAGCTTTAACCAAGTTAGATCCTAAGAAACCGGCCGGCCCGGACAACGTAGAACCTTTCTTTTTAAAGATAGCTGCAGATTTTATTGCTCCACCTCTCACTACTCTTTTTAACCTCTCCCTCAGCACAAATACAATTCCAAAATTGTGGAAGTCAGCGTATGTCCTGCCACTACTAAAAGGTGGGGAGGCCACTTTATTAAATAATTATAGGCCCATCTCTAAATTATCAGTTCTGGCTAAGGTTCTTGAACGCCTAGTGAGTGAACAGGTAAAGGTGTTTATATGTACAAATGACATCTTGTCTAAACATCAGTCAGGTTTCAGAAAGCAACATAGCACCATCACTGCCACAATGAAAGTGGTGAATGATGTGGCGAGTATTTTAGATAATAAGCAGAGTTGTGCAGCTCTATTTATTGACCTTTCCAAAGCGTTTGATACCGTCGATCATCGCATCTTAAAGCAGAGGCTACTCAGTATTGGCATATCCAGTCATGCAGTGGGGTGGTTTGTGAACTATCTCTCTGAAAGGTCCCAATGTGTTCATTTTGATGGGCTTCTGAGTGGTTAAACATTACTAATGGTGTTCCTCAAGGTTCTGTTTTAGGTCCACTTTTATTCTCCATCTACATCAATAGTTTAGGTGAAAATGTCAATGGAGCAACCTTACATTTTTATGCAGACGATACCGTTATGTACTGTGCAGGTCCCTCCATTAAGGAGGCTGTTGTTGAATTGCAAGCTGTTTTTAACATTATTCAGACTCAGCTCTCTGAACTAAAGCTTCTTTTAAATGTTGTGTAAGGGACTGAGAGGCAGAGTAGTGGGAGGCACCTACATTCCCAATAGGTGGCTCCACCCGCTGCCAATTAGCAGTATTGGGACCAGGTGTGGAGACCTCACACCTGGTGCTAATCACTCCCTCAAGGGAGACAAAGCAGACAGAGTTGCTCAGTTGTGTGTGGCACATGGAGGGAGCAGGAGGCTCCCAGCGTGAGGAAACATTTTTGTAAGCTGGTAAGTCGGTTAGCGGCCCGGCTACGTTAGCCTTTGTTTAGTTAAAGGTATTTTTGAGTTTGTTAGCAATAACGCCTCTTTTTGGATTTGAACACTGCCTCTGTCGTGATTGCTGCACTACCACTTTTCTCTTTATCTGCCCTGTCCTGTTACACTGGTGGAGAATGCGGGCATAAAGACTCTATTGGTGGTGTTGCAGTCAGAACAATTTTTTTTTTTACGTTTTCAAGATGGAGGATGTACGTGGAGTTGGTGCGTATTTCTACTGAGCAGCAGACTCTGCAACGGCAGATGATACAGGAGCAGCAGAAACAGAATGCACTTCTCCACATGGAGGTCCAAAAATGCCTCTCCTGTCCAGAGGGAAGCAACCATGCAGCCTAACCCAGGTCGATTCATCCCCAAAATGACAGAGAGTGATGAGATAGAGGCCTACTTAACGGCCTTTGAGTGCACAGCTGAAAGAGAGGGCTGGCCAAGGGACTCCTGGGCTGATCTGGTTGGACCGTTCCTCCTGGGCCCGGCACAGCAAGCTTACTTCGACCTCCCTCCGGACCAAGCAAAGGATTACGTCGTCTTGAAGAAGGAAATCCTGGCGAGGTATGGCTACAGCTTAGCAGCAAGAGCCCAGCGGTTCCATGAATGGAAATACAAGCCAGAGTTGTCAGCCAGGGCCCAGATGTATGACCTAGGCCGGGTAACCAGAGCCTGGCTGACATGCAACCCCGAAAAGTTAAGTGTTTTAGAGAGGATAATGATGGACAAATATATTCGGTCTCTGCCCTATGAGATCAAGAAAATGACAAGCCAGCAGAATCCAGCCGGTCTGGATGAGTTGGTTAACGTAGTGGAGAGCCACGTGGTCACAGCGGACCTGCTTAAGTCCACACGACCAGACACCGAGTGGGGCCGGAAAGTCAGTGGGGAAGCATCACGGACTAGACGGGCACGAGAACCGCGATGGGAACCAGAAGAGGTAAGGCGACGACAGTCCTACCTGCCAGAGGGCCAACCGCGTTGCTACCAGTGTGGGGAGACAGGCCATATTGCCCGGGACTGCCCAGGGAAGGATGAGCTAATGCCGACCGCCAACTCATCTGGTGCAAGGCCCTGCCACCTTCTTGACTCTTGCTGGGTACAGGAAAGCTCCCTGGCTCAAATGATACCAGTCAAAGTAAATGGAAAAGATGCAGAGGCGCTAGTGGACTCAGGAAGTGTGGTAACCCTCATTCAACCCCACCTCCTCGACCATTTGCCATCTGAAGAGACTGTGCCCGTCTCCTGTGTCCATGGGGACACTAAATTATACCCCACTTGCCTCATCCACCTTACCACAGTTAAAGGCAGCTGTGAGATGAAAGTGGGGGTGGTTCCTTCCCTACCAGTCCCAGTCTTGGTGGGGCGAGACTGCCCACTATACAAGCGCCTGCGGCACCAGAAGGAGGTGAGTCCCAAAAAGCACAAGCGTGCCAAAGGAAAACGAGAGAGAGGACAAACTGCCACCCAGGGTACTTCTCCTCAGCAGTTCCCCAACGTTGTGTGTGCTGTGCCGGAGGAGCAGAGAGGCAACCAATCTTCCAGTGCAGACGAGGCAAATGATAACCCTTTTGTTGCTTTCCCTGGAGACCTAAGCACAGGTCATGAGGAGGGGGAAGTCTCATTGCTTCCAAGTTTGAAGGGCCAGTTCGGGACCGCCCAGATGGAAGACCCCAATCTGTTGCATGCACGCAGCAATGTTACGGAAATAGAGGGAAAACCAGTTCCAGGAGTGGGTGAGCTTACATGTCCTCATTTCCTAATAAAAAATAATCTGTTATACTATGCCAAAGAGGTTGAAGGTCAGCGAAGAGACTTGTTGGTTGTCCCAAAACAATATGTGTCCACAGTGTTGCATCTGGCTCACAGCCATGTCCTAGGGGCCCACCTAGGGGTTGAGAAGACAAGGCAGCGGATTGGGAGCCGGTTCCACTGGCCAGGGGTGGTAAGGGCTATAGAGGATTATTGTCGCACCTGTGTTGAATGTCAAAAGATGAGTCCCAAGCCACACTTTTAAAAGTCCCCTAATACCTCTACCGATAATCGATGTACCGTTTTCTCGCATTGCCATGGACTTAGTGGGGCCGCTGGTGAAGTCTGCCAGGGGACATCAGTATATTCTTGTGATCCTTGACTATGCAACCAGGTACCCGGAGGCCATTCCCTTGAGGAACATGACAACGAGAGTGATTGCACGGGAGCTGCTTCACCTGTTCAGTCGAGTTGGGATTCCTAAAGAGATGCTAACAGACCAAGGCACTCCCTTCATGTCCAAGATAATGAAGGATCTCTGCAGGCTCTTCAAGGTAAAGCAGCTTCGTACATCTGTCTACCATCCGCAGACAGACGGATTGGTAGAACGCTTTAACAAGACGTTGAAATCCATGTTAAAGAAGGTTGTTGACAAGGATGGTCGTAACTGGGACCAGCTTCTGCCCTATGTCCTGTTTTCAATCAGGGAAGTTCCACAGGCTTCAACCGGTTTCTCCCCCTTCGAGCTGCTGTATGGCCGACAGCCCAGAGGACTTCTCGACATCGCGAAGGAAGCCTGGGAGGAGCAACCAAGCCCCCATCGGAGCCTGATTGAGCATGTAGAGACGATGCAGACGCATATGAAAGATGTTTGGCCCATGGTCAGAGAGCACATGGCTCAAGCCCAAGAAGCCCAGAGGAAAGTGTATAACAGAGGTGCCCAACCACGTGAGTTCCTGCCCGGGGATAAAGTGCTTCTCCTGGTCCCCACCACAGAACACAGATTCCTGGCATCGTGGCAAGGTACCTATGAAGTGACAGAGAAGGTGGGACCAGTCAACTACAAGGTACGCCAACCTGGCCGTCGCAAACCATCCCAAATATACCATGTTAACCTGTTAAAGAAATGGTATACCCGAGAGGCACTGCTGTGTTCTTGTTCCCTGTTTGTGTCCCCTTCTCCAGACCATGAGGTGGCCGAAGTTGAATACGGTCCAGGGCTATCCAAAGCTCAGTTACAGCAAACCAAGGAACTGGTTCAGCAGAGTTTGGATGTGTTCTCACTACGACCTGGACGCACAACGATGGTGGAACATCAAATCCACACAGAGCCTGGCCAAAAGGTAAAGATGCGACCCTACCGGGTGCCGGAGGCAAGACGGGCGGCCATTGAGCAAGAAGTGCAGAAAATGCTGGCTATGGGGGTGATTGAAGAATCTCACAGTGAGTGGACCAGCCCTGTCGTTCTGGTTCCTAAGCCAGACAAAACCAACAGGTTTTGTAATGATTTCAGAAAATTGAATGAAATCTCCAAGTTTGATGCGTATCCTATGCCCAGGATAGATGAGCTAATTGATCGGCTTGGGGAAGCCAGGTATATCAGCACTCTGGACTTGACGAAAGGGTATTGGCAGGTCCCACTTGAAGCTGCCTCAAGAGAGAAGACGGCCTTCGCCACCCCCACAGGGCTGTACCAGTACACTGTGCTTCCCTTCGGGCTTCATGGAGCACCAGCCACGTTCCAGAGACTGATGGACAAGGTTCTGAGGCCACATCGTGAGTATGCAGCTGCCTATTTGGATGACGTTGTTATCCACAGTGACTCATGGGATAGCCATCTCATAAGGCTTGCAGCAGTGCTGGAATCTCTCCGCAGGGCGGGCTTGACAGCTAATCCAAGAAAATGCAAGCTTGGACTAGAGGAAGCCGAATACCTGGGCTTCACCATTGGGCGGGGCAACGTTAGACCACAAGAAAGGAAGGTTCAGGCGATCCAGGACTGGCCACGGCCGTCAACAAAGAAACAGGTGAAAACATTCTTGGGTCTGACGTCCTATTATTGCCGTTTCATCCCAAACTTCTCCACAGTAGCCTCTCCCCTTACAGACCTGACCAGAGACTCACAGCCGCTAATGGTCAAGTGGACAGGAGAGGCTGAACACGCCTTTGAGGAACTTAAGAGGGCTCTCTGCGCACGGCCGGTGTTGGTGACCCCAGACTTCAGCCGGGGGATGATTGTGCAGACGGATGCGTCAGAGGTGGGCATAGGAGCAGTACTATCCCAGGAGGTTCACGGTGAGGAACACCCCGTCATGTACATCAGCCGGAAGCTGAACACAAGGGAACAAGTGTATGCTACTGTGGAGAAAGAAGGCCTAGCAATAAAATGGGTGCTTGAGCGCCTCCGGTATTACCTCTTGGGACGTCACTTCACTCTGGTAACTGATCATGCCCCACTGATCTGGATGGCAAATAAAAAAGACACAAACGCTAAAGTAGGAAGGTGGTTTGTCTCACTACAGGAGTTTAACTTCTCTATCATCCACAGAGCCGGAGCCAAGCATGGGAATGCAGATGCCCTGTCCCGTAGAGATGCCCTGTGGACCATGGTCACCTCTCCTAGGCCAGAACTGAAGGGGGGGGTGTGTAAGGGACTGAGAGGCAGAGTAGTGGGAGGCACCTACATTCCCAATAGGTGGCTCCACCCGCTGCCAATTAGCAGTATTGGGACCAGGTGTGGAGACCTCACACCTGGTGCTAATCACTCCCTCAAGGGAGACAAAGCAGACAGAGTTGCTCAGTTGTGTGTGGCACATGGAGGGAGCAGGAGGCTCCCAGCGTGAGGAAACATTTTTGTAAGCTGGTAAGTCGGTTAGCGGCCCGGCTACGTTAGCCTTTGTTTAGTTAAAGGTATTTTTGAGTTTGTTAGCAATAAAGCCTCTTTTTGGATTTGAACACTGCCTCTGTCGTGATTGCTGCACTACCACTTTTCTCTTTATCTGCCCTGTCCTGTTACAGTTGATAAAACCAAGGTAATGCTCTTTTCAAAAGCTAAAAAGACACCAGAGCCTGTTTTAGATATTGTAACTACGCAAGGAATAAAACTTGAAGTGGTTAGCTGTTACAAATACCTTGGTATCTGGCTTGATGACCGTCTCACTTTTAAAAGTCATGTCAATAACCTGCTTAAAAAACGGAGGGTTAGGCTAGGTTTCTTCTACAGGAACAAGTCCTGTTTCTCGCTCGAGGCCAGGAAAAGGCTAGTTACTGTGACCTTTTTACCTGTGCTGGACTGGTGATTTGATTTATATGAATGCACCTGCCAATTGCCTGGTCAAGTTAGATGCCGCGTATCACAGTGCACTGAGATTTGTGACAAACTGTAAAGCATTAACCCATCACTGTACCCTGTATGCAAGGGCTGGTTTGCCTTCGCTAACTGTACGGAGGCTCAGTCACTGGTACATTTTTATATACAAAGCCATGTTAGGGAAACTTCCATCCTACATCTGCTCCCTGATCTCACGGTGAATTGTAAGTGGCTACTGCCTGAGATCGCATGCTGTGGTTTTATTAAATGTGCCAACTGCTAGAACTGTCTTAGGGAAGATAGCATTTAGATGCGCAGCTCCACTGTCTATTACTACTGGAATAGTCTGCAATTGAAATGGAAACTGAGCAATCTGGTGCCACTAAATGTTTTTAAAGCTCGGTTGGATGCTACTCAATCGGAAGCTGTTGGTACCTGTTCATGTGGATAGTTATGTAAATTGTAATCCCAGTATGATGTCCTTTTTGTTGTTCTGTTTATGTTTTTATGTTTCATGTGGAACCTACTTGAGCAGGTCTCCCTTGAAAAAGAGATCAATGATCTCAATGGGATACACCTGGATAAATAAAGGTTTGAAATTAAATGAAATGAAAACTTGACATGGATCTTAAATATATAAGCAATTAAACAACATCTTACATTTCTTTTCACACAATACGTCTCCTTGCAGTATCAACACTAATTCGGCTGACTTTTATATTTGATCCAATTGGTAGATAGGCTGTATTTACGCCATAACGGTGCACAGCTGATAGAAAGGGACACCTACTGGTTAAAGCACGTTATTGCATTTTATAATTGTATTAGATATTAATAGGAGGATGTGCAAAACAGACAAACTAATAAGGCTTTATTTAACCTGTTAAGCCCTGAGCCTGTTTTTTAGGTGTCAGGCTCGAAAATGACATTCCCAGAACAAATGACCATATCTTCCCTTCTAAAAGGGTTAAATTAATAATCTTTTTTCTCAAAGTAATGATAAACCTGTGAGTTGGATGTAGAAAAGTCAGAATCAATATAGATGTTTTTTATTTTAAAGAAAATTCAGATTTTACATAGTAAAAAACTGTAAATTATAGTGTCCGTCCAAAAATTCTTTTTTACTTATAGTGAAAACCACCCTTGGATGATGGTAAGGTAGACTAAAAGCTTTAGGAATCCAAAGTACAACATATAATAAGTACCCTGTATCAAGATTGATGCAAAACAAGTGACATTTGACCTTTTTAGAGAGATTTAGCAAAAAGAAACCACTTCTGGGGTAATTTGGGTGGATTTTCCATATCTCTGGCCTCCCTTGCTCAATTTTGATGGTTGACACCTCTTTCTGACCGTTAGAGCCAATAGAATCGAAGGGGGAGTCCCCCACACACACTCATTGTGAAAAGAAAAGGTGGGGGCTTCGCGCATGCAGTTTTGCATCAGAGTGAAACTATCTCTAGCTTTGACATCTGGAAACGGAAAAGCAGTTTTAATGCTTATGGATTATCATAAATCATTTCAAAGGGACACAGACACATTGGATTAACCTATGGATTAACTTCAGCAGCGTTTTTATCGTTTTAATGCCATTGAAGACCACTTTGGAGAGACTACAGAGCCAAGGTAAAAATGTTATCATTTTTAGCTACCTAGCGTCACCTGTTTTGATGTCCGTTTTTGCTTATAACGTCGCAAATTCGTATAATTCAGTGATAATGTGGGTACCCATCGATTCTGTGTCACCTCACGATGTGAAACGATGTAATGGATGTAGAGAAGAGATAAATAATAAGGTTTTGTGAGTGATTTTCGGTGCAGTAAGGTGTTAGCATCTTTCGCTCGTTGCTAATTCAGAGGCTCAGTGAAAAAAGCTTTGGGGGTATAGAAGATGAATATGGAGGGATGAAACCATGGGCGTAGGAAGCATCCTGAATGTGGGGGGGACATTTTTAACGGGGGGTGTGGGGGCGGGAAAAAAAATAGATTTCCTGTATTCTGGTGCATTTTAACAGGTGGTTTGATACTTTTATGTGGCTGTACTAGCATGAGGAAAATGATGGGTACATTTTGTAATTTCAGTAGTAAAGAAAGGAAACATATTTGATTATTAATTCAGAGCTGTCTTTGAATTAATAAAAAGCAGTTTAAATGCCCATTTTTTGTACATTTATATACAACAATAAATATTTGTGAGTGCATTGAGAGATATTGTTGTGGAGAGTCATTTATATATAAATCGCAAAATACATTTGTGAATCCTTCTGTGAGCATTTATTAATATTGAGACTGATCTGACTCCATACGGATGTTAAGTTCACCTAGGAATGGTATCATTGACTTAAATGTTCAAATAAATGTTGCTCTTCTGTCTATATTGGTCATATGATGCCCCTTGACTGAAATGTTTCCTGTTCAATATCCCCACTGATTTCCTTAAAATCCTGGGATGAGAGTCCACATCACAATTTACTCTCAACTGTCATTTCCCTTTCATCACTCACCTCAGTAATGGACCTCTCTCCACTGTCCCTGTATTCTGCAAGTAAGTGCCTAGATGTCAAGAGAGGTGGTGAAATGATAATTATTTATTGAGCAGTATACTCTTTCACATTGAATCATAACAAGTCATACTGAATGTAAATACAACTCACTCTAAAGTAAGTCCCAGTCTGTGACATTGGACATTTTGAAGACTCAAAGTCCCAAGCAGTAGGTAGAATATTAGCTACACTGTAAAAGAAAAACTCGTAAAAAAACGGTCAAAGTACTGGCAGCAGCGGCTGCCAAACAAAAACCCTTAAATTAAAGTAAAATACTTTAACTGAAATAAAGTGAATAAGCCATTCATTTACGGGAATTGTCCTTAAAGATTTTACAGGAAAACACTGTAATTTTACAGATTTATCTGCTCTTTTTACAGTCAATAACCTTTAATAAAAGTACAGCACTAATACTTTAACGTGCAAACACTGTAATTTTACAGATGTATCCTCTCTTTTTACAGTCAATAACCTTTAATAAAAGTACAGCACTAATACTTTAACGTGCAAACACTGTAATTTTACAGATTTATCCTCTCTTTTTACAGTCAATAACCTTTAATAAAAGTACAGCACTAAAACTTCTACGGGCAAAAAAACCGGAAAAAAACGGTCAAATGACTGGCAGCAGCGGCTGCCAAACAAAAACCATAAAATTAAAATAAAAATACTTTAACTGAAATAAAGTGCAAAAGCAATTAGTATACAGAAATTGTCCTTAAAGATTTTAGAGGAAACTTTCCTCTCTTTTCCAAATCCATTGTCTTAAAATGTTACATTCAAATACCTTAAAGCTCCCATGTCATGCTTTTCCGGTTATTACCCGTCCCCTTGTGTGTTATGAAGGTTTTTATGCATGTAAACGGTGTGCAGAGTCAAAACCCTCAAAGTACACCCTGTAGCGAGTAAAACTCTAACACAGAAAATACCTCCCCAAAACGCCTCGTTGGAGATACGTCACTGCCCATTTGAGTCTTCCATTTAGTTCCGGGTACCGCCTGATGTCATGCGGTACCCGGAACGAAATGGACCAATCCCGAAGAGCTATGGCCACACCAGCAGCGGCGTGTTCCTCCTCCAGAGGTTCGGAAGAACCGGCATTTCACAGACGAAAGCTTCCAAAACATTGCCCAGTTTGAGGCCGGATATGCACAGCTTGTTTGGACCGTTTGGAGCAGGGGAAGATCTGGGTATACAACCTGTAAGTTTGCATTGTTATTTGTGTATTTATCAAACAAGACTGTTTAAATGTGTAAACTGTGTTGGACTGCTAAGCCATTGACACAGTGCTAACTGTGCTAACTAAGTTGCTAGAGTTTCCATATATCAACTCTAATATCAGCAGATGGCCTTGCATACATGTATCTCATAGCAGGAGAATGTCTGCATTCACACACACGGAATACTCATACAGTATACTGTACTGTGATTTACCGTACATATACTGCATGTAGCTAACGAGGCTAGCTGTATGCTAACGCAAAACAATGTATTCATGCAAGTTACATTGTATGGTAGCAGAATACCCGTATACGATTGCAATTATAAACACGTTATTGCTAGCCTAATATGAACCACTAGCTTTTGTTCATAGTAGTTTTATTACACTGCATTATAGTTGCCTTTCCTCCAAGCTAACGTTCATATCGTGTTAGCTACCAAGGTAAACAAAGCTAGGTTAGCATATTAGCAGGCAAGCTGTTCATTACACAACTACTACTAACGAATCTAAAACAACTAAGTTTCTCTAATATTTTGTGATTTGCATTTGATTTCGTCCAGCCAGATCCTGGCGGACAATCCATGACATGCTAAAAGGCACTTCTACTACTACTGAGGCGTCGTGCTAAAAGGCACCGCACCGACTGTGGAGCAGGCAAGAT
Source organism: Trematomus bernacchii (assembly GCF_902827165.1). NCBI lineage: Eukaryota > Metazoa > Chordata > Actinopteri > Perciformes > Nototheniidae > Trematomus > Trematomus bernacchii. The sequence goes on from NW_022987643.1 coordinate 262,479, forward strand.
GCAAGGAGGAGGAATGGATGATATACCGTGTATATATGTATATTTATGTTCATTTTGTACATTTCTAAAAATAAAGTTTAATGGAAATACTTAGTAGGCCTATCCTTTCTTCCCTGAATTCATATATAGCAAACCATGATTTGATTTCTCATCAAACAGTAGTAGTTTATAACGGGTAAAAATAACTCACTCTTTGTTATGAGCGGCTCGTAGGCCACAAAGACAAGGAGACATACACGAGTTTACAAAACCACGGCACATTTATTGTGGTAAATGGAGAAATAGGTGGTTGAGAGGATCGCAGAGTCTTCCCGCAGCCGCTTTGGAGAGAGACTGGGGCCGTAGTGTCCGGAGGTGTCCGTGATCGTGCTGATTAGCCTCTTCAGCTCCACCCCATCGTAAGACAAAGGCCCTGGGGCCGTCACACTCTTCTATAACAACAGTTAAAAATATATATGTATATAAAATATACGGCTGTGCCGACGCCATGATAAGACTGATGTTACGCTGAGAGCAGCCGGGAAAAGCACTGTTAGACATGGGCGCAGCCTCTCTGGTGGTTGACTAATCAGAACGAGTGGCCGAGCTGACCAATCGGAGCACACTAGGCTCACAGGGAGGGGGGGGCAAGAGCTCCAACGAGTCGTTTAGTGGAGAAAGTGAATACTGCTGAATACACATGCTTGACAGAGATGCTGTATGCGAAACCAATGTGAGTTTGGAAAATTGCACAGTATAAATCTATTTTAGTATACCTCAACAATGTAATTATGATCAGTGGAAATGGCCATGACATGGGCCCTTTAAATAAAGTTCTGATGAGAAAAACAGTTTTTTACATTTTTTTTTAAATAGATTTGTATGATCAAACACTAAAATAAATACAGAACCTAAAGTTCTACAGGTAGAATACTGTTATTTTACAGCTTTTTTTAACATTTTCCAATCAAACAGGTTCAATAAAATCACAAAATGTTCTGTAGGAAACAATTACTCTGAAAACTTAAAATATAAAAATATTTGTAGAATTATAGTACAATTAATGAATACAGCATTTCATATTTAAACATCATACTTATAAACAGTAGAAACAAAAAGTAAGTTGAATTTTTTAAGAGTACTTTGAAACATTCTCAACTGAAAATAACAGAAATTACAAAATGGCAACATATGTTCACATTGTCAATTTGAAGGAGCAGTGTGCAGGATTTAGTACGTCTAACAATGGGGATGTAGGTTCCAACCAACGGATAACTTGTTCACTCACCCTCCTATCCCAAGTTTGTAGAATGTATATTGGCTGCAAAAAACTTGAGGCCCAATCATGTTTCCTCTGTCCATTCTGTGCTACTGTAGACGTGGCAGTGCAACCTAGAGGACAAAAAGATCAGAATCAGAAACAGGTTTTTCACACGTATGAGGAATTTGACTAGGTGTCGTGGTGCATACATACAAATAAAAAAATAAAATCAAAAAAAGTACACAGATAGCGAACTATATTAAGAACACTGTAATAAAAATATAGTAAGATAGCAATAAAATAAAGCAGTAATATACATCGAAATAGAATGCAATAAATTATAGAATATAAAATATGTGCAGTAAGCAATATTTAAACATTGCATTATTTACCATCCTGTGATCTCCATTATGTAATGCATGGAGTCTGCGTTGTGGATGAGGTAAAGTGTCAGTGGGGGGGCCTTGTTGAGGTGGCGAGAGGCTTTGGTCCTGATGGAGAGAGGTTTTGGTCCTGATAGAGAGAGGTTTTGGTCCTGATGGAGAGGTTTTGGTCCTGATGGAGAGAGGTTTTGGTCCTGATGGAGAGAGGTTTTGGTCCTGATGGAGAGAGGTTTTGGTCCTGATGGAGAGAGGTTTTGGTCCTGATGGAGAGAGGTTTTGGTCCTGATGGAGAGAGGTTTTGGTCCTGATGGAGAGAGGTTTTGGTCCTGATGGAGAGAGGTTTTGATCCCGATGGAGAGAGGTTTTGGTCCTGATGGAGCGCAGCCTCCTGCCAGAGGGGAGGGGGGTGAACAGTTTGTGTCCAGGGTGGGAGGGGTCGGCCACTATCTTTCCTGCCCGCCTCAGGGTCCTGGAGGCATGCAGGTCGTGGAGGGATGGCAGATTGCAGCCGATCACCATCTCTGAAGAGCGGATGACACGCTGCAGCCTGCCCTTATCCTTGGCTGTGGCTGCAGCGTACCAGATGGTGATGGAGGAGGTGAGGATGGACTCCATGATGGAGGTGTAGAAGTTCACCATCATCGTCTTTGGCAGGTTGAATTTCTTCAGCTGCCTCAGGAAGAACATCCTCTGCTGGGCTTTTTTTATGAGGGAGCCGATGTTCTGCTCCCATTTGAGGTCCAGGGCGATGATGGTGCCCAGGAAGCGGAAAGACTCCACAGCAGTTACTGGGGAGTCACACAGAGTGATGGGGGCGGGCGGGGCTGCGTTCTTCCTAAAGTCCACAACCATCTCCACTGTCTTGAGAGCGTTGAGCTCCAGGTGGTTTTCCCCACACCAAGTCACCAGATGGTCCATCTCCCACCTGTAGGCAGACTCGTCCCCACCAGAGATGAGTCCGATGAGTGTGGTGTCGTCTGAACTTCAGGAGCTTGACAGACTGGTGACTGGAGGTGCAGCTGTTGGTGTACAGGGAGAAGAGCAGAGGGGAAAGAACGCAGCCTTGAGGGGAACCGGTGCTGATGGTCTGGGGGTCAGAGACGTGTTTCCCCAGCCTCACGTGCTGCTTCCTGTCAGACAGGAAGTCTGTGATCCACGTGCAGCTGGGAGAGCTTGTCCTGCAGCAGAGCTGGGATGATGCTGTTGAAGGCAGAGCTGAAGTCCACAAACAGGATCCTGGCGTAGGTTCCTGCTGTGTCCAGGTGCTGGAGGAGGAAGTGAAGTGATAACTATTAGTAAACCATAATGATGGATGTTATTATCAGCAGCTGCCAATAGATCCCCTAAATCTTGTATGATGGACCCCACACACACACACACACACACACACACACACACACACACACACACACACACACACACACACACACACACACACACACACACACTATTGAGAGCATCCCAAGGGCATTGATTATTTCATAAGTTTAGAAGGGGGGAACATAGTCTAACAACAGTTAGCTTGTTTCTGAAATCCCTTTCTCTTAAAGTGAATAAAAAACAAAAAAAACAATGGAGCTTACCCTAAAACTACCCACTGGATTGCTTGTCTAACATGACCTAGTCCATAAATGAGGTAAGGGTGGGAACAATCAAACGCACCCTCCCAGGCACTGCGTGTTAGCGAAGTACAACTGGGATTTCGAGGGGGAAGATATGCTTGGTCAATTCTTAATAAAAAAGCAAAAGTAACAAATTGAGCACTTGAGTTTTCATTAGCAGTGCCTAGCTACAGCTGCGGAGCTTCGGTCAATACCACTAACAGTCTATTTCCTTAAAATGGTACATATCGCTGAATCTATATTTTCATCTTCAGGTGATTAAATCTGCATAATGTCCCTGTACAATAAGATTCGAGCATTTTGTAATCCAGTGAGGAAATTCAAGACCAGTAAATATTGATTGATTAAACAACACTAAATAAAATGTTAGTGTTTTCTTCAAACTCAGACTCTCTGCTGCGGCTGTACCTCAAAAGACAAAACAATTGTCTGATGATCTTTGTTGAACAAGGTCTGATTGTCCTGTACATGTACAATGTGGGGTATTTTTAAATACTTTACTAAACCAGATTCAATATTATGTTAGACACAAGTTAGTTATTACTCACATATCAAAGTCTTTTCATCTGCAAGATGGAAGAATAGCTGGGTGCTGCCTGGAGAGACTGATGAGAGGAGTCACCGGCTTGCTTCAGCAGCTTTCCACACAAAGCCATCACATCTTCTCTTCCATAGTCTTCACTGTCCACTGGTGCTCTGTCAAAAGAATGAACATCACAGCTGTCATGTTAACCCTTTGTTACACAACATACAACCAACATGCGTCAAAAGTGACGCGAATTAGTTTTAATTGTAAATATCTTTGCAATAAATTACTTTAACCATTCAGGATTCCAGGTATTCCTCAATTAACCTGTTTTGGATCAACACCAATTCTAATTTTTACTTTCTTACTTTTTGAATAAAAATCATGTTTGTATCACTACACTTCTAAGGGACAACATGGGTCAAACATTGCCCGTATTCTTTTGCTATGTTATTTCATGCATGGCTGAGTGTTTATTTACTATACATTTTCAAAAATAATTAATTTTAGCAGTGATTTGGACCAAGCATGTATGATGTAGTAATACAACAAGTATTTTAGTTCACACAGTGTGACATTAGCTAGTCATGTTAGCTTGTAATATATAGAGCAGAGCTAACTAGCAAGTTAGCCGAACGTTAGCGGTTAGCTGTTTATGCTATGCTAGCTGTTGGCTACTGAACATTGTTGGAGTAGAACACCTATCTGGTGGCTGATAGCCCCCTCTCCGCGCCGTTCGTTGAATGAGGCTGGTCTCTATTAAATCAGAAAGGAATTGAAAACACCGGAATCAAAAGTTATAACAATTATCTGAGTTTACTGGTAGGAAATAGAACAAGTATACAAGTTATACAGAGTACTCCGGACTTCAGGCTTGTGATGCGGTTTTACAGGTAGACAGACCAGCTTTCAGAAAAGAGAAGTATGGACTCCAGGTTTGTGATGCAGTTTACCGTCTTCTAGCACCAGCTTTCAACAAACCAGAAGCATTTTTACATACACAACCAACAGTATTCATATCCTTATTTTGGGGCGGAGATGTGTTGACTTTCCCCTTCCCCTTTCATTCCCAAGCGAATGAGAGAGTCCGAGAGGAGGAGCTGTCTAAGCTGCTCACCTCCCCCAAGTGTTTTTACTGGCTGAATTCACTTCTGGTCGGGTTCAACAGTCCTGACCAGAACGTCAAATTCCTAAGTTTCACAAGGTCAAAAGTCAACCCTTATCTCTCCCAATCTTAACTCCATTCCTTTTCCATGAGAGTTTTTCACATAAACTATCCTTTTTCAGACATTTAAACCTTTCTCCACATATTTAAGGAGGTCTTTAACGACTTTAAAAACAACATCTGTTGTGGAGGGGTGAAAAGGCCAATGTGTGTGTGTGACACAGAATCTCTGGGTCAGTGAGTTTGAAAGTAAGAATATCATTTCTATATATATGATTACCCAAAACCGTTGTGATTACCTATAACAGTTGTGATTACTTAAAACAGTTATGATTACTTAAAACAGTTCAAACAATACATGTTCACTAAAATACAATTCAAAATAATACATGTTTACTTCAATACAGTGTAGAATCATATCTTTTTACTTCAACATTAACAAACTGGATTCCGCTGTAAGAAAGCTGTGAAACTTTAGATTAAACTTGGCGACAACACTGTGACACCCCGCTGCATGTTTATGTGTAATTCTCCCGTGTTGGAGATGAGAGGGTGGAGCGGCAGCACTGCAATAAACTGTAAGCTAACGTTAGCAGCCACCTGTTAAACCAGGTTTCCCGGGCGCAACATCTAGCAAGAAACAGCATCTCAGGGCTTCTTAACATTTAACAACCTATTAATGATGCAAACTCAGCTCACTAGAAGAAGAAACGTAACCTTAAATAAAAAATAAAACATTCACAAACTAAGGATTATCTAAATACATGTTTAACTCCATTACAGTTGCAGGACTCACCAGATCTCAAGTCTTCTGTTCTTTGTTGACGTCCCGATGCTCATATTTAACGTGTAGATGTAAAACGATCCCGATATTAATCCATAAACTCCTGCAGTAGACATACAGACAGCTGTAGCTCCGCAGGAGGAGACCCGCTCTAACTGACGTGAATGTTTCAAATGTGAACGACAGGCGCGGGCAGTTCTCATTGGCAGGTTTCTTCGCTTACGTTTATATTAACCAATCAGGAGTGTTGTGGACTCATTCCAAACATGCCTGACTTGTCTGCCGTGTTATGGCTGAATTCTATTTAAAGTGCCGTAGCTCTGGCTGTCGGCCAGAATCCGAAAACCATACATTATACTGCATGTAAGACTAAGCTTATTACTGTATATTGACCAATGGGAAAAAAACACAGCAACAGAACACATAAATAAAACAAGGATAACTGTGACTTATTGTTGAGTAAATAACAGTGTGTGTTTTAAACCTTGGTCCTCCCTGCAGAGATTTCTCCACTTTCTAAGATTTTTTTTTTTTTTAATGATATTGTCAACTGTAGATGTTTACAATATAGTAAGTTAGGAATTTAATGAAAACATATTTATTTACTTTTGTTTCAACATTGGATATTTTGTGTTTGTGGAGGGATTCAATCGAATATTGAGAAAATTATTTATGTAAAAATGTTTTACTTACATTTTACGTTTTTTTGATTTGACGCTTTTTTTTTTATCGCAGTTTTATGTTTACCTTAAAATTACAAAGAAATATCTTAAAGTCTTATAATAGTAATACACTTTTATATTACGAGTTACATATTTAATTACAGATAATACTTTTTATTTTACGTACATCTGCATGTATTTTCTGAAAGTGCAAAAATACTGTAAATATTATATAGTAAATTTACTGTAAAAAAAAATGAAATAATCGTTATTTGTTGTTATTCTCAAAATACTTAAAATAATGTTTTGGGTTGTTAATTTATAGTTAATATCTGTCATTTTACAGGATTTTGCAAGTTATTTAAATAAACATGATAATTACTATAAAAATGTACAGTTATTTCCTGTAAAATTACGATCTTTTTTACAGTGTAGTCTATGTAATGTGCACAGAAAATAAATAGTTAACTGAATACTGGGATGGAAATAGCCTATAAGCACTCAGTAAAACATAAACACACACAAAAAGCTTCTGAATGATAAGAAGTATAATTAAAACATAATGCACATTACCATTTTGAGAGAGAGTACCTAAGTTAAAGAACTCAGAAAAGAATCTCTTATCGAACTGAGGCTCCAGTAAAACACACTGACTGCGTCTCTACATGGACATCAGTAAGCCGTTTATGAGTATTATCCCGGTTATGATCATATTGGGGATATGGTGTTTACATGAGCACAGAGAGATCGGGTTATTCATGTTCCCTGTTTACATGATAAATACTAGTAACCTGGCATTTCGATGCCTTTTCTCATCTAAACTATTCAGTATTTGTATCTCTCTATCATGACATAAAGACGAAACTCCTCTCCAGAAGTGAGACGCCGCCATCACTGTTAACTGATTAACTGCTACCAGCTGATGACTTACTTTCCTCTTCTTTGAAAAAAATGTTCTTATGTCCATGTTGTCTGGGGGACAAAACATATCAAACCAAGAGATCGTCAGCTTTGATTTTCGCTGTATTAACCATTTCCTGAACATTTGGTGTGTGTTCCGCTACCGGCATCGCTTCATACAACAGATCTGAGCTGTCCAACTATGACAACACTCCTTGAACATGCACGCGCTATGTGAGAATCTGCCTTGGTACAAAGTAGCAGTGAAAACATGGTACGGAGTTTCATTGATTTGGGCATTCTCTCAATAAGCAAGTGGAATGGATTTCATTTGATAGTGAAGCACTGACACAGCGCTCTACAAAGTGCGGCGAGTGGATAGACCGATTCACGGACTTTCCGCATAGTAAAAGTGGGGGGGTCTAAACTAATCATTTGAAAAAGTGGGGGGGACTTGTCCCACCCTCATATAATGGCTGCGACGCCCATGGATGAAACCCTCTTTGATGGTCACACATGCAGAGCACACAGCACACACAGTGAAATTTGTATCTACAGATAAATATTAAGCCTGACAAAGTACTTAACGTCTAATATATTGCTTTCCTGCAATGTTAACTATGTTTAAGCACTTATTTTAACTGATATTATACATATGTATTATACTCTTATAAGATGTATGTAGATAGTATAAGAAATGTGCAGCATATGACAATGTAATGGTGGAGGTACACACATATTGATAGATGTCTTGTAATGCACTGTTGAGGAACCTGCGACCCAAGTTTTTCATTCATTGCATAACTACACCGTAGTTGTGTATAATATGATATGTCAATAAACCTTAGAAAATCTTGAAATCTTGAATGGGATGTGCAAAATAGTCATTATATACAGTCTTTAATTAACTATTAGTAGAGAATAACGACGAGTAAAGAATATACTTTATAGGGATCCTATTAATATCTAATAATAAAATTATAAAATGCAATAACGTGCTTTAACCAGTAGGTGTCCCTTTCTATCAGCTGTGCACCGTTATGGCGTAAATACAGCCTATCTACCAATTGGATCAAATATAAAAGTCAGCAGAATTAGTGTTGATACTGCAAGGAGACGTATTGTGTGAAAAGAAATGTAAGATGTTGTTTAATTGCTTATATATTTAAGATCCACGTCAAGTTTTCAGTTTTGGCGGCAGTTCCTGTTTGTCTAGAAGTCTTGTCATCAGGGCTCTATAAATAGAGTTAACTACGGCAGATATGTCATATTTAATGCAGCCGAAATGTGTATTACAATGGCGTTATGTGATGACTTTCAAAGAGAAAAGCAAGCACACTCGGAATAATGTATTATTTAATTTGTTTATACAGTCTATGGTTGCTACAGAGGATTGTGGGTAATGTAATGTCTTCGGCCATCCAAAACTCATAGAAAACTACTTGTTTCTCAGAATTGAAGGGGAAAACGTGACAAAAGCATTGTACACACACTAAAACCTATCAATGTCGTTTAATTAACAAGGATAATCTGGTGTTTTTGAGTTGATGAGTAGTGGAGATATCACTGTCAAATCAATCGACAGTAAGGAGAATACTTACTTCCAGGTGTACAATTCTCCGTTATCCAATGGGAATGGACGCTCACATTGCCTTTAACAGCCTCCGACACAAACGAATGCCGTGCTTCCATGAGCGTCAAATACCGCCGCAGATGGGAATACATTGCAATCAGTTGAAAGCTATTTGCTGAAGCTGAAGGAGCCTAGGAGCATCCCAACTGAACGCCTCGGGACCCTGACCAAGCGTCGCTCCTGGAAGTTTATGGAGTGAGAGTTTGTTGCCTTAGAATGTTGGAGGCAAAACGTTCCACCTTTGTTAACATATCACATTAAAGGAACATTTTATAAAAAAACTTTCTGTCATCTCAGGCCTCAATAACATCCTCAAAACATCCTCTGAATGTTGCAGTTAAAACGTTATGTCTTAGTTAACTTTAAACCTTATAGGAACATTATTTGAAAAAATAAACATCCTAAAAAGGTTCTTTGAACATCAGATTAAAACGTTTCTTTAAAACCTTATTAGAACCTGTAGGTAATGTTAGCCAAAGTTGTGAGAACGTTACCCGCTAGCTGGGTGCACACTTCATTACAATGATCCCTGCTGTAACATGGACTTAGATAACTCATCCTTCCTGCAGTGTATATTAAGAGAAGTACAGGGAGACATTCCAAGAAGCACCATAAAGTAGATAAAGAGAGAGAGCTCTGACTGGCAAAAGGAAACAACAGGTGGATCACAACATTGTGATGTATGGGATCTTGTTGGGAGTAAAAGAAGAAGAGAGATGTAAAATATGAAGCTGGAGTCCTATGTGAAGGTCATCTTTATAACCTGAATGTATTATAAAGGTCTCAAAATGTGATTTAACTTTACACTTACTGTAGAAATGCAAGATATGTTGCAGGAGAATAAGATCTCTCATTAACAGAATGAGGAACAGCTTCTTTCCCAGAGCTCCATCACACCCATCCCTGCTCATAACTGTGAACACACTAGGGATGTGCATCTCCATCACTGAGGCTGATGCGATGCGCATCTCGATACGTTGCCAATGATACGATACATTAACGATACATTTGAAGCACCGGGCGATGCGATACGATTCACCCCTGTTGCGATACAGTTCGATACGATTTGATTCAACATTATGCGATTCGGGGCGATATGATGCGATTCAAAACAATGCAAAATAATGATACAATTCAATATGGTACGACAGAGGATTTTGTTTTATTCCTTATATGCAGCAAATCATAAATGAACAAAAAAGTGCTTCAAATATTTGGTTCTCTCTACTAGTACTGCGCATCCCATCATGCTGTTTATTTTTTACCTTAAAAAAACCTTTTACAAACAGGCCTTTTCACAAGTCCTTTGTAGTAGTGTTCTCTGTCTCCAGAGTACAGTACAATTTTATAACACCTCACAGTTAAACAATTTAAGGATGCATTGCCCATGATTAACAATGTGCAAATAACAACTACCATAGTGCAATGCCCATACAACTGCCAGACTGATGTGCTTAACACTCATTCATAGGCTAACTCACCAGTGAGCAGAAAGCAGTGGTGTGGTTTCTATATGAACAATAAAGAATAACAATAACCTTTCACAAACAGGTATTTCATAACTGCTTACAATTGTAAGGAAGACATTTAAACTATTATTTGTCACAGGCTGCTGTAAACTAAACACCACTCTCTCTGACATAACACCTCACTGAGTGATTGAACTCATATGTCTAACTTTCAGGTTTCTCTTTTCAGCCGCAGACCCCATGTCGCCTCTTTATGTGTGTCGCTAAGTTCGTCGTACTTCTTGTGTACTTTAAAGCGGCACGGCATCGTTTACAATTTGCTTGCGATTTGTCAAGTTGTCCGTCTTTCTTGAAAAATCCGAAGTGTTGCCAAACGTTTGATTTGTAGTTATTTTTCGGTGCGCTGTGTATCTCTTTCTCCTCTACTTCCATGTTTGTTGATAACTGTGACGCGGCTCTCGGCCTCCGTAGTGCGAAGCAAAGATCAAAGATCGTCTCTGCTGAGTGCTGACAGGATGAAAGGTTATTATATGAATGAATCGGTTTTTTACCGATGCAAAGACGCTACAATAGATGCATTGCGAGTTCAACCCAAACTGTAGCCAATGTGCACTCTTTCAACCGGTGCACTCACATTTTGAACGTTTATGCCGGTGGACCGATGCGAATCGGTGAATCTTAAAGGAGAGGTGTCATGCTTTTCCGGTTATTACCCATCCCCTTGTGTGTTATGAAGGTTTTTATGCATGTAAACGGTGTGCAGAGTCAAAACCCTCAAAGTACACCCTGTAGCGAGTAAAACTCTAACACAGAAAATACCTCCCCAAAACGCCTCGTTGGAGATACGTCACTGTCCATTTGATTCTTCCGGGTACGGCATGATGTCATGCGGTGGCCGGAACTAAATTGACCAATCCGGAAGAGCTATGGCCACACCCAGCGGCGCTGGCCGCACCCTCTGCTGGTTCAGTTCACAATCGATCCAGTCATGCCAATGCCAAGGACCTGTTTCCTGAAATGTGAGGAGAAATCTGAGCTGTTTGTCCTACCGACGGAAGAACCACGAGGAAGTCAGTGGCTGAAATTTATTTTTAAAACTGTTCCTTCAGAGGTTCGAAGAACGTTACTGTGTGCGCGGCATTTCACAGACGAAAGCTTCCAAAACATTGCCCAGTTTGAGGCCGGATATGCACAGCATTTGAAACTGAAGGACGATGCTATTCCTAGTTTGTTTGGACCGTTTGGAGCAGGGGAAGATTCGGGTACACAACCTGTAAGTTTGCATTGTTATTTGTGTATTTATCAAACAAGACTGTTTAAATGTGTAAACGTGTGTCGGACTGCTAAGCCATTGACACAGTGCTAACTGTGCTAACTAAGTTGCTAGCGTTTCCATATATCAACTCTAATATCAGCAGATGGCCTTACATACATGTATCTCATAGCAGGAGAATGTCTGCATTCACACACGAAATACTCATACAGTATACTCCGGGTGATTTACCGTACGGTCAGTACATTACAGTTGGCTTTCCTCCGAGCTACGCTGATAGCATGTATAGCTAACGAGGCTAGCTATACATGCTAGCGGAAAACATTGTATTCATGCCAGTTACAATGAATGACCGAACGTAGCAGACTACCCGTATAAGATTGCAATTATAAAAACGTTATTGCTAGCCTAATATGAACCACTAGCTTTTGTTCATAGTAGTTTTATTACACTACATCAGGGGTCGGCAACCTTTTTGATATGAAGTGCCATTAAAAAAAAAAATTGTTATCAGCGTGCCAACGATCGAGAATTATCAACGGGGGGGGGGGGGGGGATGTTGAGGAGCTGGACGCTCGTGAACTATCAACAGGAGGGCGGGGGGGCCTCGCTGCGGGGAAGCAGTGTGTGGACCTGTCAGCGCAACTTACATGATACCGAATTTAACAAACACATTTAAATAATTGGTTTAAACGGCATAATGGACGATCGTCCGTTCTGTGATTCTCCAGAACACACATGTTATGATATTAGGGTCATGCAGAGTGAGATGAGATCGCTGCCCCTTTAAGAGAGAGAGAGAGAGAGGTGTGGCGTGTGCATGTGTGTGTGTGGATGGTAGAGCGAGAGTGAGCGAGCGTGTGTTTGTTTCTGGAAGTGAAACGAGGCAGCAGAAAAACAGAGGTCTGATGTATTTTGTGAAACAGAAGAACAGCTAAATTAATGCAACGGCCTCCCAAGAAGAGCTCGCCTCTCTTCAGTCATTTAAGCTAAAGTGGGTTATTGAACCTGAAGCTTGTTGCTTCTGCCCTCCTCGACTACGGTCTGGGAGCCGACAGGAAAGTTCAACACACAGATGGCCAGTCCGCCCCTTTGTAGCATATTATTTCAATGAGAGATGAGCAGATCGCCACTGGGCTTTCAACTAAAGACACAGCCACGCAAAAACTGCGGCATTTGTAAAGCTCCTTATGGGTACTGCAATTTGTGAAGTGCTTTCCTCTGTGATGAAACGATCAGCCCTGCACCACGGAAGAAAGCGGCAGAAAGTCACCTGGAGTTAAACAGAGCGGGGCTGCGTTGCGTGCATGGCAGGTAACGGGGAGACGCGCTCTGGCGGCGGTCTCGTTCAGGATCCGAAAATACAATTTAAATATTTTGCACACTTATTCCACTTATTCCTAGTGTGCCACTGGTTACGGTGCCGCGTGCCAATGCTGGCACGCGTGCCAGGGGTTGCCGACCCCTGCACTACATTATAGTTGCCGTTCCTCCGAGCTACCGTTCATATCGTGTTTGCTACCAAGGTAAACAAGAAAGCTAGGTTAGCATATTAGCTGGCAAGCTTACTGTGTTGATTAGATAGATGGATTAGATAGATCCACACTCCTACCACAACTACTACTAATGAATCTAAAACAACTAAGTTTCTCTAATATTTTGAGATTTGCATTTGATTTCGTCCAGCCAGATCCTGGCGGACAATACATGACGGGGACGGGACTACCACACTGATGCCTCGTCCTAAAAAGCCCCGGCTGCGATAGGCAAGATGCCGACAACGGGGAGGAATGGATGATATACCGTGTATATATGTATATTTATGTTAATTTTGTACATTTCTAAAAATAAAGTTTAATGGAAATACTTAGTAGGCCTATCCTTTCTTCCCTGAATTATTTGCTCCTATAACATATCATTCATATATAGCAAACCATGATTTGATTTCTCATCAAACAGTAGTAGTTTATTACAGGTAAAAATAACTTACTCTTCTATAACAACAGTTGTAGGTACAGTTTGGTTAGTTAGCGTATAAAATATACGGCTGTACCGACGCCATTATAAGACTGATGTTCCGCTCAGATCGAGCCGAAAAAAGCACTGTTAGACATGGGCGGAGCCTCTCTGGTGGTTGACTAATCAGAACAGAGTGGCCGAGCTGACCAATCGGACCACACTAGGCTCACAGGGAGGGGGGGGCAAGAGCTCCAGCGAGCCGTTTAGTGGAGAGAGTGAATACTGCTGAATACACATACTTTACAGAGATGCTGTATGCGAAACCAATGTGAGTTTGGAAAATTGCACAGTATAAATCTATTTTAGTATACCTCAACAATGTAATTATTATCAGTGGAAATGGCCATGACACCTGTCCTTTAACCTGTTACGCACCATCCCCCCGGTACTGGGCGGATAAACGCGTCATTTGCAGGAAACAACGTCTAAGGAATCTTAATATTTAATAAACTATGAATCTTTTATATCCATGTAACGGGAAGAAACTCAGCTAACTGATCTTTTTAATTTTTTTTCTCCAAAAAAACCCCACAATGCTAACACTCAGCCTCTAAATTAGCCACGAGCGAAAAAATTTAACCTATCACTGCACCTAAACTCACTCATAACTCCCTTATTACTTATCCTAGATGCACAGCCAACCACTCGTTTTGCATCAGCTGGAGACACAGAATCGATGGGTGCACACCTCAACACTCAGTGATAAACATTTGCGACGCTATAAACGAAAGCGTACATCATAACATGTGGAGCTAGGTAGCTAGAAACGCTAACATGGCTTACCTTGGTCAAAACTGGTCTTCAATGGCATTAAAACGATAAAAAACGATGCTGCAGTTAATCCATAGGTTAATCCAATGTGTTTATGTGCTCTTTGAATGATTTCTGATAATCCATAAGTAATAAAACGTTCGTTTCCAAATGTCAGAGCTAGAGATAGGTCCACTCTGCTGCAAAATTACATGCGCGCAGCCCCCACCTTTTCTCTTCACAACATGTGTGTGTGGGGGCCTCCCCCTTCGATTCTATTGGCTCTAACGGTCAGAAAGAGGTGTCAACCATCAAAATCGACCAAGGGGGGCCAGAGATATGGGGAAAAAAACATTTTCACCCAAATCACCTCAGAGGTGGAGTGGTGTTGGCTAAATCTCTCGAAAAAGGTAAAATGTCACTTGTTTTGCATCAATCTTGATACAGGGTACTTATATGTTGTACTTTGGATTCCTAAAGCTTTTAGTCTACTAACACATTTTGGACGGACACTATAATTTACAGTAAATGTATGTAAAATCTGAATTTTCTTTAAAATAAAAAACATCTATATTGATTCTGACACTTCTACATCCAACTCACAGATGTAACCTTGCTTTGATAAAGAAATTATTCATATAACCCTTTTTGAAAATGTAAGTTGTAGTCATTTGTTTTGGGCATGTTATTTTCGAGCCTGAAACATGAAAAACAGGCTTGGTGCTTAACAGGTTAACATCCCTAGAACACACACATACACACAAACACACACCTCCACCCCTCAAAGAGAACACAACATATAACATATGTACATTTTGTAGTTCATAACAAGGATATTCTGATTGTGATTTACTATGTGGTTTGTTTTAATAAAAAATGGCATGTAGTTTATTTGGACACCACTAGGTTCACTAGCTAAGCTTGCAGGACATAAGAGTGCTTTATTATGCTTTAAATGTAACTTTTGTCAAGAAATAATTTCAAAATACTTATTTAGGTATTTATTTCACTTAGTATCTTTAGATAAAACCTAATTTTCATATTTAAACATCACAATTCAGTAAACGTTCATTGCAGAATATCTAAATGCAAGCAATTAACTCAGACAGTTTTATCATATTTAAAGATTCATCCTCTAACTTTATGATGCTAATAACATTTAGCTGAAAACACTTACCAACCTCATAGGTCTCGTTAGCATTTAGCGATTCCACCTAATAAAGACTCCAAACCTCATGCTGTTGATCAAAAAGAGATGCCAGGTGTTACGTGTGCTCCGTATGTGTGCTTTTGATTTTTGGATATTCAGCAGTTTCTGAAAGGTTATTTAGTGACTGTAGTACGTTTATTTAAATGAGAAGATGTGGAGGGGGAAAATTAACCTGTTAAGCCCGAGAGACCCCGGTACCGGGGCACTGCCGCAACATCTTGCAGGAAACAGTGTCTGAGGGCATGTTCATTTAATAAACTATGAATGTTTTACATCCATGTAACGGGAAGAAACTCATCTAACTGATATTTTTTTTTAAAACACAATGCTAACGCTGAGCCTCTGAATTAGCAACGAGCGAAAAATGCTAACAGATTACTGCCCGAAAATCACTCACAAAACCTTATTATTTATATTTTCTCCACATCCATGACATCGTTTCACATCGTGAGGTGACACAGAATCGAAGGGTACCCTCATTATCACTCAATTATACGAAATCGCGACGTTATAAACAAAAACAGACATCAAAACATGTGGCGCTAGGTAGCTAAAAATGCTAACATGGTTACCTTGTCTCTGTAGTCTCTCCAAAGTGGTCTTCAATGGCATTAAAACGATAAAAACGCTGCTGAAGTTAATCCATAGGTTAACCCAATGTGTCTGTGTCCCTTTCAAATGATTTCTGATAATCCATGAGCATTAAAATTGCTTTTCCGTTTCTAGATGTCAGAGCTAGAGTGTAGGTTGCTCTGATGCAAAACTACATGTGCGAAGCCCCCACCTTTTTGTTGTGCAACGTGTGTGTGGGGGGGAATCCCCCTTCGATTATATTGGCTCTAACGGTCAGAAAGAGGTGTCAACCATCAAAATCGGGGGGCCAGAGATATGGAAAAAAACACATTTCCACCCAAATCACCTCAGAGGTGGAGTTTTTTTGGCTAAACCTCTCTAAAAAGGTCAAATGTCACTTGTTTTGCATCAAGCTTGATACAGGGTACTTATTATATGTTGTACTTTGGATTCCTAAAGCTTTTAGTCTACCTTACCATCATCCAAGGGTGGTTTTCACTATAAGTAAAAAAGAATTTTTGGACGGACACTATAATTTACAGTTTTTTACTATGTAAAATCTGAATTTTCTTTAAAATAAAAAACATCTTTATTGATTCTGACTTTTCTACATCCAACCCACAGGTTTATCATTACTTTGAGAAAAAAGATTATTAATTTAACCCTTTTAGAAGGGAAGATATGGTCATTTGTTCTGGGAATGTCATTTTCGAGCCTGACACCTGAAAAACAGGCTCAGGGCTTAACAGGTTAAAAGGCTGATGATAGTGTTCTCCATCTTTCTGTCTTTCTACCAAAACCTAGACTTTTTCAAATTCATCATTCATGGAGTTTTCACAGAATGTAAGAATTAAACACATCCCGAAACAGGATTGGAACCCGTCCTGCACCCATCATTTTCAATTCCTTTGTTCTTGGCCTACAAGCTTGCAGTGTCACAGCTTGACGTACTAAAACGGACTGCATGTATGTGGAGCTTTTCCATTCTTAAGACCCCTCAAAGCACGTTGACAAATACCAGCCAGCATTCACCCATTCACACACACTGTTGGCCATGCCATCAGCAGCGACTTGGCGTTAAATATCTTGTCCAAGGACACATCGTCAGCCACAGTCGCCTACAACGACTATAAACCATCTTTATTGCAGGAGCATCTCTGTAATGACAGTGACACTTCAGAGCTGCATGTGTGAACAGGCAGAAAGGCTTCAGCCGAACTCACTGCTGACTGTTTTCTTGGCAGGTATTATCCTTTTGTTTCCCTGTTTCCAATGTGTCACAATAACAATATAGCTTGAAACATTTACAAGCATTCCCATAAACCTCAAAAACATATTTGTCTTACCTAGTGGTTTACAGGGACAGGTAGTATCTAGCTTAGACAATTTCATTTTAGTAAAGGCTGTCACTCTGTTGTTAAAACAAAAAAGAAAATCCTTCTCTTTGGCTTTTTCCTATGACAGGATCATAATAAAATTACCCACTTGTTGTGTTCGGCAGCCAATCAATAGATAATAAAAGTAATATGACAGTAACAGTGGCAGTGATCTTCCAACTTGCTTCTACTGTTTACTTCCTGTGCGTTATGCCTTGCCCTCCGTGAGGACACTGCCTCAGAGTCCTGCATCGGGTCGGGTACCCGATGCAAGGTATCTGACGGGTGACACGCAAAAACAGTGATTCGCGGGTGGTAATTTTTCATACACTTTTTTTCGGGTTTGGCTCTGGGTAAAACAAAGAAGATGCGGGTCGAATCGCGGGTGTTGCATCATAAATATATTAAAATAATAATAACTTAATTGAATGTATAAATCCTCTGACCTCTCCCCCGCGGGCCCGCGCATAATCCTAATCTCTGCACCGCATCAATCTGCTGCTGAGCGTGCCACATGTGAAATGGCTGAGGTGAAGGCGAACCTCTCTTAAGGAGAATACAGCATTGTCAATAACTCTTCCTCAAGAGCGAAATCCAACGTCTGGGAGGCTTTTGGTGTCATCCTAAATGGAGAAAAGAACCAGGTCGTATTATGAAATTATTCAAATCCCACGCTTTTTGAGCCAAATAAGCAATTGCGTGTTAATAATTGCATGTTTTCACTGCTCATAGGATATGCGGGTCGGTTTGCGGATCTTGTGCCAACGGGTTGAGTCGGTTTGCGGAACTAATTGGCAATATGTGCGGGTAGCGGGGCGGGTTTGGTATTGCACGTCGCGGGTGCGGGAGCGGGTCTTGAAAATCAGACCCGTGCAGGACTCTGCACTGCCTTGATCCAATGGTCAGGTCTAAAACTGGGGGAAATGCGGATTCACTAGAAAAAAACAAGATTCCAACATTCCTGAACAACATCAGTAAACAAAAAATCATCTGCATTGCTTATTTAATTTGTGCTTTTTACCTTACTAAATGGTCAAATTATTGTTGTGGCAAGTGGCGGGACAAAACACTTGGAAATAATTTCAGAATAAAAGCCCACATTTGGGAAAGTTTTGGCATAACGTAGGAATAACTGCAGAGAAAGTGTAGGGGCTATATTTTCTGGTTGGAGAAAGAAACACTATTATTCAACAAATAGAAAAGGAGCTATGTAGCTCTGAACCATGCTATAGCTAGTGCTAATCTTTTAGCCGGCAGCAGCATTAGGCTGCAGCCACATAAGGACGATAACGGTCGTATCTGCTACAGTTCTCTATCAGATAGACGGTTCGGCCACACGAGGCCGACACGGAAACGCAGAAAACGATAACGATAACGGGTCCCTAGGTGGGTAGATCTGCAAACGAAACGCTCTGGGGGGGCAAACGGCTCTGTGTCTACGCCTATACGATCATGTCCTGATAACGATGACGTAATAGCCCCGCCTCTCCCCACCTCTCCTGCTCAGAGATCAGCTGCTGGGCTGTCAGAAGAGGGGGAGGAAAAGAGAGGCTCCGTTTTTTATTATTATATTATTATATAGAGTCGTTATTCATTTGTTTTAAAGCTCAATAAATAACTTTTTCCAGTTATTAACTCCGGTATTTACAAAGCTGTCATCTCCACATTTTGAGAAAGTGACAAGCCGTTTGACAGCAGCAAATCTGCATATTTCACAGAAGGCCCGTTTCGTGGTTTTGCAAAGAATTAACCACTCTCTGTTTTTGTACCATTCTGCGTTGAAGTACCTTTCTCTTTGCCCAGACGATCTAGTGGTCTCCTTTTTTTCGACAGTTAGCTGTACAGCTTTACCTGCCTCAATGTCCCTACAACAAACCTCCATGCAGTCGGAACCACCCTGTTTCGGTTCAACGGCAGCGGTGGGGGTGGCGGCGGCGGTTTTGACAGTCTCTGCGGCCTGCAAAGCTGCTGCTTTGGGGTTCATCTGGCTTCGCTGGTTCTTCTATGATTGATGAAGGACCAGGTCCAGGCTCTGGAGATGTGGATGTCCGGGATGTGACCTTCCAGTTGTTAAAGTGAAGTTTAGATTGACTGTATTTTGTTTTCTTCTGCGCTGGTTCTTCTGACATGTTTGCATCTATTATTTCTATCTGGTTAACGGCTGACACACACAGAACAACGTAACAAATAAAGTAAACAACGTAACGGATAAACAAATCTAAGCTTTTTTTATTGGTTGTAATGTATATGGATACATTTGAATGGTGTGACAATGTCCTATTTGATTGGGTTAAAATATACATATTCTTCCTGTTATGTCTGCCTGCTTTATTTTACCTAATGCAAAGTGACCTGCTCCATCGAAATCAGAATCAGAAACAGGTTTATTGCCAGGTAGGTTCACACATACTAGGAATTTGACTTTATGTCATGGTGCATACATCAAATATAAAAAACAAGAAATCTAATATAAAACTAAAAATCTTTTACACCGTAATAAAATACAGTTAAATAGCAATGCAAATTAAATAAAGCAGTAATTTTTTTACATGGAAATAGAATGCTATGAATGAATTTTAGAATATAAACTGAAAGGCGAAATAAGAATATGTGCAGTAAGGAGTATGAACATTGTGTGCATTAATGTAATGCATAGTCTATGATGTGGCAGAGGTAAAGTGTCGGGGGGGGGCGCGCCTTGTTGTTGTTTAAGAGGCCGGTAGCGGAGGGGAAGAAACTGTTGCATTGACCCGAAGACACATTTTGAGTTGTATACACTGTTGGAAAGAGGAGATTCCTAGCTTTCTAATGATAGGCTATATCAGGATTGTTTTTGTACTCAAAATATTAAGCAAAATATGTCACATTATATAATGACTGTTAGTCATCATTTTGAGAAAAAGACCTTTAAAGTTTCCTCTTCTCTGGAATCCATCGATCTGATTGATTATTAGCGGAGCAAATGATCAAATTAGTACGGGGGGGAAGATATTTTTGTTTGGATTACTGGTCTGGGGGAAGCCCGTATAAGTGTGTGTGTTTGTGTAATTTTGCGTTTGTGTGTATTGTGTTTGTTTCCCGGGGAAAACACCGGCTGTTGTTATGCCTGCTGTTACTCCGTCCGTTCTCCGCTTGTAATTATGCCTTTACAAGCTTCAAAGTTGTATTTATCATCTGAATTTGCAGAAACAAGTTTAATATTCTGAAAGCCAAGACTTTGTTTATTTGAAATCAGATAAAAACAAACTGTAACGGACCCTGCCGTGTATGATTACTATACGCCTTACATTCATAATTTCAACAGAGGGAGGGGAAGCAGTGCTGGAAGAGCAGAGTGGCGAGTGAGAGCTGTCATTTTCCCTTTACAAAATGCCTGTAGCTAATGAGATTGAATATAACAATCACAAATAACAAAATATACTAGATCAGATCGCGTTTTAGATGCGTCTTTAGAGTAGAGGGGAATTATTGAAACGGGATTTGTACAGGGTTCCGCGGCATCCGCTGCTGCGAAAATGTGGGGCAGGGCTGAAAAGTGGGGGGGGCCAATGGCCCCCTGGCCGCCCCGCTTCCGGCGCCCTTGGTTGACATTCCTTTCTTTCTCTCTCCATTCCATACCTGCACCCCCCCTCCTCCTCCACCCCACCCTCTCCTGCAGGAAGGACGCAGCTCTTGTTAGCTTGACATCCTGCTGTAGCCCTGAGGCCGGAGATGTGACTGCAATGTGAATTGACCCTAAAGGACTGAGAGTACATGAGGACTTCTTGGATCCAACAAACTCAGGTAGGTCGTTGAATGGAATGTTGGAATTCACAAATTCTTGGCAATGTATAGAGGAAGTAACATGTGAGTTATTTGTGGAATAGGATCTTGAGTGTCATATTTATTGTTAATAGGACAGAAATGGTTTCTCAAAGTTCAGGATGTCCCCCAAAGATTTTGGGTGCTTAAGGTTACCGTTGTAAATGTAAATATTGGACCGTGTGTGTGTGTGTGTGTGTGTGTGTGTGTGTGTGTGTGTGTGTGTGTGTGTGTGTGTGTGTGTGTGTGTGTGTGTGTGTGTGTGTGTGTGTGTGTGTGTGTGTGTGTGTGTGTGTGTGTGTGTGTGTGTGTGTGTGTGTGTGTGTGTGTGTGTGTGTGTGTGTGTGTGTGACTCAACTCAGTCATATTAGCAGGCAGAGCTTTTTAAAAAGACATACTGTGCATAAAAGTGCTGCGTATACGTATCACAGTGTTATGTTCCTGTGTTACTGCTTTGGCCTGGTGGATATAAAGATATCCATAATTTTGTATAACTTTTCTTAATCCAGATGAACAGCTCAAAGATCACTTATATAGCTGGTCACCTTCTAATTCCATTATACTTCTTCCAAACATGGGTGGACACCGGGAGGAATTTGCCGAAGTTGAGATTTCCTTTAAACTAAATGATGAATGGTGTATAACTGCATGCCAGGTTGCCTACTGAGTTACCTCAGGATTGGTAACTAGTGAGTACGGAGCCCCCAAAGGGACTTACTTTCTTGTGCTAATGAGAAAGTAAGCACAAGAAAGTCACCACATTTTTACAGACTTTCAAATCCTTGGATTAGGAAGGAAAGAGAAGCTTTTTTGCTGAACCTTTCTGAGTCTCTTAGCACACACCCTATACATGTATTAACCTATGTAGTGGTGGCGAAGTTGATAGGGACTTGGCTTGGCAACTGGAAGGTCACCAGTTCGAGTCCCGGCAAGACCAAGTGGTACCGAGGTGTCCCTGAGCAAGGCACCGTTCCCTACACTGCTCCCCGGGTGCCGTCCACGGCAGCACACTGCTCCTAACACTAGGATGGGTCAAATGCACATAGTACCTGTACTGTGAAATGACAATAAGAGAATTAAAAAAAAGCTGTTAAGCACCAAGCCTGTGTTTCATGTTTCAGGCTCGAAAATGACATGCCCAAAACAAATGACTACAACTTAACTTCTAAAAGGGTTATATGAATAATTTCTTTTATCAAAGCAAGGTTACATCTGTGAGTTGGATGTAGAAGTGTCAGAATCAATATAAATGTTTTTTATTTTAAAGAAAATTCAGATTTTACATAGTAAAAAACTGTAAATTATAGTGTCCGTCCAAAAATTATTTTTTACAGATAGTGAAAACTACCCTTGGATGATGGGTTAGTAGACTAAAAGCTTTAGGAATCCAAAGTACAACATATAATAAGTACCCTGTATCAAGATTGATGCAAAACAAGTGACATTTGACCTTTTTAGAGAGGTTTAGCCAAAACCACCCCACCTCTGAGGTGATTTGGGTGAAAATTGTTTTTTTTCCATATCTCTGGCCCCCCTTGCTCGATTTTGATGGTTGACACCTCTTTCTGACCGTTAGAGCCAATAGAATCGAAGGGGGAGGCTCACACACACACACACATTGTGAAGAGAAAAGGTGGGGGCTGTGCGCATGTAAATGTAAAGCAGAGTGGAGCTACATTCTAGCTCTGGCATTTGGAAACGAAAAGCAGTTTTATTGCTTATGGATTATCAGAAATCATTTCAAAGAGGACACAGACACATTGGATTAACCTATGGATTAACTGCAGCATCGTTTTTTTATCGTTTTAATGCCATTCAAGACCAGTTTTGACCAAGGTAAGCCATGTTAGCGTTTCTAGCTACCTAGCACCACATGTTTTGATGTACGTTTTCGTTTATAGCGTCGCAAATGTTTATCACTGAGTTTTGAGTTGGGCACCAAACGATTCTGTGTCTCCAGGAGATGCTAATTGAGGGGTTGGCTGTGCATCTAGGATAAGTAATAAGGGAGTTATGAGTGAGTTTAGGTGCAGTGATAGGTTACATTTTTTCGCTCGTGGATAATTCAGAGGCTGAGTGTTAGCATTGTGGGGTTTTTTTGGAAAAAAAAATTAAAAAGATCAGTTAGCTGAGTTTCTTCCCGTTACATGGATATAAAACATTCATAGTTTATTAAATATTAAGATTCCTTAGACGTTGTTTCCTGCAAATGACGCGTTTATCCGCCCGGTACCGGGGGGGGCGGTGCGTAACAGGTTAATGTTGAGCAGACAGCTTGACAGACTAGTCGAGGATTCCTTCTGGTGAAATGTTTTGTAATGTGGCCCCCTTTTCGCCTATCATTCATTTAATCATTACAAATTAGAGATACATATGTGATACATTCTGTGAAGGATCTATTAGTTTCAGGCAGGTCCGGGTAATTGGAAATATAAAACATGTTTTTATAGAAGGATGATTAATGAACGTTACAGCAGCCTTTGACCAAATGTCACTAAACCTTTTCGTCACTTGTTCCTCAATTTCCTCCAAGTGATGAAATATTCAAATAGAAAAGTGGCGGCAGCTCCATCCCAGGAGAACCTGCTATTGTCTAAAATGTATCATTCAAGCATAGAAGTGTTCACATTGAGGCACCCACGGACAGCTGGAAGTTTGATCACACAGCTGATAAATACTTTGTGCACCAGGAGACTGGTTGGTATTCCTCCAGGCTTCATTCACTCTCTGAGGAGCACACCACAGTCCACAGCACTGTGACTGCACACTGACTCAGATCCCTGCAGGGAAGCGCCATCACAGTCAGTTATCATGTGGACAACGGATATCCCATCCACTCACACTTTCTAATACAACAAGAAAAAGGCAACATTTGCCTTCATTTCCATATCTTCCTCTCCAGATATGTATTCTCCAAATGTAATGAATCCAATTATTCTGCTTCTGATCCTCACTAAGAAAGATTATTTGGCTGTGAAACATATGCAGCCACAAGTTCCAAAATGAACAACAATGTTGGTGTACTTTTGGAGAAATCAATAAAAGGCTGTTCTTCAGGGAGCTTTGTGAAACATGAAATGCCATGTTTAGGAAATATGTAGTTCTTGCTTGTGTATGCTACCAACCTAACATACAGCTCACATGTACCTGCTTACATCTCTTACTCACTTGATATAAACAATCTTATGTTCTATATTTTTGACACATTGAAATGTGCCCAAACCTTTATTGTTTGTCCTAAAAAATGTCTACAAATAATTGACAATTTCAGGATTTTTTATACAAGGTGTAATGTATTAAATACAAAGAAAAGCGAATTAAAATGATTAAATAAATTACGTTGAGGCTTGGAAAGATTCCGAGGGTGTGCCTATAATATTAGTTTTTTGTTTTCATTTGGACTTAGAGATCCCATGCTGACATACCCCCTGGTTCCAAACATGGATACCACAAGATGATTAAAATAAAATAATTCAGTTAAATCTTTCTTATAAAATAACCTTTCATCTCTTTGGTGCTCCTGCTTCTCCTTCATATGAGAAAGCAACACACTCTCACTCCATAAACGTCCAGGAGCGACGCTTGGTCAGGGTCCCGAGGCGTGCAGTTGGGACGCTCCTAGGCTCCTTCAGCTTCATAAAGGGACGCAAATAGCTTTCAACTGATTGCAATGTATTCCCATCTGCGGCGGGATTTGACGCTCATGGAAGCACGGCATTCGTTTGTGTCGGCGGCATTTAAAGGCAATGTGAGCGTCCATTCCCATTGGATAACGGAGAATTGTACACCCGGAAGTAAGTATTCCCCTTACTGTCGATTCATTTGACAGTGATATCTCCACTACTCATCAACTCAAAAACACCAGATTATCCTTGTTAATTATACAACATTGATTGGTTTAAATTGTGTGCAATGCTTTTGTATTTTTCCCCTTCGATTCGGAGAAACAAATATTTTTTCGGAGTTTAGGATGGCCGAAGACACTACACTACCCAGAATCCCCAGCTATCATTTAGGACTACACCATGTGCTCTGTTGGACAAACCCCGTGATTAGTTCTCAAGCTCTGTGATTGGTTGACCTCCAACTGCATTCCATATGAAAAAAAAACATTTCGTAAAAGATAAAAATCATACTTTATTCAGCAGTGCTTGCTTTACTCTTTGAAAGTCATCACATGAATGCATTGTAATAATGGTTTGGCTGCATTAAATATTACACATCTGTCGTAGTTCTTTATTTATCTACAGAGATCGGGCTCAGAATAGACCGGAAACTATTCTTTTACCGTTCTGTTTTAATTTCACAATAAAGTTAGTAGTAATAATTTGTTTTGATATCATTGTTTTTTATGAACTACTAGACCGCTGGGTCATGTTAAGACCATCTTTTCTGTGTTGCTGTGGGTTTTTTACATCGCTTTTGTGTTACAAATATCAAAACAATAACAGAATATATCCGTCGTAAACTAAACCAGAAACAGCAGTATATTTTATTTTGTTAACACTGTAAACTTGACAGCTTTTTAACCCAAACCACCTACTGGTTAAAGCACGTTTAGAGTAATGCAATGCAGGTAGATTGTGTTGCTTTTTAATGACTGTTTAAAATGCCTTTTTCTTAATGTATTTCATTTTTGTAAAGCACTTTTGAATGTGTTATATTTTATGAAAACATTTAAATATTAAGAGTACATACAAAATAGGAGGAAAGTAGAAGGTCAATGATAGAAATATAGAATAGAAAATATCAAGAAGATACTGTAAATGGTATCTAGAATAAAACAGTTTAGTGCCGGATGTACAAAGATATTAATAGGAGGATGTGCAAAACAGACAAACTAATTAGGCTTTATTTAAACATTAAATAATACTTTAGGTTAAGGTCTTCTTTTAAATACATGTACAGATGTAGCACTTCATTTCAGACGCCTACCCGTGCGGGTCCGTGATCTGCGCGGGGTGGGCCCCTGCTGAAAAGGAAAACCCCCTGCAGGACTTGATACGCCCCCTTGATAAATACATTTAATTATAATGAAATCTACGGTGGCCCGGAAGTGCAAGACACCACAGCATTTCACAAAACACCACAGCATTTCACAAAACACAACAGCATTTCAGAAAACACTACAGCATTTCAGAAAACACAACAGCATTTCAGAAAACACTACAGCATTTCAGAAAACACAACAGCATTTCAGAAAACGCTACACCATTTCAGAAAACACCACAGCATTTCACAAAACGCCACAGCATTTCACAAAACGCCGCAGCATTTCACAAAACGCCGCAGCATTTCACAAAACGCCGCAGCATTTCACAAAACACAACAGCATTTCACATTGGACGGAAAGGGTATTCCTTTAGGGAGAACACTTCTTGTTTGTGATTGGACAGAGCCAGCCAGAGAAGCACTGCTGTGATTGGTTGTTTTTGCTGCCAGTCAAGAAATTACGCTTCGTGATTGGTCAGCACCCGACAGCGCAACATGTCCCAACCTTTATATATACAGTCTATGGTCCCAACACATCAGCCGTTAGCTGTTAGCACACACTCAGAGCTCACAGCTCCTCATATCTGTTCAGAAACTGGACAAAAGTTAAACAAGTACAAACCAGACTGTCTGTGTCATGGCGAATACAGTCGCTGCTTTATTTATGTCTGTATGACGCTGTTGTGAGTGTGGATGGAGCAGCTACAGGTTAGTTTAGCCTGATCGATCCGCCCCCTCTCCAGCACGTCTTGTTTGAATGACAGGAGTAAACACTGACAGCTGCGGTGAAACTCGAGCGATTAGAACGATGCGAAAAAAACATGAATTAATGCTTTATTAATTCATGTTTTTTAAGGGGCTTATCTCCATGTAAATACTATGGTAGACTACCCAATATTCGCATCGCTCTAATCGCTCGAGTTTCACCGCGGCTGTCAGCTGTGTTTGCTCCTGTCATTCAAACAAGACGCGCTGGAGAGGGGGCGGGGCGTATCTCCATGTAAATCCTATGGGAGATACCAACTACAACAAAATGAACATATTGACTGTGATTTAATTGTAATACACGTTTCAAAGTGATGCCGAAGTAACAACATACTGATACCGGTTAGTAAAAACCATGAATTAATGCTTTGACAAGTCTGCAGACAAGACGGCAGGCGAAAAGCTTTTAAAATGCGTGTTTTCTGAATGGAATCGGATCCATCAGGCTAAACTAACCTGTAGCTGCTCCGTCCACACTCACAACAACGTCATACAGACATAAATAAAGCAGCGACTGTATTCGCCATGACATAGACAGTCTGTGGTTTGTACTTGTTTAACTTTTGTCCCGTTTCTGAACAGATATGAGGAGCTGTGAGCTCTGAGTGTGTGCTAACAGCTATATGTCCCAACACATCAGCCGTTAGCTGTTAGCACACACTCAGAGCTCACAGCTCCTTATATCTGTTCAGAAACTGGACAAAAGTTAAACATGTACAAACCATAGACTGTATATGTCATGGCGAATAAAGTCGCTGCTTTATTTATGTCTGTATGACGCTGTTGTGAGTATAGCCTGATGGATCTGATTCCATTCAGAAAACACGCATTTTAAAAGCTTTTCGCCTGCCTTCTTGTCTGCAGACTTGTCAAAGCATTAATTCATGGTTTTTACTAACCGGTATCAGTATGTAGTTACTTCAGCATCACTTTGAAACGTGTATTACAATTAAATCACGGTCAATATGTTCATTTTGTTGTCGAGTTTCACCGCAGCTGTCAGTGTTTACTCCTGTCATTCAAACAAGACGTGATGGAGAGGGGGCGGATCGATCAGGCTAAACTAACCTGAAGCTGCTCCGTCCACACTCACAACAGCGTCATACAGACATAAATAAAGCAGCGACTGTATTCGCCATGACATATACAGTCTGTGGTTTGTACTTGTTTAACTTTTGTCCAGTTTCTGAACAGATATGAGGAGCTGTGAGCTCTGAGTGTGTGCTAACAGCTAACGGTTGATGTGTTGGGACATGTTGCGCTGTCGGGTGCTGACCAATCACGAAGCGCCATTTCTTGACTGGCAGCAAAAACAACCAATCACAGCAGTGCTTCTCTGGCTGGCTCTGTCCAATCACAAACAAGAAGTGTTCTCCCTAAAGGAATACCCTTTCCGTCCAATGTGAAATGCTGTAGTGTTTTTTGAAATGCTGCGGCGTTTTGTGAAATGCTGTAGTGTTTTTTGAAATGCTGCGGCGTTTTGTGAAATGCTGTTGTGTTTTGTGAAATGCTGTTGTGTTTTGTGAAATGCTGTAGTGTTTTTTGAAATGCTGCGGTGTTTTGTGAAATGCTGTTGTGTTTTGTGAAATGCTGTTGTGTTTTGTGAAATGCTGTTGTGTTTTGTGAAATGCTGTTGTGTTTTCTGAAATGCTGTTGCGTTTTGTGAAATGCTGTTGTGTTTTTTGAAATGCTGCGGCGTCTTGTGAAATGCTGTAGCGTTTTCTGAAATGCTGTAGCGTTTTCTGAAATGCTGTGGTGTCTTGCACTTCCGGGCCACCGTAGAAACCAGCTGCAATGGATCATGGATCCACCAGGGGGTGCAGTGATTAAAAAGCTGCCACAGTGGAACTCATGTGAAATAAAAAATAAACAGCTGATAGATCTACAGTAGAGGTATCTGATATAGCGGATATTTGTTAAGATCCATATGTCACGGATAGGATCATATTCTGTGCTAAATAAGAGACATGTAATCATTTACAAAACATTACCATGTTTTTATTTAACAAAATAATGTTGTTTAATCCACGTTGGCGTAAGTACAAAACCATCGCTATGTTTTTTTGTCAGGAAATGCAGACCGGCTCATACAAACGATTTCTAATCATCATCCTCACGATCATTTAATGTATCATATGTTCGCCGAATCGAAATGAATGCACTAATACATGTAGTTTAATCCACGTGAGTTAACTACAAAAATAATCGGTTTGTTTTTATATCACATCCGACAGGAGGAAAATGCATCACGGCTCTCACTACCGATAATTCTAATCCCACGGGCAAACAATAATATGTACAGTGTTAATAGTTTACTGTATTATTAGTGTCTAATATTACTGCTATAACAATCACACATTGAGTTGTTAAGATCAGACCGTTGTTTTTGTTTTTTAAACAGTCTGAATGAAACGGCAGCTCTCAGGTGATCATATATCATCAGCTGCTCTGCTCACTCCTTTCCTGTAAATTAACCTATACAGGTCCAGCCCACACATATGACAGCGCAGTTGCTCCATCATTCCATCTCTTCTTTTTCCTAAGAGTACTGATATGTCTACCTTTTCTTTTATGAGTGTAATATCTGCATTTTCTCTTTTGAAAAACTAAGTCTTAGGCGTTGTGCACACGGGAACGTTTGCGTTTATGCACAGTATGCGTATTCAAAAAAGTCTTCCGTTCACATGCATTCGTTTCATTTAACGTGTCTGTTCAAACGAGACCGCTGGAAACGCTGTAGTACATATGCCGGGACTGTAAGTGGCGCTGTAACTTCCGCCACAAAATACACCAAAAGCCGCGAAGAAGACTCCGGAGCAGCCCCGCAGCAATGTTGCCATGGCTACCCTTCTGTTTATGCCCCGCGGTGGATTTAGCAACATGTAGTTCATGTAATTCTCCATGTCCACTTGTTGCTGATGGTTGTGGTAGAGGAGCTGTAGATTTTGCACTAATATCTGTAGCATGGTCAGTAGCAGTAGCACTAGCAGTAGCTACTGACAGGAGGAAGTGTGTGTGGCGATTGCTGGTATTCAGCGGGATATAGTAATTTCCTCAGCATGTAAATATATGGATAAATGCAACGGGGAAGTTAACTGAAAGAAACCGAATCTGTGGATATTGCATCGACCGACCAAGAAGCACGTCTCCGTGGAGAGGACGCGCTCAGAAAGAGAGATATTCTCTACAAACACCGGGTGAGATCGCTCCTTTGTCAATATAATGGATCAATGCATGAAATCTGACTCTGTTTATTTTGTTTAAGGAGTATATTGGGCGTTAACAATTCTGGTTTGCCTTTTATAATATTATTTCATTCAAGAACCCCTTGTGCGTTTAATTAACACAGCTATTTTTGATAGTTGCTACAGCAGTGAGCAGGAGAGGTGGGGCTATCGTTATTTTTTCAGGAAATATTCATATAGAGGTGATTACACGGACTCGGTTGACCCCCCAGAGCGTTTCGTTTGCAAATCTATCCACCTTGGGACCCGTTGTCGTTTGTGGGGTCCGTTTCTATTGGCCTCGTGTAAATAATAGGGCTATACGCACGCGAAACTATGCAGATACAAGCAGTTTTCTCCTCGTGTAAACGGCGCCTTAGTTTGGCCACTCATTTTTAATCACACACGTCTCCCCATCCCATTCAAATTCAAATTCTTGACTGGAAGAGCAGTGTAGCCTACATGTAAATGGGTGGCATAGCCTATATGCATTTGAAAAGAAATAATACCCCCCTCTGAGTGACTATCTGTTGACTTCACATCTTGTCACAAACCAGGGGACTTTACTTCCTGATTTTTGGAATACAAAATAATTTATCTGTGTACGTGTTTTACTGAACGAGCATACTGTACTGTGATCTGCATGCACTTATCAAACATTTAAAGTGGACCTATCATGCTATATTTAAATGATATATTGTAGGGCCATACCTATATAAGGTATATTTATACATTTCTGTTTTCAAAATACCAAACAGATCATGCATTTTAGCCATGCCTCATTTCGCTCTATTTGCTGTTCTCCAGCCCTGTTTTTGCAGGGGGCTGATTCTGTGAGCTGCAGCTGACCACGGCCCCCTGCAGGAGAGGGGAGCGCGCTCTGATCAAGTCAGAAGAGAAAAATAGATCTCCGTCCTCCGTGTTTTATTATAGCCTATTATTATATAGAGTCGTTATTCATTTGTTTTAAAGCTCAATAAATAATAAAGAAGACCTTTGACCGGCACTTTTCTAATTTTGTCCGGAAGATTTAAACTTTAACGGACATCTTGACGGGCGAAAGAAAACCTAACTGAAACTCTGCCGCACGGCCCCTCGTTCCTTGGAAGAGGCGGAGAGGTGGGTGTTTGTCATCTGCTGGTGGACTAACCGGAGAGAATTTCAGTGCTTGCCTCGACGGGGAGGGATTGCATTGAATTAAAGCAGCAGGAGCAAACGCTTGCCTCGGGGAGGGAGAAAAAAAGCCACAGCGGAGAATAAACAGAAGGGTAACCATGGTAACCATGCGCGGGAAGTCTTCTTCGCTGCTTTTGTGGCAGACTACAGCGCCACTTACAGGCCTGGCATATGTACGACAGCGTCTCCAGCGCTTTCGAGCGGCAATGGCCGGCCGTGGCCCAACCCCACATTCCCCTGATAGGTGGAGAGTTGGCCCAATAGCCGTAGCGCCACCGTCCTGACGTCAGGACAGTGTTCAAATCTGGATCAGTTTTTATCAGATCCGTTGCAGCCCCTTTTTTAGAGATTTGGGTATGGAGGAAAATAGAGAGGGTTGTGTTTTCTGACACTTGGTGAGTTCCCTGGAACACCGGGGACACATATTCATGTATAAAAGACGTACAAAAGTGCATTTTGCATGATAGGTCCCCTTTAATTAAAGTAGTGAAAACAAATAGTGAGGGGGTCCAAAATCAGCCAACGTGCTTTGTTTTTAATGTTCATCACTATAATAATAAGTACATTATTCAAAAGTTTACATTAACTTTGGATAATAACACTAAGAGTACTGATATGTCTACCATTTCTTTTATGAGTGTAATATCTGCATTTTCTCTTTTGGTTTGATTAGGACACATCCTGGGGATTGTTGACCATACTGTATGTTGAGAACTCTTTGTTTAAAATTAATTGGCCATCGGAATGTGTGGAGGAAGCCTCCCAAGGGGGATGGTCACATTCCACAGCTCTCCCCCCCCCCTCCTGTGATCTCCCAACCCCTAGTCTGAAGGTTTGTGATTAGGACACATCCTGGGGATTGTGTTTACAAACATTTACCATACCCTTCACCATCCCCCATCCCCCTACTGTATGTTGACTATACTGTATGTTGATTTTTGACTTTGTTTAGAGCAGTGAATTCTCTTCCTCTCAGCAGAGAGCTAAGCGCTGTCAGACCGGACCTAACCCTAACCCTGAAAAGTATTATCATCTGAAATTAATCATTATGTTATTAGTATTAAATACATATAAGTATTTTTACAACTTGTATTTAGAAATACTCTGTTGTAATTATTGATGCATAAATGTGTTCATCCATTCAATGTGGCATCTGCTATAATGGGGTTAATGTATGATATTACTTAATAATACAATACACTATATAATATATGATATGATAATTACATTTTAATTTGATTCATTTCTTATTTCATAGTTTCTCATTATTATTATCTTTATTTTTATCGCTGATCTTATTTTTGATTTTATTAACCTGTTACGCACCACCCCCCCGGTACCGGGCGGATAAACGCGTCATTTGCAGGAAACAACGTCTAAGGAATCTTAATATTTAATAAACTATGAATGTTTTATATCCATGTAACGGGAAGAAACTCAGCTAACTGATCTTTTTAATTTTTTTTCTCCAAAAAAACCCCACAATGCTAACACTCAGCCTCTGAATTAGCCACGAGCGAAAAAATGTAACCTAAAACTGCACCTAAACTCACTCATAACTCCCTTATTACTTATCCTAGATGCACAGCCAACCACTCGTTTTGCATCTCCTGGAGACACAGAATCTGTGTAAAAAAACCTCAACACTCAGTGATAAACATTTGCGACGCTATAAACGAAAGCGTACATCATAACATGTGGAGCTAGGTAGCTAGAAACGCTAACATGGCTTACCTTGGTCAAAACTGGTCTTCAATGGCATTAAAATGATAAAAAAAACGATGCTGCAGTTAATCCATAGGTTAATCCAATGTGTCTGTGTCCTCTTTGAAATGATTTCTGATAATCCATAAGCAATAAAACTGCTTTTTCAGATAGATATGGAAAAAAAAACATTTTCACCCAAATCACCTCAGAGGTGGGATGGTTTTGGCTAAACCTCTCTAAAAAGGTCCCATCATCCAAGGGTAGTTTTCACTATAAGTAAAAAAGAATATTTGGACGGACACTATAATTTACAGTTTTTTACTATGTAAAATCTGAATTTTCTTTAAAATAAAAAACATCTATATTGATTCTGACACTTCTACATCCAACTCACAGATGTACCCTTGCTTTGATAAAAGAAATTATTCATATAATCCTTTTAGAAGTTAAGTTGTAGTGATTTGTTTTGGGCATGTCATTTTCGAGCCTGAAACATGAAAAACAGGCTTGGTGCTTAACAGGTTAAGCCCTGAGCCTGTTTTTCAGGTCATTCGGCTCGCCAAGCTTTAATTGGTGGCTCGCATGACAGTAGGCAAAATAAAGGGGTGATAGACAGGGGTGCACATAATGCAGGTACGCAGGTTTGCGCGGCAAACATCTGAAATGCGTAACGTCACTTGTGTCACTACGCACCTTTGCGTACCTGATAGGTCATCAAAACAAAACACATATTTCGTCTACACGTGTTTCTTGTCAACACTCAGTGTAGTAAACTACTAGACATGTCCAAAATCTCACATCTCACAAATGTGAGGCAAGAGCAGGTACTCTGGCAAACAGGCAAAAACTTGCTGGCAAAATGGTCAAAACCGTTCACTGCAACAATCCGGCAAGGAATGAGTGCAGGCAGCAGGTGTTCATGGCTGATGAGCACACACACACACACACACACACACACACACACACACACACACACACACACACACACACACGTTCTAGGTGTTCGCACATGAGTACTCCAAATGTTGGTTATGTGTGTGAAAAGGCTTTTACACAGGCTGGACAAAGCTGCAGTGATACAGGGAGGAGGGAGGGTGGGGGAGGATAAGGAGTGTTGTCCCTCAGCTTATCTCGCCACAGAGTGCTGCACCTGCTGCGGTTGCCAGGTTGCAGTAAAGGTTCTCAAGCAGGGCAGAGTTTCTGTGTTGCAGCAATTTTAAGCAGGGAACTTGACTGGATTTAGAGCACAGTGGGAAGAATCACTGCCGAGTAAGGCTTTTCAGATTCAAAGTGTTTCAATTTAATGCAGGGCACAAGTTGCCAGGTTGGAGTGGCTATTAAGTGGATGGAGGTGAGGCCTGTGGAGGCAGATGTTGTCAGGGCATTTAACAAGTATAAAGGTTATGTAGAACAGGGACAGTTACTACATAACATAACATAACCACGTATGTTACTCTTCGGCGACCTCAACATCCACATGGACTCCCCCACCTGCAAACTCGCTTCTGAATTCTCCTCCCTTCTGGACAATTTCTCATTTACCCAACATGTCACCTTCCCCACCCATGATAAAGGACACATCCTTGACCTTTTCTGCTCCACCAACCTCCCAGTACTCAACCTCCACCCCTGCCCCTTTCCCCTCTCTGACCACAAACTCATACAGTTCATCATCGCATCCCCCGTCCGCCACCCCCCCCCCACCCAGGAACATCATCTTCCGTAATTTACGCTCTGTCGATCCCCAGCACCTCTCCGACCGGCTATCCTCTACTCTCCCCCTAGACTCGAACCTCAGCTCACCCGATGAACAACTCAACCACCTTAACTCCACCCTACTCGCCTCCCTCAACAGCCTGGCCCCCCTCAAAAGGAAAAACGTCACTTTCAAAACCTCCTCACCCTGGTTCACCCCTGCACTCCGAAAATTGAAGCAAACCGGCCGCCAGCTTGAACGCCTATCCATGAAATCATCCCTCACAGTTCACCATGAATCATACAAACTCCATCTCACTACCTACAGAGACGTCCTCACTGCCGCAAAATCTGCCTACTTCTCCACCATCTTTACCGACCCCTCCCATAACCCCAGGACCCTCTTCTCCACCGTCAACAAGCTCCTCAAACCCCGTGCTGACACCCTCTCTTCATCCACTTCCACCTTATGCAGTTCATTCCTCCAGTTTTTCTCTGACAAAATCACTGCCATTAATCTCTCCCTATCCACTGCTTCTCACACACAAACATCTCCCCCAACACCCACCGCCACAATTTCTCCCTCCATCTCCCTGGACCTCCCGAGCCCCCCTCCCCACGGCCGCCTCTCCCAGTTCACTCTGGTTACCCCCCCTGAAATACTCAAACTGATCAGCTCCTCCAAACCCACAACCTGCTCGCTTGACCCCTTACCCACCCCTCTACTGAAGTCCTGCCTCCCCGTCCTCTGCCCTTACCTTGTCAACCTTTTCAACTCCTCCCTGTCCCAAGGAACCGTTCCCTCTGCCTTCAAAACTGCTGCTGTCACTCCCATCCTCAAGAAACCCGGTCTGGATCCCTCCTCCCTCAGTAATTACCGCCCCATCTCCAACCTCCCCTTTCTCTCAAAAACAATAGAACGTATCATCTCCAAACAACTCCACCGACATCTCCAAACAAATCACCTTTTTGAACCCCTTCAGTCTGGTTTTCGTCCCCATCACAGCACAGAAACGGCACTCACCAAAGTCCTCAACGACCTCCTCACCTCTGCTGACACCGGTTCACTTAACATCCTCATCCTCCTCGACCTGAGTGCAGCCTTCAACACCGTGAGCCACAACATCCTGCTCACCCGACTCCAGGACATCGGTATCGAAGGTACTGCACTCAGGTGGTTCCAGTCCTACCTCTCTGACAGATCCCACTTCATCTCCCTCAACAACCACTCCTTTGCCACAGCTTCAGTCACCCAAGGTGTTCCCCAAGGTTCAGTACTCGGCCCCCTCCTCTTCATCATCTACATCCTCCCCCTTGGTCAGATTCTACACCACTACAACCTGGACTTTCACTGCTACGCTGATGACACACAGATTTACCTCAGCACCAAATCCCCCCACAACCCATGTTTCCGGCTCCAGTACCGGCCCACACAGCCATGGTCCCGGCTTCAGTTCCGGTCCCAGCAGTCATGGTCCCAGCTCCAGTTCCAGCCCCAGCAGCCATGTTTCCGGCTCCAGTACCGGCCCACACAGCCATGGTCCCGGCTCCTGTTCCGGTCCCAGCAGCCATGGTTCCAGCTCCAGTACCGGCCCCAGCAGCCATGTTTCCGGCTCCAGTGCCGGCCCCAGCAGCCATGGTTCCGGCTCCAGTGCCGGCCCCAGCAGCCATGGTCCCGACTCCAGTTTCAGCTCCAATACTGGCTCTCTGGCCGACGCCAGCCCCCCGTGTCCTGTCGGCGTACCGGCCGACTCCAGCCCCTCGTCTCCTGTTGGCTCTCCCGCCGACGCCAGCCCCCCGTGTCCTGTCGGCGTACCGGCCGACTCCAGCTCCCCGTCTCCGGTTGGCTCTCCGGCCGACGCCAACCCCTCGTGTCCTGTCGGCATACCAGCCGACTCAAGCTCCTTCACCGTCGGGGATCCCGCCGACTCAAGTCCCTTCTTCATCGGGGGTTCTGCCGACTCGGGGGTGCCGCCATCTCAAGTCCCCTCTCAAGTCCCCTCTCGAGTTCCCTCTCAAGTTCCCTCTCAAGTCACTTTAAAGTCCCTTCTCATGTCCCTTCTCTTATCTCAACTCCATGTCCTGTGTCGTTGGGGGTTCCGCCGACACCTGCTCCGCCGGATTTCCTGCCAACACCATGTCCTGTCCTGTTGGAGGTCCCGCCGACATCTGCTCCACCGGATTTCCTGCCAACACCATGTCCTATCCTGTTGGGGGTTCCGCCGACACCTGCTCTGCCGGGTTTCCTGCCAACACCATATCCTGTCCTGTTGGAGGTCCCGTCGACACGCGCTACGCCGAGGGTCCTGCCGACACCAGCCCTTGTTTCGTCGGGAACACCTGTCCGGCTAACACCGGTGACTATCTCGCCGATACCTGTTCCAGCGGGGGTCCCGCCAACACCTTGTCCTATCCTGTTTGGGGTCCCATCGACACCAGTCCTTGCTCCATCGGGGGACCCACTGACACCAGCCCATGTTCCGTCCAGGGTCCCATCTACGCCTGTCCCGCCAGGGGTCCCACCAGCTCCTGCTCTCGATCCCAGTGCTCCGGCGATCCAGCTGACACTGAAGGGGTCCCATTGCGGCGTACGTCGTCCTCCGGAGCTGTCCCGTCGCCGTCTTCTTCCCCGACCTTGTGCCCGGCCTCCTGAATTCCCCTGCGGCTTTTGCCCTCGAGCCCGACCCCCTGACTCTTCCAGCCGCTGCCTTCGCCCTCATGCCCGGCCTCCTGAGTTCGCCCGCTGTGGCCTTCGCCCCTTCTTGAACTCTGCCTTGCCCCTGGGCCGTCCGCCCGAGATCACCTCCTGTTCCTCTGCCTAGCCCCCGGGCCATCCGCCCGAGACCACCTCCTGTTCCTCTGCCTTGCCTCTGGGCTGTCGACCCAGACCCGTCCTCCCTCCACCCACCCTTTTGGAAGTGTTGGACTTTGTTTTTGACGTCTGGAATCCGTCCCTGGGGGGGGGGGGGGGGGTGTTCTGTCATGATCTTAGTGTTATGTCACGGTTTTAGTTTTGTCTGTCTGGTATTGGGTTTTATTTTGCTATTCTGTTCTCCCCGTCTCTTGTTTTCCTTCTTGTGTTTTTCCTCCTGTGTCTGATTGTCTCATTGTGTTCACCTGTTGCCCTTGTCTTTCCTGTCTCCCTCCATGTTGGTCACGGTCAGTTTTGGTGTTATTGTTACCTTGTGCTACCTGTGTTTTTCATGCCATGTTTTTGTGTTCATCAGCTTTTAAAATAAAGCTCGCCTTTTGTTTCTAGACCTTTTACCTTTTTTTGTAGTCTGCATTTGGGTCCTACCTTTTTCCACGATTCTTAACAACTGGAGCCTTACAAGCTTTTTATGGTTGGTCTCTGTGGTTCACCTTAAATAGATGTGTAATAGTAAATAGATTCAAATGATTTTGGTTTAAATCACAGTTTTAAGTTTAAGTTAAAGGGGACCTATCATGCAAAATGCACTTTTGTACGTCTTTTATACATGAATATGTGTCCCCGGTGTTCCAGGGAACTCACCAAGTGTCAGAAAACACAACCCTCTCTATTTTCCTCCATACCCAAATCTCTAAAAAAGGGGCTGCAACGGATCTGATACAGACTGATCCAGATTTGAACACTTCTATGTCGTCACAGAAGTGGCGCTACGGCTATTGGGCCAACTCTCCACCTATCAGGGGAATGTGGGGTTGGGCCACGGCCGGCCATTGCCGCTCGAAAGCGCTGGAGACGCTGTAGTACATATGCCGGGCCTGTAAGTGGCGCTGTAGTCTGCCACAAAAGCAGCGAAGAAGACTTCCCGCCCATAGTTACCATGGTTACCCTTCTGTTTATTCTCCGCTGTGGCTTTTTTTCTCCCTCCCCGAGGCAAGCCTTTGCTCCCGCTGCTTTAATTCAATGCAATCCCTCCCCGTCGAGGCAAGCACTGTAATTCTCTCCGGTTAGTCCACCAGCAGATGACAAACACCCACCTCTCCGCCTCTTCCAAGGAACGAGGGGACCGTGCGGCAGAGTTACAGTTTCAGTTTCTTTCGCCGGTCAAGATCTCCGTTAAAGTTTAAATCTTCCGGACAAAATTAGAAAAGTGCCGGTCAAAGGTCTTCTTTGTTATTTATTGAGCTTTAAAACAAATGAATAACGACTCTATATAATAAAACACGGAGGACGGAGATCTCTTTTTCTCCCCCTCTTCTGACAGCCCAGCAGCTGATCAGAGCACGGCTCACCTCTCCTGCAGGGGGGCGTGGTCAGCAGAATCAGACCCGTAGACAGCAAACAGCACATAGAGCGAAATGAGGCATGGCTAAAATGCATGATCTGTTTGGTATTTTGAAAACAGAAACGTATAAATATATAGGTATGGCCCTACAATATATAATTTAAATATAGCATGATAGGTCCACTTTAAGTAAACATTTATATATGTTGCCGCTTTGAATCATATATGGAGTTGCCAAGTTGAATTGTTATGAGTTCAAGCTCACAGATATTTGTTGTCAGATATTTGAGAAAAAACGTGGCAAGAAATTATAAATTATAAATGTATTTGTAATCCTTCGAAACACATCATTTATTGATTTAACAATGCGGAATGAGTCTCACTGACCTCCAGGATGTAGAGAGCATTTCCTTTTCATGGTTACATCTCCTGGTACACCTCTAAGCGTATTGGTTGCGCTTTCAGAGATCACAAGTAATCGTATCAAAGCTGGAATAATTAGAACTTTGAGCACATCTCTCTGGGGAAATCCTGCGTGAGGCCAAGGTTACGACTTCAGCCTCGTCAGGGGCCACTGCTCTCTCCAGAGGAAAACAGAGTGCTTCTCCTGATGATCATGTGGGGGCAGCTTTACAGCAATCACTATCCTGCATACACACCTCCACACAAACACTATACTGCATACACACCTCCACACAAACACTATCCTGCATACACACCTACATATGCACCTACACACAAATTCAAATACACACGCAGCTATACATACACCTACATACGTATGGAAGTAAATCTGTTCCATCTGATTTAGAAATAAAAAATCCATTGAATTTTTCAGCACCAAATAATTATGCATTCAAATGCTGGATCTGAATTTTTTGCCTCTGATTTTAGGTGGTTGAAACTTTTTTTACTTTTTTCAATGGTTACGAATTCAGAATGAAACCTTCATATCTTAAAATATTCAATACACATATTCAAGTTTCCTCAATTTAACTGGCCAAAATTCTTTGCTTTGTTGTACATGGTGCATACATAAACACAGTTAAAGAACATAAAAAAAAGTAAGAATAACAACCAAAAAAAAAAGAATTGTCTGTCTTTTGCAGAGTCCGTAATTAAATCAAATTACGGCGGTTCCAGGTATCAATGCTAATATGTTTTGCTCTTCATCCCACACCCTCCAGAATCCACTGGAAGTTTGAGATGTGTGGGGTTCTATATTACCAGAGTTACATGTATTTGAAAAACGCAGGGGGGTAAAAATGACCCCCATGGCGTTTTCTTTGTGTTCAAATAAATAAATAAAAACAAGATATTGTGTGCATAGTTTGCTTTAACCTGTTAAGCCCGAGAGACCCCGGTAACGGGGCACTGCCGCAACATCTTGCAGGAAACAGTGTATGAGGGCATGTTCATTTAATAAACTATGAATGTTTTATATCCATGTAACGGGAAGAAACTCATCCAACTGATCATTTTTTTTTTTTTTGTTAAAAGAAAACCCACAATGCTAACACTGAGCCTCTGAATTAGCAACGAGCGAAAAATGCTAACAGATTACTGCACCGAAAATCACTCACAAAACCTTATTATTTATCTTTTCTCCACATCCATGACATCGATTCACATCGTGAGGTGACACAGAATCGATGGGTACCCTCATTATCACTGAATTATACGAATTTGCGACGTTATAAACAAAAACAGACATCAAAACAGGTGACGCTAGGTAGCTAAAAATGCTAACATTCTTACCTTGGCTCTGTAGTCTCTCCAAAGTGGTCTTCAATGGCATTAAAACGATCCGTTTCTAGATGTCAGAGCTAGAATGTAGCTTCACTCTAATGCAAAATTACATGCGCAAAGCCCTCACCTTTTTGTTTCACAATGAGTGTGTGTGGGGGACTCCCCCTTCGATTATATTGGCTCTAACGGTCAGAAAGAGGTGTCAACCATCAAAATCGACCAATGGGTTCCAGAGATATGAAAAAGAAAAATGTCCACCCAAATCACCTCAGAGGTGGAGTGTTTTTGGCTAAACCTCTCTAAAAAGGTCACATGTCACTTGTTTTGCATCAATATTGATAGAGGGTACTTATTATATGTTGTACTTTGGATTCCTAAAGCTTTTAGTCTACCTTACCATCATCCAAGGGTAGTTTTCACTATAAGTAAAAAACAATTTTTGGACGGACACTATAATTTACAGTTTTTTACTATTTAAAATCTGAATTTTCTTTAAAATAAAAAACATCTATATTGATTCTGACTTTTCAACATCCAACTCACAGGTTTATCATTACTTTGAGAAAAAAGATTATTAATTTAACCAATTTAGAAGGGAAGATATGGTCATTTCTTCTGGGAATGTCATTTTCGAGCCTGACACCTGAAAAACAGGCTCAGGGCTTAACAGGTTAATGTAATGCATACAATCTATAGAGTGGCTGAAGGCAAGTGTCAGTGGGAGTCCCGGGCCTTGATAATAAAACAAGGCCTGGAGGGAGGGCAGATTGCAGCCGATCACCCGCTCTGCAGAGCAGATGACACGCTGCAGCCCTGCTCCTTGGCTGTAGCTGCAGCTTACCAGATGGTGATGAAGGAGGTGAGGATGGACTCCATCATGGAGTTGTAGAAGTTCACCATCATCATCTTAGGCAGGAAGAACATCCTCTGTGGGCTTTTTTGATGAGGGAGCAAATGTTCTGCTCCCACTTGAGGTCCTGGCTGATGATGGTGCCTAGGAAGCGGAACGACTCCACAGCAGTGACTGGGGAGTCACACAGAGTGTGGGGGTGGGTGGGGATGCGTTCTTCCTAAAATCCACAACCATCTCCACTATCTTAAAGGTCACCTATTATGCAAAATGCACTTTTTGATGTATTTTATACATTAATATGTGTCCCCGGTGTGTAAGGAGACTCACAAAATGTCAGAAAATAAAACCCTCTCTCTTTTCCTCCTTACCCAAATCTCAAAAAACGGGGGAACAACGGAGCTGATCCAGATTTGCTGGGGTCATGACGACATTACTCAAATGTGGGCTGGCTTTACGCCCACAGCCCTAACCAAACCACAATACCAAGTTAAAGCTCACCTATTATGCTATATTTGAACAATATATTATAGGGCCATATCTATACAAAACATGTCTCTGAAGTGTTTTGCTCAAAATACCAAACAGATCACCCATACCCCTCTATGTCAGCCCTGTTACTAAAGTGCTGATTCTGGGTCTGGCCCTTTAAATGTAACCGGAGATGCTGCTGGCCACACCCCTTTGGAGCGTCCGTGTGCAGTGAGCTCTGTGAAGAGAAGGCTGTCTACCAGCAGAATCTTAGCTAAACGCTGCCATGATTAAACGCCATATTAGGTTCCAAACGACATCAAGGATTGTTTCTGAAACAGTATGGAGCTCAAACGTTTCAGTTCTAGTGACATCCCAATTGTCAATTATCAATATAATAAACTAAGATGTACATTATTTCCCTTTGGGTTGTAGTATATGTCTACATAAAATGGAAATCCTTGAGTAAAGCATAGAACCCTTTGATTTAGTTGAATAATTGTTTCTACTTTCAATTTCACTACTGCCCGAATTTGTATCACCCACTAGAGGTGAGTGCAGTGATCAGACCTTCTGAGGACAGGCACTTCATGTTGAGTAGAGCCACAAGTGGAAATGAAAGTCAGCTCCAGCAAAAGGCAATTTCATTTCACCATAGTTTTGAGAATGTCAAGCTAAGCCAAACGCTCTGTCCTCAACACTTCATACACTTAACACTTTGGTGCAAAATAGACTTCTGGTTCACACAAGACAGCTCCCATCCTTCATATTGCATAAAGTGTGTGTTGCTAACAAGATGAGAACACTGGACTACAGCCAGGAGTAGCTCTCATCATGAGAGCATGTTGGTTTAACTCCAAGACTCAGGAGACACTGTACAATACTGAAGTTTGCCAGTAAAGTGCACATACCTTGCTGCTGTCCCATTTATATGTTAAAGGTCTCCTATCATGCACAATGCACTTTTTAATGTATTTTATACATAAATATGTGTCCCCGGTGTGTAAGGGAACTCAAAGTGTCAGAAAATAAAACCCTTGCTCTTTTCCTCCGTACCCACATCTCTAAAAACGGGGGTACAACGGAGCTGACCAGATTTGCTGCAGTCATGACGACATTACTAAAATGTGGGCTGGCTTTACGCCTGTGGCCCTTTCAGAAACGTCGCTGTATCAGAAACAATGCGCGACGTGTTTTGGAAGTAATATGGTCTGTGTTTATATTAGCAAGAGAGAGAGTATGTGTACAAAAGCAGGAAATAAAAAAAGGAACTCACCTTGTGGAAAACCCGCGAGAGAGAGAAAACATTTGAGCTCCATACTGTTTCAGAAATAATCCTTGATGTGGTTTTGAACAGGATATGCCGTTTAATCTCCGCAGCATTTAGCTGGGAATCTGCTTCTCTGCAGCTTTCTGCACACATGAAGCTCTGCTCCAAAGGGGGCGTGGCCCCGTAGCTACTGACCCAGAATCAGCACTTCACTAACAGGGCTGACATAGAGGGGTATGAGGCATGCTACAATGGGTGATTTGTTTGGTATTTTGAGCAAAACACTTCATAGACATGTTTTTATATATTTGTATATATCTAAGACCTATAATATATGCCTAAACATAGTATAATAGGAGACCTTTAACCTGTTAAGCCCTGAGCCTGTTTTTCAGGTCTCAGGCTCGAAAATGACATTCCCAGAACAAATGACCATATCTTCCCTTCTAAAAGGGTTAAATTAATAATCTTTTTTCTCAAAGTAATGATAAACCTGTGAGTTGGATGTAGAAAAGTCAGAATCAATATAGATGTTTTTTATTTTAAAGAAAATTCAGATTTTACATAGTAAAAAACTGTAAATTATAGTGTCCGTCTTATACTACTTATAGTGAAAACTACCCTTGGATGATGGTAAGGTAGACTAAAAGCTTTAGGAATCCAAAGTACAACATATAATAAGTACCCTGTATCAAGATTGATGCAAAACAAGTGACATTTGACCTCTTTAGAGAGATTTAGCAAAAATAAACCACTTCTGGGGTCATTTGGGTGGATTTTCCATATCTCTGGCCTCCCTTGCTGGATTTTGATGGTTGACACCTCTTTCTGACCGTTAGAGCCAATATAATCGAAGGGGGAGTCTATGGGCTCAGAACAGTCTCATAATACACACATGCACACAGAAGGATTTACACATGTATTTCATGATCCGCAAAAGGATTCACACTTGTATTTCCGGATCCACACTTGTATTTTTCAATGCACACAC
This sequence comes from Trematomus bernacchii, assembly GCF_902827165.1. Lineage (NCBI taxonomy): Eukaryota > Metazoa > Chordata > Actinopteri > Perciformes > Nototheniidae > Trematomus > Trematomus bernacchii. Next base: position 306,969 of record NW_022987643.1, read on the forward strand.
AAATGTGTTCCGTTTCATATACATGTAAATAAAATCCAAATACAGAAAAAAGTTTTACATATGTATTTTTGATCCACACATATTTGTTTTCCGTTTAAATCCCCTGAATCTGCAAACACAAACCGCTTTCTGTGCATGGATCGCTGTGCATTCGTGTGTGGGTTTTTTGAGACTCCCCTGACGGTCACCCGATTCGTACTTGTAATTTTTTCTATCTATAGCCAATCAGATGTCTCCTTCATTCTAAGCCAATCACATGAGCGCGTCCCCACGAGGGTATGATTTATTGCGTTCATGACACTTCATATAAGCATTTTGCGCTGTCCGGAGAAGGGTTTCCGCGGACAGAATTTATTTTACCGGACAAATTTGAAACTTACCGGTCATGTTTCAATAATAATAATAATAAGAAGAAGAATTGTGTAGCAGAGTTTCCATTAGCAGTTAATTACCGGACTATGACCGGATATGGCTAATAACACGGGAGTAAGGATCATCTTTTTTCGATCCGGAAATACAAGTGTGACTCCTTTTGCGGATCATGAAATACAAGTATGAATCCTTATGTGTGCATGTGTGCATTATGAGACTGTTCTGAGCCCATAGGAGTCCCCCACACACACTCATTGTGAAACGAAAAGGTGGGGGCTTTGCGCGTGTAATTTTGCATCAGAGTGAACCTATACTCTAGCTCTGACATCTGGAAACGGAAAAGCAGTTTTAATGCTTATGGATTATCAGAAATCATTTCAAAGGGACACAGACACATTGGATTAACCTATGGATTAACTTCAGCAGCGTTTTTATCGTTTTAATGCCATTGAAGACCACTTTGGAGAGACTACAGAGCCAAGGTAAAAATGTTATCATTTTTAGCTACCTAGCGTCACCTGTTTTGATGTCCGTTTTTGCTTATAACGTCGCAAATTCGTATAATTCAGTGATAATGTGGGTACCCATCGATTCTGTGTCACCTCACGATGTGAAACGATGTCATGGATGTAGAGAAGAGATAAATAATAAGGTTTTGTGAGTGATTTTCGGTGCAGTAAGGTGTTAGCATTTTTCGCTCGTTGCTAATTCAGAGGCTCAGTGTGCATTGTGGGTTTTCTTTTGAAAAAAAAAAAAAAAGATCAGTTAGATGAGTTTCTTCCCGTTACATGGATATAAAACATTCATAGTTTTATTAAATGAACATGCCCTCAGACACTGTTTCCTGCAAGATGTTGCGGCAGTGCCCCGTTACCGGGGTCTCTCGGGCTTAACAGGTTAATAATTGCACTTGAAAGTGCCCAACTTGAGGCAAATGCATTGGTACAAAAGCAATTTGTAAGATAAAATAAAAACTAGAAAGTAGGGCTGTCAGTCGATTAAAATATTTAATCGCGATTAATTGCATGATGTCCATAGTTAGTCGCGATTAATCGCAAAGTAATCGCACATTTTGTATCTGTTCTAAATGTACCGTAGAGGAATATTTTTCAAGTCTTTAATACTCTTATCAACATATGAGTGGACAAATATGCTTTATGCAAATGTTTGTTTATTATCATTGGAACAATAGCGGCTGTGGCTCAGTGAGTGCTGGACTTTGAATCAGGGGATAGCAAGTTTGAGTCCCTGGGCAAGACACTTCACCCCAAATTGCTCCTGTGGGGATTGTCCACAGTACTGAATGTATGTAAGTCGCTTTGGATAAAAGCGTCTAACAAATGACATGTAATAATGTAACAATGACAAATATTCTCCTGAATATTCTCAACACAACAACCTCTGAACAATGACAAATATTCTCCTGAATATTTTCAATACTGGAACCTCTCTCTCTCTCTCTCTTACACTCTCTCCCAACCCTGTGTACTTCTTTGCACTAAGCCAGTTGCTCAAACAGACAAGCCTGTTTACAGTTGTCGGCGAAATGCCGCTCCTCTGTCTTCATGTTCAGTCAAAGCATGAGACTGAAGTTCCCACTGTGGGTCAAAATAATGCGCTGTGATGTGCAGTCGACACGTTGGATGCGATCCGAATTATCTAACGCAGCCCCTCGTCCTCCACAATGTTAAGCTGTAGCCACCCATTTAGCTATCGCTGTTGTTGTCCAGGCGTGTCCCCGACAAATGCTCAAGCGTGGTCTGCCGCAAGCGAGCGGCAGGAGCGGGGCTGTCGGCATCAGCTGTGAGCTTGGCTTGCTGTTTAAAACACCTTTTTTTGTATCCATATCTCTCGCTAGAATCTCCCACCATCCAACTAACAACAACAACGTCAAGCCTTTGGGCTCTGAAACTACGGGGCGGGCCGAGGACAAATACACATTAACCGCACGTTAAAATAATTAGTGGCGTTAAAAAATGTTTGCGTTAACGCGTTATTAACGCGTTAACTTGACAGCCCTACTAGAAAGACAAAGTCTTTCCTGTCATGTGTGGTCTCTTAGCCTCTTTCCAATTGATTGAATACTGGAAGAAAGCGACCTATTAGAGCCGTAGTAATAATGACGAGAGCAAAGCAGGATGTCTGGTGATGTATTATAGCAGGGATGGGCAACTTGGATGGTGGTGGGGGCCACATAATTTATGTACTGGCCACCAGGGGGCCGCAGAATCACTTGGAACACACACACACACAAATTCCATGTATTGTATGTAATTATTAACAAATATATTAAGTCTGACATCTTCATTGACATTTTACAATCTTTCAGGGAACATCCTTGTTGTGCACCGACATAAATGTTGAGATAGTCACATTTTATGTTATTTTATGGTTGTATTGTCTTCCACTTCCTGTTTTGTTTTGTTACTCACCGTTTACCTGTCATTCCAGGCTCCCTGATTGTCTACTTTTTGTGTGTCAGCCCCGCCCATGATTGTTTCCACCTGTGTCTTGTTGTCGTGTGTTTAAATTCCCCAGTCTCCCAGGCCCTTTCTCATTTCATCAATTCCCCCTCCTCGACTCCTCGGTCCTCCGGTAGTGACCCGGAAATGAATTTTAGCGTGCCATGTTGAAGGACATCTAATTTCTCTAAATGCACTTCGAGGACCGAGCATCGAGCGTTGAGGAGGCTCTCTGGAGGAGCTCTAACCGAGGATACACTGATGGGTCCTCCGCGGTCCTCCACGGCTCCTTCGTGGATGCATTTCCGGGAACAGAGATGTTTCAAAGAGTCGTGACGCACGGCCGGACTTATCTCAGCCAATGACAGCTCTGCATGCATCCCCTGGATATTATTTTATGAACTGCTTTCATCGCGACGCGATCTTTACAGTGAGAACAGCTGTGAGGTCCGTGCAGAAAGCAGAGCAGTGTGTAAAATATATATCACTCAGTATAACAGGCCTACTCTCTTTATTTGCTTTAGTTTAGTAGATATCTACAAACAAAGTCGATATTTTTCTAAAACCATTTAGTGCTTCACATAATAAAATACACAACGGCTGTAGCCTGATGATATGCTTTAGGAGCTGTAGGTGCGTGTGTGTGGTGTAGGTGTGTGTGGTACAGTGTGTGCATAGATGCAGCGGACAGACAGGTCTCAGTTGGTTTGGTGTCCTCTGCTTACTTGTAACGGGCCGTCTCCACAGCAGCGTTAAAAAAATCTTGAAACGCTTCTGTCCATTCACTTTGAATGGGGTGACGTCACTTTCCCTCACTTTTCGCCGAAATGCATTGTGGGCAGGCGAGCGGAGATTTTGAGGATTTTGAGGATTCAAAGTTGAACAATGTTCAACTTTTGAAGCTGAGGTGGAAGCGGCAGCCAATCAAATCCCGTGTACGCAAATCTGACCGTTCAAGCTCTAGCCAATCAAACGGCGTGTATGCTGGGAGAAACATACCGCAGGTCATTTCCTCATATTCCAAAAAATGGAGGAGAAATTAGCGGTAGCGAATCAATCACCCGGTGCTTTATGACCAGACCTACCGGGATATAAACCGGAGGAGCCAGGCATGGAGGGAGGTGGCAGAGACAGTGGTATGTTTTCGCCTGTTTTGGGGAGTTTATATCCAGTTTACTATGGGCTTTTTTGCTTCGTATGTCGCGGGCGGGAGATTCATGTGATTGGTTGATCGCAAAAAAATCCCCAAGCCTCAGATACGCCCACCTCCAAGATTTTTTTAACGCTGCTGTGGAGACGGTCCGTAATACTTGTAAATAAAACTTTTGGCCCGTAATTTATTTTCCTCATTGTAGCGACCAGAGAGGGGAGAGGGGGGGGTATATCCAGTCTCTGATAGTGTTACGTTATTATGAGAGTGCTCTGTTTGATTCTGAAATTGTATATATTTATATAAATATATACGTGTGTGTGTGCGTGTGTGTGTGTGTGTGTGTGTGTGTGTGTGTGTGTGTGTGTGTTGTTGGAGTAGAATACCTCTGCTACGCGCCGTTCGTTGGATGAGGCTGGATCTCTATTAAATTAAGAAAGGAATTGAAAACACCGGAATCAAAGTTATAACAAATTATCTGAGTTTACTTCTAGTAGGAAACCAAACACATATACAAGTTATACAGAGTACTCCGGGTACTCCGGACTTTTAGATTTGTGATGCGATGCGGACAAATGCGTCAGGACCCGCCAACTCATCAAACCAAAAAGAAATTGGACTTCAGGTTTGTGATGCGATACGGACACAGTTCTCAGGACCTGCCACTCACCAAACCCAAAAGCATTTTTACACACACAAACATCAGTATTTCTATCTGTCCTTGGGGCGGAGATTTGTCGATTCTTCCTTCCCACTTTTCTCCCAAGCGAATTAGAGAGCCCCTGGGGAGGAGCTGTTTAAACTGACCACCTCCCCCAAGTGCCCTGACTGGCTGGATTCGCTTCTGGCCGAGGTCAATCAGAGTTTCGAACAGAGTGAGACCCCAAACCACACTAGGTCAAAAGTCAATGTTTATCTTTACCTTATCTTACTCTACATTCCTTCCCAGCGGATATTTTCACCTAAACCATTCTCCCACAGACATTTAAACTTTTCCTCACCTATTTAACGATGTGTCTTTAACGACTTAATGACCGCATCTGGCTCTTAGTGGTGATAAGAAGCAATGTAATGTTGTCTTTAACGACCTTAATGACGACATCTGCTTTTAGGGGTGAGCCCAGGCCAGGTTGGTGTATGAAACACAGAATCTCTGAGTCAGTGAGTTTGAAAGTGAGAATAACATTCCTATTCTATATATAATTACCCAAACCGTTGTGATTACATAAAACAGTTCAAACAATACATGTTTACTTCAATACAGTGTAGAATCATATCTTCTTACTTCAGTGTGTGTGTGTGTGTGTGCATCTGTAGCCTGTTATTGTCTTATTATACCGCACTGTGAATGAATTCAAAGTAAATATATAAGTCATCATGAACACATCTGTCCATCAGACAGAGGGCTGCTGTGCCTCCTGTCATCATCAATGGACGTCTCTTTAAAATGACCGCTCAGAGGAGAGGAGTTCTCATTTCTCTAACCGCCTGCTGCTTCCCCTCCTCTTTCCTCGGCTCCCCTCCTCGGCTCCTCCGCTCGCATCTCCTGTGGGCGGGACTAAGTCTCGAGGATAGGAGTCGAGGAGGGGAATCGAGGAGGGGAGTTAGTGAAATGAGAAAGGGCCCCAGTGTTCCTTGTCTTGTCTCATGCCTAGGTCAGATCTATGTCTTGTCTCATGCCTAGGTCAGATCTATGGTATCAAAACCACCTTGATACCAAGATGTTTTTGTTTCTCACTATGTGAGCGATTTTCTTTTGTTCACCTTTTGTCATCTCATCTAGAGATTAGATAGTGTTTATTTCTGTTCATCAATTTGAAAATAAAGTATCTTACAAATACTTTACCTCTGTCTCCTGGGTCGTGCAATTGGGTCCTATACCCTGAGTATCTGAGTTCGTAACAATCCTCTAATAAGCTCACTAAACAAATATCAGTTCACAGAAATTGTATTTAATTTTTACAAGTGGCATGTTTGTATTGAACAGCTTATTTAACAGTGGAATTAAACTATTGGAAAGCAAGGAAAATGCGTGTGCATTGAGATTAACCATTAAGATGACATAAACATGAAGTAATGAACACTAACCCAGACATTAGTTGTCTAACTTGAACCTAAGACACTTGTAGCCTGTCTCTGCATTCCCCTTATACCACAATAAGGGGAATGTCAACACAGACACCTGTCAACCCGCACTCTGCTGTTCCTCAGCGCCGCTCCCCCTCCCTCCTGCTGAAATTATGAATGAAAAGCGTATAGTAATCATAGAAAACACGGCAGGGTCCGTGTCAGTTTGTTTTCATCTGATTTCAAATAAACAAAGTCTTGGTTTTTAGAATATTAAACTTGTTGCCAAATTCAGATGATAAATACAACTTTTAAGCTTGTTAAGGCATGATTACAAGTGGTAACTTAACGTCACAGCAGGCATAACAACAGCCGGTGTTTCTTGTGAGTGTTTCCCCGGGAAACAAACACAATACGCACAAACGCGGCACAGATTATTTTTTGCGGTATTTGGCTGCCGAACGAAATCATGTACGCAGCTCGCGACGTAACTAGGAGTCTAGTGGACGGTATCAGTACTACAAGTAAAAAATAAATAAATAATATTTTTATTTATTTTTATTAATTACGTTGTTCAGTGGCGTCGCCTGGCCTGGGCATTCGGGGCTTTAGCTAAAGGACTCTCTGAGTGTTTAGATAGTTAACTTTGCATTCACACCTAATAGTCTGCTTCTTTGGTGCGCACCAGACCACAGTTTGTTACATTGTTTCATTTTTCAGAAGGTTCGGTTTGCGTTCACACGGGCAAAACTCAAACGGACTATAAACTTTAAACACAAGTCATGTGCACGGAAATGCTGTTCAACCATTGGTCAGACATTAAGGGGGTAAAAACGCAAATCCCGGCAATTTCTACCGGAGCCTCCGCCATGGAGCATCGGCACTTTCGGCAGGTTATTCTCATGCTGCTGTTAATCTGGAGATCAACAGACACCAGCGGCCCGCGCATATGATTATATAATCAGACAACGTCCGTTAAAAAACATTATAACACATATAATGAGAGACGTTCTGCAGTAAGGAGGGGCGTTTCACCGACGACAGGTGTTCTTAATTGTATGTAGTTGATGGAGCATTTTTACTTTACACAACACTGTTCAACACTTAATTCTGCTTCACTCTTTAACTAAACAACCGCGGATGTCTTGAAAGACTCTTTCGCTAAAGAATTTTGAAGACATCCGCGTTCTTGTGACACGTAAATACTACGCTTCCTATGTTTTGGTGTTCCGAGACCACCTATTTTAGCGGACCAGAGTCCGGTTGTTTAGTTCACTTAAGAGGGCTCGGACTGTGTTCACACCGACCCAACTGAACCGCACCAAGCAGCTAAACGCACCAGGGTTCGATTCAACCGGACTATAAAAGGCTGGTGTGAATGCACGTTATCTCAGTGGGTCTCAAACGGTTTGGTCACAAATTATTCAAAAGATTATTTCCGCGGCACACCTTCATATGATCATTATAGTTATAAAAAAAATAAGAGAATAAAGGAAAAACAGTTATGAAATACTATATGGCAGTAAAACAAGAATAGAGTTTAAAAGGGGAGTGATTTGTAAAATATCCATAAAGAAAAAGTACATCTGTTTACAGTTCTGTTTCATATGGGTGCTGAGAGAGGTATCCATAGATCTCTTCATTTTGCAATTAAAAGTGCACCAGATTGATGCTTTTAACTTCAATATTTAAAAAAAAAATCTTCCCGGGGGAACATCCCCCCGGACCCCCCTAGAGGAGGTGAGGTCCGCCCCCCACTCAAAAGAATATCACTTTACCCCTGCCTATATGCAGTGAGCTGATTATCGAGCCTTCATTGTAACGGTACGTCCACACAGCAGCGTTAAAAAAATCTTGGAGGTGGGCGTATCTGAAGCTTGGGGATTTTTTGCGAGCAACGCGACCAACAACCAATCACATGAATCTCCCGCCCCCGACATACAAAGCAAAAAAGCCCAAAGTAAACTGGATATAAACTCCCCAAACAGGCGAAAACCTACCACTGTCTCTGCCACCTCCCTCCATGCCTGGCTCCTCCGGTTTATATCCCGGTAGGTAAATAGGGACTGGTCATAAAGCACCGGGTGATTCCCTACCGCTATAATTAATTTCTCCTCCATTTTTTGGAATATGAGGAAATGACCTGCGGTATGTCTCTCCCAGCATACACGCGGTTTGATTGGCTAGCGCTTGTACTGTCAGATTTGCATTCACAGGATTTGATTGGCTGACGCTTCCACCTCAGCTTCAAAAGTTGAACATTGCTCAACTTTTGAAGCCTGAGATGCCTGGAAATCTCCGCTTTGCTTCCCACAATGCAGTTCGGCGAAAAGTGAGGCAAAGTGACGTCACCCCATTCAAAGTGAATGGGCAGAAGCGTTGGAAGATTTTTTTAACGCTGCTGTGTGGACGGGCCATAACAAATAAGATTGGCTGCAAAGTTTTCCAGGTCGGATGCGTCAGACTAAAAACAAGGCTTTCAAAGGAGGTATAATTTAATTTTGGTTTAGTATTGATAGGTAAACTTGAGTCAAAGATGGCTGCAACTCCACCTCCTCAGCCTGTGCCTCGAGCAATATGAGTATTGATATGGCTGGGTGGAGTGGCTTCATTTATGCTGACCTATTCTTCATGTCTCAACCAAGTTTCAGTGAGACAGCATATATCAATATTATCCACATTTAATCTTCCTGTTTTGTTGCACTGTAGGAGTTGTTACATTTACTTTTATTAGGTTATTATGTATGACACCTCTATTAGGTTTTAATTGTCCTTGGGCAGACACACACACACCGTTAATATTGGGTATTTTATTGGAGAGAGCGCAGAGAAGCGTGTAAGACTGCGACTCCGCCTCCTGGTCTCAACTCTAGTTTGTCATGAATTAAGTCCACAAAGCTCTGAAATGTTTGCCGAAATTAGATCTGTACCTTCCAGAGTAGAATGAATGCTGTCTCTTAATCAGATCAGGTTTTCCCCAGAAGGCTGTCCAATTATTTACGAAGCCCACATCGTTTGCTGGGCACCACCAAGACAACCAGCGCTGAAATGATGACATGCGGCTATACATGTCGTCATTGATCAGATTGGGGAGGGGACCAGAGAAAATGATGGTGTCCGACATTGTTTTAGCATATCTACACACCGACGCCACATTAACTTTGGTGCATTCTGATTGGCGTAAACGAACATCATTACCACCGACGTGAAAAACAATCCTACTGTATTTACGTTTATTCTTAGCCAGCAGTTTAAGATGCGCCTCAACGTCGCCCGCTCTGGCCCCCAGAATGCATGTGACTGTGGAGGCTTTCGTCTCTAAATTCACATGTCTCATAATAGAGCTACCAATAACCAGAGTTGGCTTCTCAGCGGGTGTCTCGCTGAGTTGGGAAAATCTGTTAGATAAGTGAATGGGTTGGTGGGGACCTGCGGGTCTCGCGTTATGCCCCTTCTGAACAGTCACCCAGTCTCCCGGCTGCTCGGGAGTTGCCGGGGGACGGCTAGTAAGAGCTACCTCTTGCCGGTCCACACCGACTAACATGGGTTTTACTGTAGCTGAGTTACTTTCTAAAATGTGGAGCCGTACTTCTATGGCTATGATTCCCGCCTCCAACCTAGCAACTGTACTACATTTAACACATGTAGGCCTATCGGTACCAGTAAAGGAGGTAGGGAAGTAACCAAACATGAGACAGATAGAGCAGGACATAGCACCCGAGGGTGGGGAAGGAGCCATGGCTAGCTATCAAGCTATAGTAGCTACCGTTAGCAAACCCAAAAGGAGTGTAAGCAACTGTGGAGTTACAGTCGCTAAGAGAAGGAGAGTTGTGAGTGCTTAAGCTGTAGTAACGTGTGATTACAACGTCAGGTAGCTGCCGTGATCAAGAATTGTAAAACGATCGATTAAATTAAGATAATATAAAATTAAGATAATATAAGCTATCAGCAGCAGAACAGGCACACAGGATAGCCCGGAGGTGACAACAACAACCGGAAGTGACAACACGCTTACCGCAATAGTGAGGGTCCGTGTATATATATATATATGTATATATATAATATATGTATATATATATATATACATATCAATTTACGTTGTATGTCAAATTTGATAACACAAATATAAAAGACTATCTTTTTACATCTGACATACAAAATACATTTGTTATTAAAAAACTAAAACATAATAACAACAAATTGTTGTTAATAATTTAATTTCTGTAAGAAAAACATATTTTCATGCATTTTTAGATCGTTAATAACAAGCATTACAATGTCTAAAGAGATTCGCTGTGTATGAGACTCAATACTCGCTGGTTGTACATTTGCGGGCATCCAATTCGCTAGGTGGCGATGTTGCAAAACAACTAGGGTCTTAGGACTGCAGTCCTGAAACTGCAGTCTCCGACGCTGCAGCTTCATACTATTGCAATAGAGGGTGTTTCTCAATCGCGAGTACGCTTGCTTGGTAGCACATGTCTGCCGAGCATCTTGCTTCAGAAGCGAGTCAAGAATACTTCCTGACATTCGGAAAACAAAGAGAGGAACACGCTAGCAAGTGTGCAGGTGTGCGTCATATGAGAGGCCCCGCCTTACATCTTCCGCCACAGATTTGGGGAAATTGGTCCGTGCGCAAAGCATTGTGGGGATTTTAAGACCGCGAAGTCTACTCATGTGCACACTCGATATTTCTCCAAACGGAGTACGCCGGGCTCGGTAGATTTCCAAGTATGCTGGAGATTGGAACAGTACTTCGGCGGCACTCGATGACGTAGTATGCTTGAAGTAGTGGCTCTGAAGCAGCTTTACTCGCGATTGAGAAACACCCATGGTCTAGCTGCAGCCGCAGCAAGTACACGACACGCCCCCTACACGACACGCCCACCTGACACGACACTACGGTGGCTGAGAGACATTGATACCGTACATGGCAGATTAAAAACGAATTGCAAATGTTATTGTAGCATTTTAAGCAACTATTAGGCAAATTAATTAATAATCTAGTCTATCCGTGTGAGACACAACAGTATATGACTTTAAGCACAAATCATTTTGTCTAATTAATAAATTAAAACAAAAAGGGTGCTTAGTAAACTTTATTTTTTAGTACACATAAAATAGGTAATAATGAGATCTATTAATTATGTATGTCTAACTGCTACACATGTATTTCTACATAAATGTAAATATTTATGAACATCTAAATATAGTTGTTAAAGGTTTTAAGATATAAATAATCACATCATGGGGTCATTAAGGTTTCAAACAGGTTCATGTAAGGTAGGCCTACTATAACATGATCACATGAGCCTGTAGTTTGGTATGTTATTGATATGGGCTGGACACCCCTTCACAATGATCATCATTGACTTTTTTTAGACCAAATTTGGACGGCATGTATTATTACTTTATAAATTAAGAGTACTAGGGGTCTATTTAAAAAACCTTTGAAGGAATCGTCATGCATTCTGAATGTTTCTATACTTTAAAAACATCATGGCTCAAGATCCTGTTCTTGTTTAAGATTATTCATACTCATTTGTGAATTTAACATCCATATTCACTCCTCAAAACTGAAACAACTCCAACCTTTTTTTTTAAAGCATTGCAGGCCTAAAGCTCCACGTCAGTGACCTATATTTAATTTCTTCCATCAAACTTTAAAAATGGCAAACAGCATGTTTTTAAAGATTTAATCTTTTAAGAAACAAAATATCAACTTTGAACAGAAGGGTTTAAACACACGTTTTGAATGCAAATAAACTTGAAACATAAACCTATGCCCTTAATGGGCAGGCGCCATCCTACCTTAAAGAACTCATTATACCCTACTGTCCAACCCTAGTTGCGTTCCAAGAATGCACATTTGTTGGTTGTTCCTAGAGTCTCTAAAAGTACAATGGGAGCCAGAGCCTTTTCTTATCAAGCTTCAATTTTGTGGAATCAGCTTCCAGTTTGTGTTCGGGCGGCAGACAGCCTATCAGTTTTTAAGAGTACACTTAAGACCTTCCTTTTTGATAAAGCTTATAGTTGATAAAATAATCTAATAAGAGTGCATTGACGTAGACACGTTGTGGCTCTTCACCTATACATTTGAGTTCTTACTCTTTTTCCGTACTGATGGTATGTAATTTGGTGGTGTGTGTAGACGGTGGAAGCAGGGAGAGGCATACGTGCCTTGATCCCTGCCGAGTCGACGCACAACTGTTGATTGGTGTCAGTGCCAGAAACACTTTTTAGGAGCAATGCACTCATGGTATAGATGTAATTTGGTTGTGCATTGTGAATACTAAAGAAGACCATTAGGCACGTTCACACCAAGTACTTTGCAGTACTTAGTTCCGGCACTCAGTGCCCCGGCACTTTTTACCCCAGGGCACTAAGTACCAATCGCGTTCACACCGGAGTACTTTTCCCTGAGGGAAGATTACGCAAATGAGCCGCTGACGTCACTTCTTCTTCTTCTGCTTTGGCTTTACTGGCAGGCCACAAACCACTTAACGGCGAGTACAGTAGGTGGCGGTATGCACCTTAAAGTTGTTTGCAATCCGCTACAAAAACAAGAGAAGAAGAAGAAGAAAAACTTCCCGCGTATACTGCGACGCCCACCCACTCGCTGTACATTAGGCGTCTGTTGTTTACGTTCCGACCTCAGACATGATGGAGATGGAGTCACAAGTCAAAACGTTTTCATAGCGGCCGAGAACATCTAGCTAGCTCGATGTTATTAGCCAGCTCGGGGCTGGTGTTAGCCAGTTCAGCCTAGCATGGCTAGCTCGATCTACTGAGCAAATAAAAGTACATCTGAGACCACTATTGTGCAGATTAAAACCCCAGTGCATGTAGTTGATTTTACCTTCGTCGTGGTCGTCGTCGTCGTTGGCCACTGAATCCGCCGTTTGAGCGGCCTCCCACACCATCGTGCCCGAATCGAAGGTCGATGCTGTCCCGGAGAATAAAGGTCTGTGGCCTAGCAGAGCATCCAAGCGCTCGTACCATTTACTGGTCTTCCGGTCGTTACCACTCTTGTTATTATAGTCTTTAATTTTTTTGTAGTCCTGCCTGAGTTTCTTTATTTTTAGCCGGCATGCCGTGGCGCTGTGCACGATTCCCAGCTCGAGTAACTTTTTCGAACAACGCTCGAACATTTTGGAGTTGGGTACTGGCTTCAGTAGCATTCCCTGGGTCGCGTCCTCGGCGTAGATTTCCAGAAGCGCCGACACCTCCTCATCACTCCACCGCTCCGATGATTTATTGATGCTTGCAATAACTGCTTTCAAAACAAACTACTCTCCGTTGGTGCGCTGGGTTTATGTAGCGAGCAAATAAAATGGCGGCTCTACAAAACATTTCAGAGTTTTACGGGGCGCGGTTTGCAATTCGCCCAGCCAATCAGAACTGGGGCACTTTTTTCCCCCAGGAAAGTACGATCTCTCAGCAGGCACTAAAAATGGGGGTAAAAGTTCCCGAGATTAACCTGTTACGCACCGCCCCCCCCGGTACCGGGCGGATAAACGCGTCATTTGCAGAAAACAACGTCTAAGGAATCTAATATTTTATGAATGTTTTATATCCATGTAACGGGAAGAAACTCAGCTAACTGATCTTTTTAATTTTTTATTCCAAAAAAACCCCACAATGCTAACACTCAGCCTCTGAATTAGCCACAAGCGAAAAAATGTAACCTATCATGGCACCTAAACTCACTCATAACTCCCTTATTACTTATCCTAGATGCACAGCCAACCCATCGATTAGCATCTCCTGGAGACACAGAATCTGGGGGTGCCCACCTCAACACTCAGTGATAAACATTTGCGACGCTATAAACGAAAACGTACATCAAAACATGTGGCGCTAGGTAGCTACAAACGCTAACATGGCTTACCTTAGTCAAAACTGGTCTTCAATGGCATTAAAACAATAAAAAAACGATGCTGCAGTTAATCCATAGGTTAATCCAATGTGTCTGTGTCCTCTTTGAAATGATTTCTGATAATCCATAAGCAATAAAACTGCTTTTTCGTTTCCAGATGTCAGAGCGAGAGATCGCTTCACTCTGGTACAAACCTCCATGATGGACAGAGGCGTGTATTCCTGTGGTGCATGGTTGTGCATCTTGGTGGAATGAGTCTTTCACTGGAGTAATTTCACTGGAGTAATTTCTTTGCCGTCTGACACCACCATCAGGGAGTCCCCCCAATATATATTTAGTTTGAAGACTTTTAAAATACACATATCTTCAAGTGAAAACGTTGAATATGCCCTTTATTGTCTTATGAATTATTACACTCTAGGGAAACTAGATGATAACAGAGTTTCAGATAGCTGAAACATCTGGAAATTGTTTTCTCTTTTTGTGCTGAAGATGAGTTAAAGGTCCCATGTCATGCGTTTCCGGTTATTACACGTCCCCTTGTGTGTTATGAAGGTTTTTATGCATGTAAAATGCATGTAAAACGGTCTGCAAAGTCACAAACCATCAAAGTACACCCTGTAGTGAGTACAACTCTAACACAGAAAATACCTGTCTATGCTGCCCCAGAACGCCTCGTTGGAGATTTCTTGTTTTCTTCCTGAGTATGGTGATGTGCCCATACCCAAATGGACCCATTGGTCCAAATGGACCAATCCAAAATGGACCAATCCGCGGTCTTCCTCACACACACACACACTCAATCTTTTCTCAGCTGCAGTTCCGCCGATTTCTCCTCCCTGAGACGGCGGGACGCGGTGAGGCTGTGAGTCTGTGTGTGAGCACACACACAAACTCCCAGCCAGGCTGCGGGTGTGTCTGTGTGTTCGGTTCGGGCTGGGTTTCGCTGTGTCTCGCTGTCTCGCAGACGCCCACTGGGCTCACAGGGAAGGGGGGGGGGCAGGAGCTCCAACAAGCCGTTTAGGACAGACAGTGAATACACATACTATACAGAGATGCTGTATGAGAAACCAATGAGTTTGGAAAATTGCACAATATAAATCTATTTTAGTATACCTCAACAATGGAATTATGATCAGTAGAAATGGCCATGACATGGGACCTTTAAGTTCTTCTTGCCGAAATCCGGCAAATCCTTCTTAACTCTTAGATAGCTGAAACCATTTTGCTATCACACTCATTTGTAGCTGCGAATGATATTGTGCAAGGTGTGGATCCCAGTGTAGAGATGCCAAGCCAGGCTGATTTGTGTCAGGCAGTGGGAGGACGGACAACATTATGTTATAGAAGTGCTTACAGTTCCCCACCAGAAAATGTGCTTAGAAACCAAGAC
This sequence comes from Trematomus bernacchii, assembly GCF_902827165.1. NCBI lineage: Eukaryota > Metazoa > Chordata > Actinopteri > Perciformes > Nototheniidae > Trematomus > Trematomus bernacchii. The sequence goes on from NW_022987643.1 coordinate 322,292, forward strand.
AGTTATCTGCTGTCGCCTATTTAGTATTTTCAACTTCACTCTCAACAGATCGTTTATAAGTGTGGCAGCACAGTTGAGGAACTGGTCCAAACTCATCTCTCTAACGCCCTGTGGGAGGGAATGTTGAATCTCAAGAGTCAGCAATAGTGTCTGTGACGTCACCCATAGCTTTCTGATGAGCCTAATGTGAAGCTCAATGTGAGTGGCCATCTTGGCACGGTCAACACCACCTGACTCCCGGCTAATCCAAAAATGGGAAGAGGAGCAGACTCTGGAGCAGGTCTATGATGGCACCCACCTGTCACTCAAGGCGGAAACACATTTTCCATAATGTTCCATAAAGTCCTAGAATATTTATTATTTTTTTTTTTGTTATCAATTATCACGGTGGAACCAAAAGTATTTACCTAAAAAATAAGTGAAATCCTTCCTTGCTTTTTCACAGTGCACACACTCTTGCATCTGCTTTCATGTTTCTGCCGAAAAGGAAATCTTGGCAGACTGTGACTGGCAGCTGGCTGAGCCAATGTCCAACTACGAGGACCTTTAACCTGTTAAACCCCATGCCCCGCTGAACTGTCCAGTCTCCTGCATGAGAGAAACAAGGCCTGGGCAAAGGCTAGGAAATCAGGCTCAGAGGTAGAATGGCTGCGTTTTAGGCAGCTAAGAAATAGCTTCACTTCACATGTCAAAAGTGCTAAGTCGAAGTACTATTTGTCAGTTACTACAGAAAACCTAAATAATCCTAGGAAATTTTGGAAAGCCATAAAATCGATATCCACCGGTGAGATCCGAAATGAGCTACCTCCGTGCATTACCACAACATCTGGCTCTATATCGGACAGGGCCACCATGTTAAATTGCTTTAATGAGCATTTTGTGTCCTGTGGCTCTCTGTTTGATTCTGTGACTAACTCTGCTTCTGTGAACACCACAGTCTGTGACTCTGAACAATGTGGTCTGGAAAACCCTTTCAGTTTTACTCCTTTTACTGTAAATGTTGTTCATGAAGCATTATCTAAGTTAGATCCTAAGAAACCGGCCGGCCCGGACAACGTCTAACCTTTCTTTTTAAAGATAGCTGCAGATTTTATTGCTCCACCTCTCACTTCTCTTTTTAACCTCTCCCTCAGCACAAATACAATTCCAAAAGTATGGAAGTCAGCGTATGTCCTGCCACTACTAAAAGGAGGGGAGGCAACTGTTTTAAATAACTATAGGCCAATCTCGAAATTGTCAGTTCTGGCTAAGGTGCTCGAACGCCTAGTGAGTGAACAAGTAAAGGAGTTTTTATGTAAAAATAATATCCTGTCTAAACATCAGTCAGGCTTCAGAAAGCAACATAGCACCATCACTGCCACAATGAAAGTGGTGAATGACATTACGAGTATTTTAGATAATAAGCAGAGCTGTGCAGCTCTATTTATTGACCTTTCCAAAGCGTTCGATACCGTCGATCATCGCATCTTAAAGCAGAGGCTACTCAGTATTGGCATATCCAGCCATGCAGTGGGGTGGTTTGTGAACTACCTCTCTGAAAGGTCCCAATGTGTTCACTTTGATGGGCTGTCTTCTGAGTGGTTGAACATTGCTAATGGTGTTCCTCAAGGTTCTGTTTTAGGTCCACTTTTATTCTCCATCTACATCAATAGTTTAGGTGAAAATGTGGATGAAGCTACTTTACATTTTTATGCGGATGATACCGTGATGTACTGTGCAGGTCCCTCCATTAAGGAGGCGGTTGTTAAATTACAAGCTGTTTTTAACATTATTCAGACTCAGCTCTCTGAACTAAAGCTTCTTTTAAATGTTGATAAAACCAAGGTAATGCTCTTTTCAAAAGCTAAAAAGACTCCAGAGACTGCTTTGGATATTGTTACTATGCAAGGACAAGTACTTGAAGTGGTTACCTGTTATAAATACCTTGGTATCTGGCTTGATGATTGTCTTACTTTTAAACTTCAGGTCACTAATCTGCTTAAAAAGCTGAGGGTTAGACTAGGTTTCTTTTTCAGAAACAAGTCCTGTTTCTCTTTTGAAGCCAGGAAAAGGCTAGTCACTGTGACCTTTTTACCTGTGCTAGACTATGGTGATTTGATCTATATGAATGCACCTGCCCATTGCCTGGAAAGGTTAGATGCCGCCTATCACAGTGCTCTGAGATTTGTTACTAACTGTAAAGTACTTACTCATCACTGTACCCTGTATGCCAAGGCAGGTCTGCCTTCACTTACTGTACGGAGGCTCAGTCATTGGTACATATTCATATATAAAGCCATGCTGGGTAAACTACCGACTTATATATGCTCTTTGATCTCACGGAGAGTGGCAAGTAGCTATTGCCTGAGATCCCAGGATGTGTTCTTATTACATGTGCCAAGTGCTAGGACTGTTTTAGGTACTAAAGCTTTTATGTGCGCTGCTCCTCTAGCTTGGAACACTATGCAAAAAACATTGAAACTGAGCATTTTGATTCCCTTGCATCATTTTAAAGCACGGCTGGATGAAATGTTATTGGATACCTGTCACTGTAAATAGGTTGCTAATGTATACCCCTGTAATTATGTTGTGATGTCCTTTTGGTTTCTGTTGTTTTTATGTGTAACTAATGTACCGCAGGTCTCCCTTGAAAAAGAGATCGTTGATCTCAATGGGATTTTTTAACCTGGTTAAATAAAGGCTACAAACAAACAAACAACAATATTCACGAAACTGTGTCTCAGGGCTTCTTAACATTTAACAACCTATTAATGTGTCATACCCACTTAACGGGAAGAAACTCAGCTAACTGACAATATGAACCATTTTTACTAGGGCTGTCAGTCGATTAAAATATTTAATCGCGATTAATCGCATGATTGTCCATAGTTAATCGCGATTAATCGCAAATTAATCGCACATTTTTTATCTGTTCTAAATGTACCTTAGAGGGATATTTTTCAAGTTTTTAATACTCTTATCAACATATGAGTGGACAAATATGCTTTATATGTTTGTTTATTATCATTTGAACAATGACAAATATTCTCATGAATATTAAACACAACAACCTCTGAACATTACAAATATTCGATTCAACCTGGAACCTCTCATACAATAATACAATACAAAGTGTGTGTGTGTGTGTGTGTGTGTGTGTGTGTGTGTGTGTGTGTGTGTGTGTGTGTGTGTGTGTGTGTGTGTGTGTGTGTGTGTGTGTGTGTGTGTGTGTGTGTGAGAATGTGGAGAGCTGCCTGGACGCTGCAATCATGTTGCGCGCACTATCCGTGCTGAGTGTGCTGACTTTTCGTACAATGTCCCACTGTCTGGCTACCTGCATAAAGTCAAGTGCTCGGCGCAGTTGTCGGCGAAATGTCATTGAAACAGCTCCTTATATCTGTTAGCGCAGCTAGCTAGCACCAGATGCTAACAACAACACGTAAGGTGTGCCTCGCTCGCGCGAGTCGCGCCACACATACACACACACACACACACACACACACACACACACACACACACACACACACACACACACACACACACACCCTCCCGGTCCTCCCGATGGCCAGTCCGGGCCTGCCGGTGAGCGTGGAAGTGTGGTCTGCCACAAGCGGGCGGCAGGTGCGGGGCTGTAAGCATCAGCTTGTAGATGGTATTTTAAACTCGATGCGCTCTGAAACTACGGGGCGGCCGAGGACAAAAAATACACATGCGTTAATCGCGTTAAAATAATTAGTGGCGTTAATTTTTTTTTGCGTTAACGCGTTATTAACGCGTTAACTTGACAGCCCTAATTTTTACCTAATCAAAACACAACTCCCAAGCATCTGAATTAGAACTAAGCGAAAGAGTGCTAACGCACTTAGCACATAACTCACGGTAGCAATATTTTATACTTCATGCAATCTGCACAAACTAGATATCATATGAAAGCTGAGATTCCACAGATATGGTATAAGTATCACTGCGACCAAAATCATCATTTGAACATCCTCATCATTTGAACCATCTCATCATTTAATACAAAATATTATTTGTATTAGATAGGCACAACATGTTTCATATGCAGACCTTATGTTCCTGTTCCATGTTAAAAATAAACAATTTTCAGTGGTGCCGCTGAGAAAGAGTAATTATTTTGGTCATGGTGATGAAGTCATGGAAAAGTCATTGAAAATCATTAGTGAAAAAGTGACCCCTGTCTTTGTATTTGAGGGGATGTTCACTGAGATCCCTGCTCTACTTTTACGCCCTGATCGCGTTGATGTTGAAAACAATGCTATCAAGTCAAATTTGCAATTATAAAGAGACAAAGACCCTGAACCAAAGCAAAGTGAACCAGAAAACAACATTTTTAAATTCAATGTTCCCTCTTTCCAGCTTCAGTTTCACCTTACTCACATCTCTAAAAACGGGGTAACAACGGAGCTGATCCAGATCCAGTACTTTTATGTCTGTTGCTCACAAAAACAAATAAAAAACAAATCAATTTTTATCCTGAATTCCTCCAATGAATTCATCTTTTTGTTTTATTGGTCCAATTGTCCAAATGATGTAAAAATAAAATGTCCATGAACCTTAGCATGAGTCACGAAAGAGCCCATTATATTTCTGGAGGTTCAGAATTTAAACTCGAATATTTTTTAAATATATCCAGACATGTGGTGTACGGTGCGCATACAAATGGACCATTGGCCTTGGCTTGGTTCTGCGTTCATCGGAGTACTATACTATAAGGTTACTAAAGTATTGATACATTTTTTCACATATTTCAATTGATTATTATGTATGATTTTACCACCATTGTATGTACAGGCAATAGACTAGACCAACATATTACTTATATCATTATCTCTTTTTCTGAAGTTATGGTTGCACTCAAACCTTTATACACCTTGATGCCACTTGGGTGATTTCATCAACAAGAAACACTACATGAAACACTGAAAGCAAATGTTGAGAAAAAAATAAATAGTACTTCAAATGTAATTGTAATTTTGCTCTTCCAGTAGATGAGCTCAAATCTGCATCATAATTAGCACTTGATCTTGAAACCAATTTAGTGACTTTTACATCACCAGCTGTTTTGTATGAAAGCCTTTGATTTTAAAGATGTTGCAAACCACCATTTGATCTTCCAGAGAACTGTCTCGATCTGTGTCTGAACAGCTGGAGTCCAGTATCGATTGACAAAGCCAGTTCTATTTCGTCCCTACTGACTGCCAGAGGCGGTGCTTTAGCACTGGATATGCCCATCGTGCGCATGCGCCGTACGAGTACCAATAACAACAAAGTCACCTGTGACCCACGTGACACCGGCTATATCAGCCAGTGTCATCAGAGGATCTGTTCCTTTCATCTTCTCGCTGCGCGAGTACCGTGGCTGCATTCTTGCAGCCTACAGCGTTCAGGTTTGAACGTTTGATCTGAGGGATTTCTCTGCATACAGCTGGCCGCGTGCAGCTTCGCGACTGATAGTCGGAGCTACGGGTTGTTAACGCGTCCTCCAGGAGCTGTGGCCGGCTGTGCGCCGTGCAGAGCCTCGACGGACAGGTTCGTGTCAACTTGTGGTGATGGCTGTGTTCCTGCACCCTCTCCCAGCTAAGTTGCTGTCTTGTTATTGTCGGGCTACATTCTGGTGACGACAGTGTTTTCGCTTCCTCTCCCATAAAGTTGCCCTTATGATGCTCTTTTGAAAGTTCTGCTTGTGGCGTTGTGCCCGAGCTATCTTTAGCATTTGAGTTCCCAGCTTTAGCTGCGTCTCATTTAATTTGTATGGAAAGCCCACAGTGCCATATTTTGCCTGTTTTTTGTTAGGTGCAGAGAGTAAGGTAAGTTCTGGCCAGAGTTACTACTGTAACTACGGTCCTAGGCCATAGGCCATGGTTCCTGCTGTAACCATGGCCTATGGTTCTTGCGGGCTGTTCTATTCCTTAGAAGCTAATTATCTGGTCTTAACATTGGGTTTTGACTTGGTCTTGCTGGATTGTTAGCAGCAGCGGCTTGGCTAACACCTTGCATGTACTGTTAAGCTTCATTATTTATCTCAGCGACTGCATTAGCGCTATATTGTTGTATTTACCGCTCCTAGTGCTAGTCTTCTAGCACTAGGATGGGTAGATGCAGAGAACAATCTTCACTGTGTGTGCTGTGTGCTCCGCATGTGTGGCCATTCACCGGCCACGGTTACTTTTGCCATAGTTACTACTGTAACTACGGTTCTAATCCGTTTAAGTATTGGCCATAGTTACTACTGTAACTACGGTTCTACGCCGTGTAAATACTGGCCATAGTTACTACTGTAACTACGGTTCTAAGCCGCGTAAGTACTGGCCATAGTTACTACTGTAACTACGGTTCTAAGCCGTGTAAGTACTGTCCATAGTTACTACTGTAACTACGGTTCTAGGCCGTGTAGGCACTGGCCATGGTTACTACTGTAACTACAGCTCTGTGCTGTTCTCTTCTTTGGAAGCTAGTTATCTGGTCTTAAACATTTGTGGTTTTTGACTTGATTTCGCTTGATTGTTAGCAGCAGCCGCTTGACTAACACCTTGCATGGACTGTTTAGCTTCATTATTTAACTCAGCTGGTGAAGGTAGTGCTCTCGCTCCCGCTCCCGGTAACGTTGCCCTGTAACGTATCGCTCTGACTATTAGCAGCGGCCACTTGGCGTGTTCTGCGTGCTGCTTGATTCTTAGCAGCAGCTGCCTGGCTAAGCTGCCCCGTTAAGCTTCTTCGTTTAATCTAGCCAGGTGTAGGCAGTGCTCTCGCTCCCGCTCCCTCTGCTAGTAACGTGGGTGTAGGTCATTCACATCCCTCTCTGTGTTCGGCGAGTAGGAGCATTGCTCTACTCTTTCCGTTCAGCAGGTAGCCGGTGAAGGCTGTGTTACCGCACCCGCTCCCGGTTACGCTGCATCTGGCATTTGTCTCTGACTCAACCAGTGAAGGCAGTGCTCTCGCCTCCGCTCCTGGTAGACGTGTACTTGATTCTAGCAGCAGCCGCCCGGCTAAGCTGTCCTGTTGAACTTCTTTATTTAATCCAGCTAGGTGAAGGCAGTGCTCTCGCTCCCGCTCCCTCTGCTAGTAGCCTTGCACTTTCATTTACTCAGCTAGGTGAAGGCAGTGCTCTCGCTCCCCGCTCCCTCTGCTAGTAGCCTTGCACTTTCATTTACTCAGCTAGGTGAAGGCAGTGCTCTCGCTCCCCGCTCCCTCTGCTAGTAACGTGGGTGTAGGACATTACACCCCTCTCGTGTTCGGCGAGTAGGAGCATTGCTCTACTCTTTCCGTTCAGCAGGTAACTGGTGAAGGCTGTGTTCTCGCACCCCGCTCCCGGTTACGCTGCATCTGGCATTCGTCTCAAACTTAACCAGTGAAGGCAGTGTTCTCGCCCCCGCTCCTGGTAGACGCTAAACTGCCTTGTTCGTTAATCCAGCTAGGTGAAGGCAGTGCTCTCGCTCCCGCTCCCTCTGCTGGTAACGTGGGTGTAGTTACATCCCTCTCTGTGGTCGGCGAGTAGGAGCATTGCTCTACTCTTTCTGTTCAGCAGGTAGCTGGCGAAGGCTGTGTTCCCGCACCCGCTCCCGGTTACGCTGCATCTGGCATTCGTCTCGAACTTAACCAGTGAAGGCAGTGTTCTCGCCCCTGCTCCTGGTAGACGCTAGACTGCCTTGTTTATTAATCCAGCTAGGTGAAGGCAGTGCTCTCGCTCCCGCTCCCTCTGCCGGTAACGTGGGTGTAATTACATCCCTCTTTCTGTTCGGCGAGTAGCAGCACCGCTCTACTCTTTCCGTTAAACAGGTAGCTGGTGCAGGCTGTGTTCCCGCACCCGCTCCCGGCTACGCTGCATCTGGCTACCCACAGAATGGCTCATTCATGTGGGCTGTCCCCTAAGGTGGATCGGTTAGCTGCCATCATGGAGCAGACAAAGCCGCTCCTGTTGGCCCTTCAGCCAGGGGCCGGTGTGGGGGCTACTAGCTTGCCGCCTGGCCTGCCTTCGGTTGCCACACCTCTGCTTGAGGATGCCATGTCGCTAGCGGCTCTGGCTGAACCTCTTCTTGAAAGGGGGGGGGCAGGGCCCCGCTCACCCCCGAAGAGGCTTCCCACTCCTCTGCTCAGAGCACTTTGCAGGGCACGGAGGACGGCTCCATGGCGGCCAGTATTCGTGCGGCCCTGGTACGCTTGCAGCTTCAGGTTCCGCAGGCCGACCCAGGCTAGCGCCTTCTTCAGGCATAACCCTGCCCCTTTCACTCCCACTGTTCCTCCTTTAGAGGAGTACCTGAGGGAGCTCCATGCATGCTAGAGACACACCAGGGCCCTCTCCCACTCTGCTGCCATGCAGGATCCGGCGAGGGTGGGGCTGGGTCGCTTGCCATCCATTGAGCCTGCCATCGCCTCCCCGATTATGGCCCCGGATGCCAGGTGCCCTCGGCCTCAGTGCAGGGTCACAAACGAGCTGCTCTGTAAGGCCTACGACACAGCGGCACGGGAACTCCCTCTCCCATCTGATACTGGCTGTCTCTACCTCTCTGCAGCAGGCTCCGGCTGAGCCTTCTTTGCTGGGCCTCAGTGATGCATCACTGCAAGCCTTTGCCCTAATGCTAGGGCGACGAGTCTGCACCATAAGGACATGACTCGTCCCGAATTGGGACGAGTCATGTCCTTATGGTGCAGACTCGTCGCCAGGTTTGGCCTGCTTAGTCACCACTGTCGGAGACATGTCCTCCGTAGTGTGCCAGTCGAGTCAGGGGAGCTGTTTGGGGCAGCTGCCCTGTAGGCACTGGAGCGTGCTGCCCAAGCTAGGCAGACCAGGCAGCAGCTCTCTGGTCTTTATAGGCCTGTGCCCACTCCCAGCAGGCCCAGGGGCCCCTCTAGCAGCCGCACTCAGCCACCAGCTTACAGTGGTGGTCTGCGCAGGTCCCAGCGGCCCACTCATCCGTTGTGCCCCCGGCTGCCGGCCTTCTAGGCGGCCTCGTGCCTCAGAGCCTTACCGGCCTCCCCCCAGCAGCAGCTCAGCTACTGGGCTGTCTGTACTTCCGGCCCTTGGGTGGTTTTCACCTTAACCCAGGGGTACGAACCGCAGTTCCGGCCCCTAGCCTTCGGCCGGGCCAAAATGACAGTCGTCAGCGATCCGGCAGATGCCCTAGCTCTAGCCCAAGAGTTGTCCGTCCTTCTGCCCAAGGAGGCAATCGAGCCAGTAGACCCTCTGCTTAGCCCAGGGGGTTCTACTCTGCGTACTTTCTCGTGGCCAAGAAAGTCGGCGGATTTCACCTGCTCTTGGACCTCAGAGGAATCGACAGATTCCTGGAGGTGCTGCCATTCCATATGCTGACCACAGCACATGCACAGGGGGAGTGGTTTGCAACCGTGGACTTTAGGGATGCCTACTTCCTCGTGAGCCGGGCAAGAGGGTGCCTTATATTCAGTTCCTCCGGCCCTTGGGCAGACTGACGGCTGCCTCAGCTGTTGGGCCCTTAGGCCCGCTGTCGTTGCGCCCCATGCAGATGTGGCTGAACAGCCTTCTCTTGGATGCCAAGTGGCACAGGCACAGGAAAGTCAGAGCGTTGCAGCGTTGTCTCCACTCTCTGTCACGCTGGAGGGGGCAGGGCCTATCTCCTGATGGGCGTGCCCATGGGCGCCATCCCATCCCGCCAGGAGACAGTCACCATAGGTGCATGTCTCTTAGGGTGGGGTGCAGTGCGGCAGGGCAGGACCACTCAGGGTCAGTGGTCTGCCCAGGAGGGTGCACGCCATGTCAACGTGCTAGAGCTTCGGGCTGTGCAGCTTGCACTCACGTACTTTCTACCCCAACTGAGGGGCAAGAATATGCATGTTCCTTGGGACAGCAGGTACACTGTTGCCCAGACGGCAGTCCCTTCTAGATAGTGGACGTTCTCACTCCACTCTGAATTTATGTGGCTGCTATTTCTGCCCGACATGTTCGGGTCGACGGCGGGTCGACGGCGCCACGGTTGCCCTTGGCATTCCTGCCCAGGGTGCTTCCACAAACCCACTTCAATCAGCCTGCCCAGCTGGCACGCTTTGACATTCAGGAGAACGGCACGTCGAAGTTGCTGTGCCCTGTAGGTGCCCAAAGGGCGAATATCGAGGCTACTGCCTGTATACGGCAGTCGGAGCAACTCTTGTTTTTGCCATAGCGGCACTAAAGGAAAGCGTGCCCTCTACCAGTGGCTGCCCCACTGGGTTGTCAATACCATCTCACATGCCTACGGGGCCAGTGGCCGCCCCCTGCCATCGGGGCTGAGATGCCACTCTGCAAGGAGCATCTCAACATCTTGGGCTGCCCTGAGAGGGGCGCCCCTGGAGACCATCTGTGCCGCGGCGTCGTGGGCGTCTTCTGGCACATTCTCCAGTTGTTATCGGGTTAATGTCGCCACTCCCCATTCTTTGGGCGTAGTCCTTTTGCCGAGCTCCGCTGCTTCCAATAGTGAGCAAGGGCTTGGATTCTTCATGACATGGTTGGTATAAGTCATCCAGTGCTAAAGCACCGCCTCTGGCGGTCAGTAGGGACGAAATAGAATGATAGTTGCGGCTGTAACTACGGTTCTATGAGTCCCGGATGACCGCCAGAGTTTCCTGTCACTCAGAATTCTTGTGTGCTCACGAGAAGATTCTGGGAACAGATCCTCTGATGACACTGGCTGATATAGCCGGTGTCACGTGGGTCACAGGTGACTTTGTTGTTATTGGTACTCGTACGGTGCATGCGCACGATGGACATATCCAGTGCTAAAGCACCGCCTCTGGCGGTCATCCGGGACTCATAGAACCGTAGTTACAGCCGTAACTATCGGTCTTCGTGAAGCACAAAACTGAAGATAAAGAAAAGTTTCTGTTATTTCCAATGTCATGTGTATACCAATGAAGAGTTTACCCAATTTGTACTTTAATGCTAAGCCACTGCTATGATCTCAGACAGGCTCCGACAGACTTAGGGCTCAGTAGCCAGAGTTATGTCACATTTTCTTAATGACCTTTGGAGGGAAACCTATTATTACCCGGGTTACGGTTTTATACATGTGGATAACGTTGTTTCTGTGCAAGCTGTTTATTTGTGGTAGGATAGGTAGATACATCATGAAGGTAGAAAGAAGCGGAAATAGCTAGTTAGACAGAGAGATTGGCGAGTAGGCCCAAAGATAATTTGGTTGGTGAAGCAGTATGTTCTTATTCCGATCTCATCACATAAGAATGCTTGGTCTGGACTCGCTGAGCCTCACTTTGGTTGAAATATACTGCTTGTTTAGAATCAGGAAAAGATCATGGTGTGGGATGTTATGTACCTATTCCACGCTGACTTCCTCCCTACATTGACGGGTTAAACGGACGAGTAAAGACTAGCTCTGAGCGTATACCATTGACGCACACTGGTTTACATTGGAGTTGGTTGAAAGCCCAGTGTGTCTCATGCAGACGCTAAGGGCGACTTATATATATATATATATATATATATATATATATATATATATATATATATATATATATATATATATGTATATATATATATATATATATATATATATATATATGTATATATATATATATATATATATATATATATGTATATATATATATATATATATATGTATATATATATATATATATATGTATATATATATGTATATATGTAGCACTGTTGGAGGAGCCTGTGACCTATGTTTTTATATATATATATATAAATATATATATATATATATATATAATATATATATATATATATATATAATATATATATATGTATATATATATATGTATATGTATATGTATATATATATATATATATATATATATATATATGTTGCACTGTTGTTATATATATATATATATATATAGAGAGAGAGAGAGCACATAAAACAGATAAAATACTGCAATAGAATGTTTTGATATGACAGATTTGTGCGTAATTCTCTCACAAAGGAACTGTAAGATACACGTTTATGTATGCAAAACTTTATAACTTGGTAAAATATTCCTTAATTTGTAATGAATTGAGATTCTTAAAGAATCAAACTCTAAATGGAGAGTTTGTGATTTTAACACTGTTTCGATGAAACAATGCAGTTTTGATAACTTGACTTGACTAACATTACTTTTTTTAAATATATGTTTTTAGATGCTTTACTTTGATTTCTTTCATGTTATTTTAGCACAACATTACTTTTTTCATATTTTTCAACATACTGTGACATCTCAATCTCAATCTCAATCTTTATTTATTTATATAGCACATTTAAAACAACCTTCAGTTGACCAAAGTGCTGTTCAGGCAATAAATATTAAATAACACAATGGGAGTACAATAATAAAACAATAATTAAAAACATGATAAAAAGCACAATAACTAGAAAAATATTTTAAAAAACACATACAAATGTAAAAATGTAATGTTCAACTAGTATTAAAAGCCAGTGCAAAGAGGTGAGTTTTTAGCTGAGATTTAGAAAGTTCAATAGACTCAGCAGTCCGGATATGTACTGGGAGGCTGTTCCACAGTCTGGGAGCTGCAACACTGAAAGCCCTGTCACCTCGGGTTTTTTTCCTGCACCGAGGAACCACCAACATATTTTGCTGAGCTGATCGCAATGCTCTAGCTGGAGCATGGCGGTGCAACAACTCAGACAGGTAATGTGGTGCCAGTCCATGCAATGATTTAAAAACAACAAGTAAGTACTTGAACTGGATCCTGTAACTGACAGGAAGCCAATGAAGGTCTGCCAAAACGGGTGTGATGTGGTCATAACGTCTCTTCCCAGTAAGAAGGCGTGCAGCCGCATTTTGGACCAGCTGCAGGCGACGGATCAAACACTTATCAACACCAATATACAGGGAGTTACAATAGTCTAAACGAGACGTTATAAATAGGTGGATTAGCTGTTCAAATTCCTTACTAGGAAGATAGGCCTTTACCTTCCCCAGAAGCCGCAGCTGGAAGAAGCTTGTCTTGACAACTGAGCTTATTTGTTTGTCGAATTTAAAACAGTTGTCAAAGATTACTCCAAGATTTCTGACAGAGGGACGGCTGTAGGAGGCTAAGGGGCCGAGTACACTATTAAAGCCATCCAGGAGTTCAGACTGTCCAAATATTATAATCTCTGTCTTGTTTTCGTTGAGAGTCAAGAAGTTGATTTCCATCCATGATTTTATGTCTTTCAGACAGCTAAGCAAGGCAATCCTAGATTCCTTATTTGCTTTTATAGGCAGGTATACCTGCAGATCATCTGCAAAGCAATGGTAAGATATGTTATGCTTTTTAAAAATTTACCCCAGAGGTAGTAAATGTATGTGTATATATATATATATATATATATATATATATATATATATAGAGCACATAAAACAGATAAAATACTGCAATAGAATGTTTTGATATGACAGATTTGTGCGTAATTCTCTCACAAAGGAAATGTAAGATACGTTTATGTATGCAAAAAGTTAAAACTAGAAAAAATGAAATACTTTGTCTAAATAGATGTTATTTAAGAATGTGACTCTAAAAGGCAAGTTTGTGATTTTAACACTTTTCTACTGACACTAGGCAGATTTAGCTTTTAAGTCAGAGGGTGAATACAGGCATACTTGGTCATAGTATTTGGGGTGAGGTGAGGTGTTATCACGTGCAGGTGTGATATTCCCCCCTGTAGTCGATCCTTTGTTGTCTAATCTAATTAGCCTTTGATGTAACACATTTATTTTCTTAAAGACTGTGACTCTAATGGCGCATTTCCACCATGGCGCGGAGCGCGGTTTAAGCGTGCCGTGTCGTGCCGTGCCCGTTTTTGGTTGCGCTTCCACTAGGCCTAGTTACGGCCCGGCCCGGCCCGGGGCCACTTTTTCACCTCTTTTCTGGCCCGACAAAATTGTGGTTCTATCGGGGCCAACAAACAGGGCTGAGTCGGGCTGAGTCGGGCTGAGTATGCTAAACTAGAGAGAGGATCGCTGGCAAGGGGGCTACAACTACAACAAGATGGACATATTTGACCGTGATTTAATTGTAATACACGTTTCAAAATGATGCCGAAGTAACAACATACTGATACCGGTTAGTAAAAACCATGAATTAATGCTTTGTCAAGTCTGCAGACAGACGGCAGTCGAAAAACCTTTTAAAATGCGTGTTTTCTGAATGGAGATTGGCTAAGCTAACGCAGTATATGCTCCGACCGTCCACACTCACAACGGCATATACAGACATAAATAAAGCAGCGACTGTATTCGCCATGACACAGGCAGTCTGTGGTTTGTACTTGTTTAACTTTGGTCAAGTTTCTGAACATATATGAGGAGCTGTGAGCTTGAGTGCTAACAGCTAACGGCTGATGTTGTTTTTCTGGGGTTCTCATTGAAGATGACGTCACGGCTCCGCCTACACTGCGTTACTATAGTAACTACCCCAGTTCCTAAACTGTAATGGAAGCGCAGCATGAAGTGAGCCGGCCCTGTTAAGGCCCAAGCAGTACCGAGTGTGGCCGAGGCCGACCGTGTGGTGGAAATGCGCCATAAAAGGCAAGTTTGTGATTTTAACACTTTTCTACTGACACTCGGCAGATTTAGGCTTTTTTCTCTTGCCAAGATACTTTTAGATACACTTTGAGGTATGCAAAACCTTAAAACTAGAAAATGAAGTACATGTCTGATTAGATTTTTTCTTAAAGACTGTTTCTCTCAAAGGCAAGTTTGTGATTTTAACACTTATTTACTGACACAAGGCAGATTTTGACTTTTTTCTCTTTTCTTGTGTTACCAAGATACTTTTAGATACACTTTGATGTATGCAACACTTAACAAAAGGGTATAATATAAAGTACTTTGTAAGGAATGGGGGTTTCTTTAATACCCCGTTTTAAAAAAACTTTTTTCTCTGATATTTTAGTTATTTTCAGCTACCAAGATACTTTTTTGATACACTTTTATGTAGGAACATTTGACAACTGGTAGAATGTCAATTATTTTGTAACAAATGTATTTTCTTAAAGACTGTGACTCTAAAAGGGAAGTTGGTGATTTTAACACTTTATTTTTTCTCCCGTTGTCTTTCACTTACTTTTTGGAAACAGTTTTATGTATGACAACTTTACAACTGGTAGAAAGTTAAGTACTTTTTCTGAACAGATTTTCTTTAAGACTGTGACTCTTAAAGGCACTCTGGGATTTTAGTAAGACAATCCAGTTTTATGGAAATAACTTAAATTATTTTTGTTTTTTCTCCTACAAAGATACTTATAGTTACACTTTAATGGATGCAAAACTTTATAACTTGGTAAAATATTCATTAATTTGTAATGAATTGAGTTTCTTTTTTGTTTTTCAACATACTATTGTACACAATGACTTTTCCATATATATATATATATATATTTTTCTGACAAACTATACTTTGACTTTTTCCGTAAAATCGTGACAAACTATTACTTATTCTTAAATTTGACCTCTTGCTGCTTCGTTGGAAATGATAGATCAAAAAGCTACAAAGCTTAAAGGATGCCAATAGAGGTTTTTAATTTCTGTGTAGAAGGTTTTATAAACTTCAACAGGCATACCGTCAATCCCTGGTGATTTACCAGGAGCGAAGGAATTAATAGCATCCAGTAACTCTTCTTCTAAAATGTTTCCTTCACAACTTAGTTGCTGATCTACTGACAGTATCTGATCATAATTCTTTTGAAAAAATAACTCAATATTGGATCCTACAGGAGACTCTGGAGCCAGAGCATATAAGGTTATTTCCTGTGGAGATGTAAGTAGAATACTATTTGGAGTATACAGGCTCATAATGTTTTTTTTGGCAGAATTTCTTTGGTTCAGTCTTAAAAAATGAGACGTGCACTTTTCCCCTTTTTCCATCCATGTGGCACGGGATCTATAAATTATACCATTCACACGCTCCGAGTATAAATGTTCCAGTTCAAGTTGTTTATTTTTTATCAAATACGTTGTTTCTATGCATAACGATTGCTTTTCATCCAACGTTTTAGTCAATTCATTTACCTCCTCTATTAGACTCTTCTCCTTTATCAAATATTGTTTTTGTTTCCATGACCCCATCTTAACAGCGTGTCCTCTAAAAACACACTTAAAGGCTTCCCAGACGTTGTGAGGGTCCGATGAATTAATATTAAATTTGAAAAAAATCTTTGATTAGTTCTTTCAATAAAATCTGTATAATTTAAAAGTGATAGGTTGAATTTCCAATACCCCCGCCCTCTAGGATATTCTGCTGTAATAATTTGCAGTGTTACGATGGCATGGTCAGATCTTAATCGGTCACCAATACTACATTTTAATACTTTGTGAACCAGGGAAAAGGTGATAAGAAAGTAGTCAATGTGACTAGCTTGTTGTCCCCTGCGCCATGTATACCTGCTTGAATTTGGATTTTTTTGTCTCCAAATATCCACTAAATCTAAGGATGCCTTGAGTTGTTGGATTTCATTTAAGGCCTGTGGGTGATTATTAAAAGCATGAGTACCTGTACGATCCTTACTTATGTTTAACACCGTATTGAAATGTCCAACTATAATATTTTGGTTATTTTTTAGAGAGGAGATAACTTTATGGATCTCCTCAAAAAAGTTTGGATTATCATCATTTGGCCCATAGATATTAATGATATTTACGTGCAAGTCATCCACTGTCACCTCTAACATAATCCACCTTCCATCCTCATCAGTTTGTACAGAATGAACTAAGTGTTGAATTTATTTTTTAAACATAATCATAACACCCCTACTATTAGTAGTGCCATGACTGAAATGAATATCTCCACCCCATTCTGATTTCAACTCGTTTTCCAAATTAGAATGCGTTTCCTGCACACAAATAATTGTAATATTGTTTTTATCTTTCAACCAAGTAAAAACTTCATTTCTTTTTGAGACATTAGCCAAGCCGTTACAGTTATAAGTTGCAATCGTAGTACTAGTACATGTCATGTATCATCTAAAATGAGTGATATAACTTCATCAACCTTTTTTAAAATACTTGATAAGGACCCAAACTGTAAACCTAAAAAACATATAACACCTACTGACGTACACATAAATCACAAAAACAATATAACATGCCTGTATTTAATTTGCCATGGAGTTAATTGGCATTTTTGCGGTCACAACCCCTTTCAATGTACTTTCTACATATATATATCGAAGAAGAAGAAGATGGGCTTAAACAAAGAGAATAATCCAAAAATGAAGCAGAAAACAAAAACAAACATTCCATGCCATAAAGGGTTTCTTTTCTAATAAGGAAAACATAAATAAATCCTCTAACCAGTCTCATACTTATCCATAAGTAGGCAGACCTGCGAGAAAGACTAACCACAGTTCTGAAACATAATAGCCGTTTCAACCGTGATCTGCATACTGTTTTCACTCACATATGCCAAGGTTCTTCTCTGCCTCCTGTACCAGTTCAGTAATGCTCCGACTGCTCCGTTGTTTATTATCCACTTCCCATCGTTGTCGCTGCCCGGTGTCCCGTTCCATGGTCCGGGTATCTTGGTCACGCGGTGGGGGCACACAAACTACCAGACCCCGTTCTACGAGAGCCTTCCCCGCAGCTTTTGGGTTCCCATATGTCTGTGTGGTCCCATCTTCGCTGAAAACTTTCAATTTTGCCGGGGCCAAGATGTGCGATTTGATATTTTTGGCCTTTAGTTGGTCTCTGATAGGTCTGTACAAGGCTCTTTGTTGTCTTACTTTAAAGGCAAAGTCATGATCAAAGAAGATTCGCATACCGCTATAAGTTACTTCCTTCTTTCCCCATGCAGCTTGTAGTATTTGCTTCTTGGTCTCAAAGTTTAGGAAAGCAACAATAATCGGTCTTGACTTCTCTGTACTCCCGGTGCGCTCTGGTGATGTTAAAATCTCCCCGTATTTTAAGCACCTCGTTGAATAGTTTCTTCAGAAAAGTTGACATATTCTCTCCTTCACTTTTTTCTGGTATGTTGAATATACGCGCATTGTTTTGCCTGGTCTTATTTTCCAGGTAGACATTGCAATCTTCTATCTCTGAGACTTTATTTACCAGATATTTAATTGATTGTTGGTGAAGTATTTCTGTGTCATGCATCTCACCGACACGGCACTCCACCTGATCCACTCTGTTGCTCGTTTTTCTTTGATCGGTGCGTAGTTCTGTTGTCAGTTCCATAATTTTCTTTATGTCCTTATCCGTCTCAGCTCGAAATTCGTTGAAATCCATTCTGAAGTCTTTGATCTCTTTCGATATTGCTTCCTTCATTTCGAGCATCAGATGTTTTATTTCTCCTACTTCCGCCATTGTGGGGACGGGTGACGCAAATTGTTTGTTCGTCCGTTTCTTGCTTGGTAAAGTTGTTTTTTCCGCCGTTACACCTGATCGCAAATTCATCCCCTGTTAATGTTTAGTTGTGAGTGCAAACAGAGATATTTAAAGCACCATATCCTTCTTCTTATCCTTCTTGTGGGGTTGAGGAGCTACCCAGCTTTTCACGCTGCCGCCATCAACAGATTTGTTTGTTATGTTTGGAAAGGGGTAGAGAGAATGATATGAAAGAGTGATCCGAGGTGTGAAGCGGGTTTACAGAGAGGTTAGAAGCAGTGCAGTTCCTTGAGAATATGAGATCAAAGTTGTCACAGCTGTGGGGCCACGCCCCTTTAATTAGTTAACTCTCTGCAGGTGATGGCCAGCAATAGAAACTGGCCCACTTCCCACTAGCTGGAGTCTCAAGGGTTTTCTTAATGAACTTTTTAGAATTACATTTAACCCTAGGTAATAAAGTTAACCCTAATACAATTATCCCCAAGCAATGAAGCTCTTAGTATTATACAAATGTTTAAATCAAAGTTAACCCTAAGAACCAGTTAGTTCAGTTTTAAGGTTTCTGTAAAAAAAACAAATCCCAGATTTCTGCCTGAAAATCAGATACTTTAGCTGTTTTGAGATTAAAAGCACAATTTTAACCAGATGAACTACAGAACATTTATACAAAGCAGACTGAAACAGAGAAGTCTAAAAACTAAATAGTACTTATCACAGATTTCTAGAAGTCAGCAGTTGAATCCTACCTTGTCGAGTTGCACACTCTTATACTTTTCTCCAGAGTGCAGTGGTTCATTGTTTATTCGTTCAGCAGCAGTGCTGCTCGTCCACCGGAGTTTAGTCTACCGTTAACACACGGCAGAGTTTAGTAGTGATGGGAATTATGGCTCTTTGAAGGGAGCCGGATCTTATGGCTCCGTTCCTTTCAAAGAGCCGTTTTTTTAAAGGGGGCGGGGTTACTAGGTTTATCTGCGAAATAATCACCAGGATAATGATTGACTGTATTGCCAGACCTAATGTCAATAATCGGCATTGTAAACATGACACAAGGTGGCGCCATATCCATGTCATTCATGTCAGTGAATGTGCTACTTTGAATTTACCCTCTGTATGTGTTAAGTAAATAAAGTTGCCTTGCCTTGAATGAAATTCACGCAACTCTTAATATTAGATACTGTGTTTTTAAGTGGCGATGGAGATTATTTGTTGACCCTGCTTTAACAGGTTAAAGGATATTTTGCCTGGGTTTTGGTTGAAGTGCATCCCAATGCTGCTGCATTTTCGCGTTTGGTTCATTTTCCATCCGAAAAACACGTCGTCTACCTGTCCTGTACCACTTGTTATGAATTCTCTCTCGCACGTATTCTGTTAAGACCCACCCCATCTCACTCCTCGTACTGAAACCTACCAATCAGAGTAGGGGCGGGTCTTCACAGAATACGTTTGGGGAACAAAATCAAGCTTTTTAAAAAGGAGAGTGGATTTTGGCAGGCAGTGAGTGCGGACCAACGATTGAACGATAAAAAGAACGGCTCTCACCAAGTACGACTCGGTTCCCCTCGTTCGTACCAAAGAGCCGTTCAAAAGAATCGGCTCGTTCGCGACTGACACATCACTAGAGTTTAGTCTGCCGTTAACTCACAGAGTTTAGTATACCGTTAACACACGGCAGAGTTTAGTCTACCGTTAACTCACGGCAGGGTCTGCTGGAAAGTATTCACTGTCTGACTGTCACAAAGCAGCTGATAAATATCGTCTCCCCCCCCCCCCCCCCCCCGCTAAGTGAATGTGTTTCAGCATGATTTGCCGCTGTTTGGCATCACAACGCTGTTATGAAAGTTTCTCTGGTATATAAGATGGGTGATGTTATCATAGCAGCCAAAGCTAATCAGACTATCTTGACTAATTGTTGCTATTCTATTCTATTGTTTCTACAGGCATAGTTTAACGGCAAATTTTCCTTATGATTTTACTTGTGATAGTCTGACATGGCAACCTGTGCAGCCCATGTATTGATTCCATGCGATAGCTGCTCTCATAAAAAACAACAGGAAAACGTATGCTGCTGAATCAGTGCTGCTCTTCAGAACAGGTTATAACAGGGGTGGTTATTAAAAGTAAGGTTGATATAAACATCACACTATGCCTGGTTGTTGTTGCCTGACTTTACATATGTGTGGTCGCGTTCTAGTCACTTTGCTCACCTCTACTGACTGTTACAACTTTCTTCTATTCCCCGTAGTCACCATGAACTGTTATTGCTGAGGTTAATCTGCCCCAACCTCCGACATAAGCCTGATTTATCGTGGTTCTTGATGAGCAGTTTTTTGGTGCCAGATAAGAAACGTTTTTCGGGGCCAAGAGCCAGCACCACTGCGGTGGAAACAGGAAGAACTGGTTCTTAAATTGGGCACTAGATCTGAAATAGCCCTGTAAGCTCTTTGGTGGGAAAGGGCTAAATGATGGGGACAACAGGCGGTACTGGAACTCACTCAGGACTTCACCCTTTAGTGCCAGAGGAACCATCTCTGACTCAACGCAGGGAAGACCAAGGAGCTGGTGGTGGAATTCAGACAATGCCAACACTCCCCCCCCCCCCCCCCCCCCCCACACCAGTGAACATCCAGGGAATGGACATTAACATTTTATATTTATTATATTAGCTTACTCTTTTTGACTGTTTGCTTTTTATCATTTATGTCACTTTTGCTGTAACTCTGTAAATTTCCCCGCTGCAGACTAATAAAGGATTTCTGATTCTCATCTTCTTATTTTCAACCTCTCCCAAACTACTTATCTCACAGTCTATCACTGTTTTCTCTCTGTACTGAATGCTGAGTACAGGATGTGCAGCAGAAATGTTGGTGTCAGTTTTCCTGCTGCCTTTTCCATTGCTCTTCCTTCATCTCTCTCTCCCCTTTTTCTCCCACTCATCTCTCCTCGCTGTGATTTACTGAACATCTTATTTGTTGTCTCCTGTTGATCCTCCCTCAACTAATGCATGTCAAGAGCTCACTCAAAAGACACAAACTCACACAATTAAATATTAACATGCATGTGCACACCTTTGGCTATTTACTCTCCAAAAAGATCCATACACACACCGTGAGGCTGAGAGTTTAGTGTCTTCCCGTTGATGAAGAGGTTACCGATGTAGTAAAAAGGAATGATGAGCAGAGGAACAAATGTGTTACTTGAATAAGGCCTGTACAGCAATTAAATTGTGTCTGTGAGATCTGCACCAGCAATGTTTGAGTTGAAACAAAAAGTCCCATTAAACATGCAAATCTTCCTTCAAGTAATCCTCTGCATTTTTGCTAAACCCTTTCAGTCAATGGGCTCTTCCTGGGCCTCATCAACATCCAACTCTGAGTCTTCCTCTTCAGTGTCACTGTCCAGCCATGTTGAGGATGGCTCTGTGTCAGGCTCAAAGAGCCTTAGGTTTGCCCGAATGCCAACCAGTTTTTCCACTCTCACATTTGTGAGCCTGTTGCAAACCTTTGTGTGGTCTCAATAGCCATGCAGTGTGCTATGGCATGGATATTCAATGGCGCATTTCCACTACACGGCCTCGCTCGGTATGGCTAGGCCTCGTTAGGACTGGCTCACTTTATGGCGCATTTCCATTACAGTTTAGAAACTGGGGTAGTATCTATCAGAGGTGTGGACTCGAGTCACATGACTTGGACTCGAGTCAGACTCGAGTTACCAATTTGATGACTTTGGACTCGACTTGACAAAATCACAAAACACTTGCGACTCGACTTGGACTTGAAGACCAATGACTCGGGACTTGACTTGGACTTGAGCCTTCTGACTTGAGGTGACTTGATAATTTAATTCAGGGGTCTCCAACACGCCGATCGCGAGATGCCGCTAGAAGAGCAGACTCCCGTCGAGGAGAGCAGAATCTTCAGCCGCTGCAACTCTTGCTGAGAATCCATGCAGGCAGGGGCGGGACTTTATTTTGCTGAGCCACCATGCGGCCAATCATATGCGAGGACACACTAGGATCATACCATTATGTGAAAGAAGGGTGGGGGGCAGACGCTCCAAAGACAGCAGGTGTAGTGGTACAGGCCAGCTACACAGAGCGACGGGGAGACGGGGAGCCGGATTTAAATGCAAGCGCGTCGGAAAAAGTCAAGAAATTTGCGAAAACCGAAAAAAGAAGCAGCTTCTGGCTGCATGTTAATGATATTGGAGAAAGCAAAGCTGAGTGCAGGATTTGTAAAATGAAAATAACCTTCAGAGCAGGGTTTTTTTTTTTGGTAACCACTCAGGATTTATTGCCAGAGGTGGGAGAAGTTCAGATCTTGTACTTGAGTAAAAGTACCAGAGTGTAGGAATACTCGGTTACAATAAAAAGTCCTGCATTCAAAATGTTACAAGTAAAAGTACAAAAGTATTAGCATCAAAATATACTTAAAGTGCCACCTGCAGAGGGATCTAGATTCAGGTGTTCTTTTCCCCATAGAGACGCCTCGCTGCACATTATCCCTTGCATAAAGATAGATTGTGGGTCCCTTATAACATGCTGTACACAGTGGAAATAAACATTCTGGTTACCTCAACATCAGGGATCTTATACATTAAACTCCTTCTGAATCAAACCGTCACGATAGCCTTACCTTACTGATCCCTCTTAAAATAGAAGAAAACACGTTACTTTACCAGCAGAGAGAAAATGGATTATTAAATTATTAATGTGACTAATAAAGAGCAGTTTGATTATTAAGTATTATTCTGTTGATCGATGTCATTACATTTGTTGAAAAGCACATAAGGACTTGTTTAAGACTTGTTTTGTCAAAGTTTAGGACTTGGACTTGACTTGAACTTTCCCATCCTGACTTGAGACTTGACTTGGACTTGAGCGCAAAGACTTGAGACTTGACTCGGACTTGAGCGCAAAGACTTGAGACTTGACTCGGACTTGCAAAACAATGACTTGGTCCCACCTCTGGTATCTATAGTAACGCAGTGTAGGCGGAGCCGTGACGTCATCTTCAATGAGAACCCCAGAAAAACAACATCAGCCGTTAGCTGTTAGCACTCAAGCTCACAGCTCCTCATATCTGTTCAGAAACTAAACAAAAGTTAAACAAGTACAAACCACAGACTGCCTGTGTCATGGTGAATACAGTCGCTGCTTTATTTATGTCTGTATAGGCCGTTGTTGTGAGTGTGGACGGTCGGAGCATATACTGCGTTAGCTTAGCCAATCTCCATTTAGAAAACACGCATTTTAAAAGGTGTTTCGCCTGCCGTCTGTCTGCAGACTTGTCGAAGCATTAATTCATGGTTTTTACTAACCGGTATCAGTATGTTGTTACTTCGGCATCATTTTGAAACGTGTATTACAATTAAATCACGGTCAAATATGTCCATCTTGTTGTAGTTGTAGCCCCCTTGCCAGTGATTCTCTCTCTAGTTTAGCATACTCAGCCCGACTCAGCCTCGTTGTCTCTGGCCCTAGACCCACGATTTTATGAGGCCAGAAAAACTGTGAATTAGGACCCGCCGGCCGGTACTAGGCCAAGTGGAAACGCAACCAAAAACGGGCCGCTGACGTCACAGCCCTCTTAAACCCAGCTCCGCGCTGTAGTGGAAACGCGCCACAAGTGTACTTGAATGGCATCTGTTTGTTTTAGTCAAGATTATGCTAAAATATACTTTCCCCAACTATATTTAAGTTCCCTATGAAGAGCCAACCTTCAATTTTGAAAATTCCCAGTTAATTCCCATGGAAAGTTTCCATCTTTGAAAATTCCCGGAATTTTGCAACCCTAGTTCTCATACACCAAAGCAAACCATACAGAGGAAGGTCATAAATTGGTCATATCTGAGTGCTGTTGAGTTGAGAGACGGCTTTACATCAAAGCGCTATTGATAGTAACACCTGTAGCTTCCTCAGTGTTGGATTCTTCAAGTTTTGGAAACTCTGAATGCATTAGGACAAGGAGGCTTTTGTTGCTGGTTACACTTTGGCTTGTTTATGTTTTCAGTGACATTTGATTCGATTTTACTGAGAGTATTCTAAACATGAATATAAAATTATAGTACCTGTTGATGAAATAGATATATATATATATATAGAGTCATTTTTGCAATGATCCAGTGTTTTATGTATTCTTAATGTTGTGTTTGAAATTAAACAAAAGAGAAGACCTGAAGACCTTTTTAAGACGTAGTCTGCACCGTGTATCCTCCCTCTGGTCTCCTCTGGAAGCCTCCTCCCTCCTCTCTCCTCGAATCCTCCGTGTGCATTTAAGCGATTCTGACGTCCTTCAACATGGCGTGTCTCGATCGATTTCCGGGTCAAGTCACAGAGGAGAGAGGAGTCGAGGAGGGACATTGGGATGAAACTTGTGACTCCGGGCAGCTGGGCTTAAGTAGGTCCTGGGTCACTGGCCAGGTGTCCCCAGTTAGGCTGATTGGCCTCCTCCGCTCCACACCCCCCCCCCCCCCCCCCCCAAAGACCTGCAGCGCTCACACACAGGCAACGCGAAACAGGCTCTGGGGCCGTCACATCCCCCTCCCCAGAGGTAACCCTGGCGCCTACAGTAATAGGCTACTATACATTTGAATCAACCAGGACATCAAAACAGGACATCAAAAAGTATATCATTACCCAACAAAAAAAACCAGGGCACTGTGAGCTCGAGACAAAGCTTCCGCTACCACATTCTCCCGCCCCTTGATATGGTGAATGTCCAAACTAACATCTATATCGTGCCCGACCAAATGTGTGCAAGTAGGTCTATCACCAAACAAACATTGATAACACTTAATCAAATCAGCTTGTTGTTTGCGTTTGGCAATCTCCAAATGCTTAAAGGGCCCATGTCATGGCCATTTCCACTGATCATAATTACATTGTTGAGGTATACTAAAATAGATTTATACTGTGCAATTTTCCAAACTCACATTGGTTTCGCATACAGCATCTCTGTCAAGCATGTGTATTCAGCAGTATTCACTTTCTCCACTAAACGACTCGTTGGAGCTCTTGCCCCCCCCTCCCTGTGAGCCTAGTGTGCTCCGATTGGTCAGCTCGGCCACTCGTTCTGATTAGTCAACCACCAGAGAGGCTGCGCCCATGTCAGTGCTTTTCCCGGCTGCTCTCAGCGTAACATCAGTCTTATCATGGCGTCGGTACAGCGGTATATTTTATATACATATATATTTTTAACTGTTGTTATAGAAGAGTGTGACGGCCCCAGGGCCTTTGTCTTACGATGGGGTGGAGCTGAAGAGGCTAATCAGCACGATCACGGACACCTCCGGACACTACGGCCCCAGTCTCTCTCCAAAGCGGCTGCAGGAAGACTAACTCTGCGATCCTCTCAACCACCTATCTTTGCATTTACCACAATAAATGTGCCGTGGTTTTGTAAACTCGTGTATGTCTCCTTGTCTTTCCGTTGTGGCCTACGAGCTACTCTCATAACAAAGAGTAAGTTATTTTTACCCGTTATAAACTACTACTGTTTGATGAGAAATCAAATCATGGTTTGCTATATATGAATTCAGGGAAGAAAGGATAGGCCTACTAAGTATTTCCATTAAACTTTATTTTTAGAAATGTACAAAATGAACATAAATATACATATATACACGGTATATCATCCATTCCTCCTCCTCTTGCCTGCGCACAGCCGGTGCGGTGCGGTGCCTTTTAGCATGAGGCCTCAGTAGTAGTAGAATCCCTTCCCCGTCATGGATTGTCCGCCAGGATCTGGCTGGACGAAATCAAATGCAAATCACAAAATATTAGAGAAACTTAGTTGTTTTAGATTCGTTAGTAGTAGTTGTGTAATGAACAGCTTGCCTGCTAATATGCTAACCTAGCTTTGTTTACCTTGGTAGCTAACACGATATGAACGTTAGCTTGGAGGAAAGGCAACTATAATGCAGTGTAATAAAACTACTATGAACAAAAGCTAGTGGTTCATATTAGGCTAGCAATAACGTGTTTATAATTGCAATCGTATACGGGTATTCTGCTACCATACAATGTAACTTGCATGAATACATTGTTTTGCGCTAGCATACAGCTAGCCTCGTTAGCTACATGCAGTATATGTACGGTCACAATGTACGGTAAACCGGAGTATACTGTATGAGTATTCCGTGTGTGTGACTGCAGACATTCTCCTGCCATGACAAACATGTAAGGCCATCTGCTGACATTGTAGTTGATATATTTAAACGCTAGCAACGTAGCATCACAAAAATGTTTTTCTGACCAAAACTAGCTCAAGCTCCGTGTGTTAGATCGCTACGCCAGCTATAATGTAATTACGTTTCGCGACTGACCGGCAAATCACCCGCAGTATACTGTCAATAGGTATTTTGTGTGTGAATGCAGACATTCTCCTGCTATGAGATACATGTATGCAAGGCCATCTGCTGATATTAGAGTTGATATATGGAAACTCTAGCAACTTAGTTAGCACAGTTAGCACTGTGTCAATGGCTTAGCAGTCCAACACAGTTTACACATTTAAACAGTCTTGTTTGATAAATACACAAATAACAATGCAAACTTACAGGTTGTATACCCAGATCTTCCCCTGCTCCAAACGGTCCAAACAAGCTGTGCATATCCGGCCTCAAACTGGGCAATGTTTTGGAAGCTTTCGTCTGTGAAATGCCGGTTCTTCGAACCTCTGGAGGAGGAACACGCCGCTGCTGGTGTGGCCATAGCTCTTCGGGATTGGTCCATTTCGTTCCGGGTACCGCATGACATCAGGCGGTACCCGGAACTAAATGGAAGACTCAAATGGGCAGTGACGTATCTCCAACGAGGCGTTTTGGGGAGGTATTTTCTGTGTTAGAGTTTTACTCGCTACAGGGTGTACTTTGAGGGTTTTGACTCTGCACACCATTTACATGCATAAAAACCTTCATAACACACAAGGGGACGGGTAATAACCGGAAAAGCATGACATGGGAGCTTTAAATAAGCCATCCAAGACCATGCTACAGTTGTTAGTACAACATCTACAGCTCGACCATGCTACAAATGTTAGTGCAAAATCTACAGCTCCTCTACCATGTGAACGGAAGACTTTTTTGAAAGCGCATACTGTGCTTAAACGCAAACGTTCCCGTGTAAAAGCAGCCTTAAAGAACAGCCTCGTCAGGGCCAAGCAAATCCTCCTCCTCATGCCCTGCCACCGCATGAGGGGACGCAGAGACTGACTAACACGCAGGGTGGGCACCAGATAACCGCTCTGCCTGATTCCTGACTGCTCGTGTGAAGTATAAATTGACATGACAGAGCTGAGTAGAGGACCTACGATCAGGGGTAGCAATCGCATCATTTAGGTCTGACACCTTCTTCACAACATAATATGGACCAGAACAAGCAGCTGATCTCCAGGGAGATCAGAACGTTTTCTCATCTTTTCCTGTATAGCTGCCAAATTGCTCTTAGCCACCTCCTGGGCTTTATAAAGCAGTTACCTAAACCCACTAACATACTCAGCCCGTTTTTGTGGTTTTTCTTCTGTCCAGCTGTCCTGCAACAGTGCTAAAGGACCTCGCACAGTATGACCAAACACTAATTCATTGGAGCTAAACACTGTGCCTACCTGGATAACCTCCCTAGCCGCCAGCAACAGCCAGGCCAAACCCTCTTCCCAGTCTCTGTTCATTTGGACACAGGTGACAGGTTTCAGGCTCTGGTTAGGCTTACTGGTTAACTGACATACAGATGTGGATAACCATTTTCCCCTCCACCTGCCGAATTCCAGCCGGAAACCCAACGGATCCCAGTGGCTGGTGATCTACACCCCTCCCCCTGTTTCCTGAGAGGGTGTTGCTAGATTCCACTATAGACCCGCCCATTTGTTGGATTGCAGGGTTTTACCATGAGATGGCGCTTCCTTCACAAAAACACAAACAGATAACTGGGTAACCTTTGGTTACGCATCAACACATTACTTTTACAATTGTACAATGTAGTTTTATTTATACTATTACAAACATGCCAGCCCGATTTGCAGGCAACCTCTTGCGGGCCGGAAAAAAGTTCAGAAGGTCCATATTCGGCACACGGGGCGCAAGTTGAATAGGCCTGCTTTAAAGTAATTAAGCTTCATCTTAACAGGCTGCAACCATAAACACATGGATCATTGTTTTATTTAACTCTTTAGTTAAAAAAAAGTTAGTTCTGTTTTATTTTCTATTTTGAGAGGTTTATATTTTCTACTATTTTCATTTCTAATTATGTGCAATGCCTTGTTTTTTGTGCTGCTGTGCTGCTGCTGTAATGTAAAGAAATCCAGACTTTGGATCAAATAAAGTACATCTTATCTTATTATCTTAATTGTAATTCACTAATATATAGTCTTTAATTCTTTTGAAAACGGTCTCGAGTATGCAGGTCAATAAAAAAATAAAAATGAGTTGTTTTTACAAAGAACAGTACTTTTCTACTTTTAGCTTTCTTTTCACCAGCTTCTCGCTCAGAGGGAGAGAGAACTGCAGATGATCAAGGACACATTGTAATGCTAATTAAGAGGAGCCCACTCTGGGACTGAAATTAAGCCCAGAAATCAGAGGCCAAACATTTTTCGTCAGTTATTTCAACATTAAAAAATGTCAAGCAAACTCAAATACACAAATGTTGTCAATATGATTTCGCTTTTGCGACTACATTATTTTGCAGTCGCGAAAGCACACAGCCTATCAGCCATCGACAAAAAACAGGATCAGTCTATGCCGAACAACACATTCTTTAAAGGTCCCATCATATGCTTTTCCGGTTATTACCCGTCCCCTTGTGTGTTATGTAGCTTTTTATGCATGTAAACGGTCTGCAAAGTCACAAACCCTCAAAGTACACCCTGTGGCGAGTAAAACTCTAACACATGTGTCTATGCTGCCCCAGAACGCCTCGTTGTAGATTTTAATTTTTCCATTTTTTTCTTCCTGGGGCTATTGGGCACTAAGTCTGGACCAATGGCACACAGCTAGAGAACAATAGACACACCTTCTGCCAGGGCGGATTCCCGAACAGCTCAGGAGTCCGCCCCGCGAGGCTCCCGGAGCAGACAGCTTGAGGTGGATTTCCTGCTGTGTTTCCCTGGATGCTAGATAAAGACTAAGTGCCATGTTAGCGGGACATTGCGGAGCTCACGAGTCCACCCCGCGAGGCCCCCGGAGCGGACAGTGTGAGGTGTTTTCCCGCTGTGTTTCCCTGGGTGCTGGATATAGACAGACCAAGTGCGGAGCTCCGCGGTGTCCCGCTAACATGGCACGCAGACCCAACGCAGCAACCAGGAAACGACACCAGTAATCCACCTCACACTGTCCGCTCCTCGAGCCCCACAGGGCGGACCAGCGAGCCCCGCAACGTCCCGCCAACACGGCACCCTAACCCCTCTGTCATTACTGGTGTCATTTCCTGGTTGCTAACAAACGCCATTGTAACACATAAACACTGATGTTCTAGTGATGTGTCGGTCGCGAATGACTTTTAAGTGAACGGCGGGAGCCGGCTCGCGCCTACCAACAACCGTTTTTTTGTTTTATTTTTTGTTTGTTAAGTAATACAAGACAGAATGATATGATGATCTCCACGCTACGGGTGCTTCGTGCATGCCTGCATGCAGTGACATGTAATATCCAAGGATTAGAGACTGTTGGATGCTGCTGTTTTGCACATTGCAATACATTTATTTGTATTATGTTTTGATGATGACTAAACCCGGAAGTAAGCTCTAAAATCGAATCGATAGATTTATGATTAGAAAATTATAAAAGTAGGTTAGACATGTGGATATTATCCGGCTGAACTAAACGTGCATTTATCTAACAGGTTCGTTTTCCACAGACCTTATTTCGAGCTATTTTTCAAAATCCTATGGAGAAATCCCATTGCTTTTTTGTCAAGGGAACCCATGCGCAGCTTACTTCCGGGTTTTAGGACGCGTCACTGCACCACTCTATAGGGAGGGGGGGCGGGCAGGAGCTCCAACAAGGCAGAAAGTGATTTTGGAACATTGAACAAAGTAAACGTATTCTAGTAGACCTCAACAATAGAATTATGATCAGTAGAAATGGCCAAAACATGGGACCTTTAAAATAAAGTATTATTGATTTGGGCGAAGTACTACACTGTTGAACTGGATATACTCACAGCGCTTTTCTTTCTTTGTTGCAGCAGCAAAGAAGACATGGATACCGTCTCCTCGCATCTGAGCCCTTTCCTCTTCCCCCTCCTCCTTGTCCTCCTGTCCTCCGTCAACTCCTCCTTGTCTTCTATGCTGTGTCCGAAACGCTGCACCTGCCAGAACCTGATGCCGTCCTACACGGTGCTGTGTGCCAAGACGGGCCTCCTTTTTGTACCACCCAACATTGACCGGCAGACTGCGGAGCTCAGGCTGATGGACAACTTCATCACAACGCTGAGGCACCGCGACTTCGCCAACATGTCCAGCCTGGTCAGAGTTCACGTCTCTTAACACATTTACTTTTATGTTTTCTTTTACCCTTCTAAAAAGGGTTTGATGTGATTCTTTTTTACGTTTGTTTTTGCATGGAGCTAATGGGATCAATAAGCAAGACACATAATTTATAGTATTATTAGGGCAGTCAACGTTAACCCATTAATGCTTGCTATTAATCTAGAAACCTTAACACTTTATTTTCTCAAATTAATCAAATTACAAAGTTTGTCCCTAACTGCCTTTTGTAATTCCAGTGCAGATGTTTATCAGGAATAGCATAACAGTGAAAAGGCAAAGAAAGCGGAGAAAATTGCACAAGTTACATGTATTACACTGACTGTAGACCCCTGGACATCATTGAGAAGCATCACTACCACACAGCACTCCTAATGCATGACATACTGTATGTTGTGCACTTGATCGCTTTAGGTGTCGGGAAGGGTATGAAGGGCAGCAAGAACACTACCGTACGAGCATATGCCGGTGTAGCGCACATCACACAGCGCTTCATCACAGCTGCTCTCTGTGACAGCATTGTTAAGACTTCATTGCTTCACTGTAATAATGCACAAACACACATATACAGATGTAGTCATCCATTTGCCCCTCGACCTGCCGAATTCCAGCCGGAAACCCAACAAATCCCATTGGCTGGTGATCTACACCCCTCCCCTTGTTTCCTGAGAGGGTGTTGCTAGATTACACTGTAGACCCGACCATTTGTTCGATTGCAGGGTTTTACCATGAGGTGGCGCTTCCTTCACAAAAACACATAACCAGCTAACTGGGTAACCTTTGGTCTCTGTTTAGGCCTTGGTTCACACAGTATGTTTCCTGGACTAACAGTAGAAGTTGTTACTTCAATAACGTTTGCAGCTCCGCCATTGTGTTTGCTAAATAGCATTTAATCACATTTTGTATCCCTTATTTTCACACGAAAATGTAATGTTGTGTTCAAAATTCCAGGAAAGACAAACAACTTCTAAATTTAACTATTTATAATAAGAGAGCAAAATATATATATATTCACTCCGTCCGGTCACAGAAATCACAGGCAGCAGAGCTATAATCTGTCAGTCTATTTCCGGAAAGAGCCCCGAACCTCGTGTGACAATATGTTACGAACTCAGATACTCAGGATATAGGACCCAATTGCAACGACCCATGAGACAGAGGTAAAGTACTTAAAAGATGAACAAAAAATGACCACTATACAATCTCAGGATGAGATGACAAAATGAGAACAAATGAAAATCGCTCACGTTGTGAGGAACAAAAACTTTCTTGAACAAAAAGAGCATAGACCTGACTTTGGCATGAGACAAGACGAACTGACAATGAACACTGGGAGACAGGGGAATTTAAACACACGACAACAAGACACAGGTGAAAACAATCAGGGGCGGGGCTGGTGCTAATGAGCACAGGAGACACACAAGGGGTGGACAATCAGGAAGCCTGGAATGAGAGGTAAATGGTGAGTGACAAAACAAACATAAAACAACATGAAAATGAACCTCTCTTAGCATTTCTGTCGGTGCACAACACAATACATTTTATTACACAGGGCGTTGCCCGTACATTTATGATTGGTTGAGACTAGATGGAGAGTAACCTTGGTTTAGACTTTGGCTCTCTCTCGTTGGTGCGCAGACTTAGACAAAGTCTCTTGGCAACACGACCTTCCAATCAGCATTCGGCCGGCCGGCAAAGTCCCTCCCTACTCTATCCGCTATCCTAATAATTAGTTTTCGCTAAAGCTGCTTTGCAAACAGATAGTGGAATCCTCCATTTACACTGATTCCCAAGGCCAGAGCCTCAATAACTCATTGTCTCTGCAGCGTCTGCACCTGGCTTTGCTACATTAGTATTGCAAGCTAAAAATCTCATGACTATTCCCTTCGTTTCCTATCCAATCCATCAAACCTTGGGATTGGTGATTTTGTCTATTTATTCCAAAGTCATATCAACATAAAATGAGCACAATAAGCTTATAATGTAATAATAAGAATCAGTCTTTCTAATGTTATATAAAAATAGACTCCACAGTAACACATTACTTTTAAAATCCAGATTTAGGATCAAATATGGGATAATACTTACAGTAAACAAGAACAAAAATCGACCAGTCAAGCAAACTCAAATACACAATGTTGTCAATATGATATCGCTCTCGCAACAAAAGAAATGTGCAGTCGCGAAATAGGGATGGGTACCGAGCCCCGGTATTAAACGGGCCCTGGGGCTGAATTATTAAAGACCGTGGTACCGTTAAGCTCCGACGTTATCGGCCTTTTATATAAAAAATATGTATTATTGCTACACAAACATTATATTGCAGTTTTAGTGTCGCCAACTCCGTTTCTAATATGCAAAAAGGCTGCAAAATGCGTCATTATTTTTAGTATTTTCGATCTCCAATCCAGGCGAGAGATCTCTCTCCCCCGTCTGTGTGCGAGGGGGCGGGCAGTTTACACACACGCAGCTGCTACATGCAGCAACACACACACGGAGGAGATGGCGGAGAGAACTAAGCGCTCCGAGGTGTGGTTAAACTTTACCCGTCTTGAGGTGGACAATGCTCGTTACCAAAAGTGCAATAAGAGTTTAGCATGTAAGGGCGGTAACACGAGCAATTTGTCTAAACATTTAGCAAAAGTGCACCACATTCAGACGGAGGAATGCACGGGGTTCGACTGTCTTTCTAGTAGCTCTGTAGCCCCATCCACGAGTAACGTTTCCACGTCAGGTGTTATGTATGCTAGCAGCAACACACGGAGCTAACTCAATGATACAAACATGGGTTAATGATTAGAGGGAACTGAGCTTTTTTTAAATTTTGTTAAAGTTTCAGCTATTCTGTTTACAGTTCTGTCATCACATTATTTAATACGGTTTATTAAAACATTGTTGTTTCTTCTGATGTGAAATATTATGTATTTAATTTAAATAAAAAGCAATGTTAGTTTTGTTCACAATTTGTTTAGTTAGTTTACCTTATTTTTTACTCCAAAAGAACCGATAAAAGACCGGATCGATAAGCGGTATCGATAAAAGTAGTAGTACCGTTAAAACCTTAACGATACCCATCCCTATCGCGAAAGAAGATACAGATCACTGCTCTTGCACTACATTAGTGAATAAACTCAATGTGTGATTGTTATAGCAGTACTATTAAACAGTTATAGTTAAAGGTCCCATGTCATGCTTTTCCGGTTATTACCTGTCCCCTTGTGTGTTATGAAGGTTTTTATGCATGTAAACGGTCTGCAGAGTCGAAAACCCTCAAAACACACCCTGTAGCGAGTAAAACTCTAACACAGAAAATACCTCCCCAAAACTCCTCGTTGGAGATTTCTCATTTTCCATTGTTTACTTCCTGGGTATCGTGACGTAGGAATGGCCAGTAGCCACGCCCAAAGCTATGGCCGCACCCTCTGCCAGCCTTTCACGTAACAAAGCTTCCCAAAACCTTTCAGGATTCATGCCGGATATGTACAGCGTAGGGCACTGAAGAACGATGCTGTTCCTACTTTGTTTGGACCAGCGGGAGTTCGGGTACACAACCTGTAAGTATTCATTGTTGTTTGTGTATTTATGATGTTAAAAACAAACAAGGTATCTACCACGACTGTTTAAATGGGGAAACGTTTTTCAGACTATTACGTTGAAATGCTCTCCGCAGACCCATGCTCACAGCGTTATAAACCTTTTTCTTACTCAATATCAAGCCACACTTATTGTTTTTACTTCGGCTGTGAGTGTTTGTGTGTGCTCTCAGGATGAGTTTTGCTTGTTCTAGCTTTATCGCCAAGCCTGTCTGCTCCTCCAGCAGTGTGTGTGTGTGCGAGCAATGCTAACTGGGCTAACTAAGTTGCTAGCGTTTCCATATATCAACTCCAATGTTAGCAGATGGCCTTACATGTATCCCATAGCTGGAGAATGTCTGCAATCACACACGAAATACTCGTATAAGATTGCAATTGTAAACATGTTCTTGCTAGCCTAGACTAGCTGTTGTTCATAGTAGATTGGCATATTACACTGAACAACTAAACTAGCAAACATAGGTTAGCATATTAGCTGGCAAGCTAACTGTGTTGATTAGATAGATAGATTAGATAGACTCCTACCACAACTACTACTAACGAATCTAAAACAACTAAGTTTCTCTAATATTTTGTGATTTGCATTTGATTTCGTCCAGCCAGATCAGGAAACTCCTGGCGTATCTGGCGGACAACACACACACGGGATGACCACTCTGATGCCTCGTCCTAAAAAGCCCCGGCAGCCGCTTACAAAGCTGCGATAGGCAAGATGCCGAAAACGCCTATAAGGGGAGGAATGGATGATATACATATATATGTATATTTACACATGTTCATTTTGTACATTTCTAAAAATAAAGTTTGATGGAAATACTTAGTATCCTTTGTTCCCTGAATTATTTGCTCCTATAACATATCATTCATATATAGCAAACCATGATTTGATTTCTCATCAAACAGTAGTAGTTTATTACAGGTAAAAATAACTTACTCTTCTATAACAACAGTTGTAGGTACAGTTCGGTTAGTTAGCGTATAAAATATACGGCTGTACCGACGCCATTATAAGACTGATGTTCCGCTGAGAGCGAGCCGAAAAAAGCACTGTTAGACATGGGCGGAGCCTCTCTGGTGGTTGACTAATCAGAACAGAGTGGCCGAGCTGACCAATCGGAGCACACTGGCCGAGCTGACCAATCGGAGCACACTGGGCTCACAGGGAGGGGGGGGGGGCAAGAGCTGCAACGAGCCGTTTAGTGGAGAGAGTGAATACTGCTGAATACACACACTTTACAGAGATGCTGTATGCGAAACCAATGTGAGTTTGGAGGTGTTCCAAATTCCAACATTTCAGAAGCAAGCTGCTCCCTGAAAGTCTTCTGTGTGTGGCTTTGTCCTGCTGGGGTCACTCGTCATCTTGTGCAGCTCCTTGTGGAGAATGAAGCTGTTCACCACGGCAATGTCCACAAAAAGGTAAAAAAAAGTCTTGTACCATTTCATAGTTTTGTGGAGAACGCTGTAGTACCCGATCAAAGCGTCAGACACATCCACGCCACCCATGCTTCGGTTGTAGTCCAACACAGCGTCAGGAACGGGAACAGTCTTAGTCTGCCACACACCAGCCTGTTTCACTTTCCGCTGGACCGTCTGACCGCTGAAGGCCTCGTGCACTGTGGAGCACATGGTCACTTCACGGCTGTCCATCCACTTTATGAACAGGAGTTTGCCTTCCCTTATCCACGCAGATCTCCCCTTTCAGCCTTCTTTGGTAGGCCATTCAACTCCGTCTGTGGGAAACCAACTCGATTTTTTCGAATGGTCCCACAACAGCCAATGTTTCTTTTGGCCAAATCCCCAAAGAGGGCAGGGCTAGTGTAGAAGTTGTCCACAAAGAGTGTGTAGCCCGCACCGAGCAGAGGGAGGGGCAGGAGGTCGGTCACGGAGGTGTAGCTGAGTCCCTGGCCTGAGAGGAACGTACACGTACACTGTGTACACATTGAAGTTCCATGTCTATGCCGTGGAGGAATCTGCCAGCACAAACAGTTTGTATCCCCACTTAGTTGGTTTATCCTTCATGTACTGCTTCATGCTGATGCGGGCCTTTGAGGCGACCATCCTCTCATCTATTGAAATGTTTTGATGGGGCTGGAAATGTGCTTTGCAGGCAGTAACGATGTCTGTGTACAGGGGCTTTATCTTGAAAAGTCTGTCGTACTCAGCGGTGTTCCTTTTGCGATCGTTTTCCTCGTCTTCTTCAGGGTTGCTCAG
This sequence comes from Trematomus bernacchii, assembly GCF_902827165.1. NCBI lineage: Eukaryota > Metazoa > Chordata > Actinopteri > Perciformes > Nototheniidae > Trematomus > Trematomus bernacchii. The sequence goes on from NW_022987643.1 coordinate 358,872, forward strand.
GTGCAGTGACCACATGATGGCTCCGAAGCGGTCCCGGGACATCGCATCACCTGGGAATTTGAAGTTATATGGCCATTTCTTCCTCCAGTAGTCCGATCGGTTGGGAACGGTGACGAGGCCTGAGGAAATGATAATGGACAGGAAAACATAGAAATCCCTCACAGTCAGCATTTTCCAAACATGCTTCTTTCCAGCCTGCAGTCTTTTCAGGGCGTTGGCGTTCGTGTTGGAAATGATTGTATGAACCACTGAAGCGCTAAAAAAAAGTCTGAAAATGGAGAGGGGAGACCATGCTACAGTGGGGTTGAGCGCTGGGCCTGGGACCCTGGCTGGCGTGAAATTCAGTGGCTCTGGTGTTTGGTCATTCTCCTCTCTGTTGTGCCACCCGAGTTCTTCTTCTGTCGTTCTGGAAGAGGAAGAACCTCGGCCTCGCTTCCTGCATTTTACACATTTATCTGATGCTTTTCCTTTTCCTGGCTGAGGAGCGGGAGCCCCACCTCGGCCACGCTTCCTTTGGTTTACAGATGCATCTGACGCTGCAGAAAGCTGGTAGAAACCAGACGATGGTAGCTTTGGAAGTGAGTGCTTTTTGGATGCAGGCTGAGTGGCCAATACAAACATGCCATTTTGAGTGTGTGAATGCAATACATTTAGTGACTATAGATGAACACTGGCCAACCCTGCCTTCTAAAAATTATGTTCCCACAGAACTAAACTCCATTCTCAATTACGTTTAGCAAGAAACGTATTTTCTCCCACGTTACGTTTGTTATGAACGTATCTTAAATACGTTTATTTTCTACATATCTTTGCCATTTATTGTCTTGCTTATAATAATGATAATAGTCATTTATAAATACCATTTTAGAGCACACATTTGAAATCGACGATCGGGCTCGATATATGGTTAAATTAAAATCAGTAGGCGAGGCTGTAATTTTGCCAGCTGTTACTCTCATGAGCAAGGCAGAAAATAATAGTTTTATTATAGCGCTGTATTATTATTTATTATTTACTATATGAATAATTGTACACCAAATAAATAAGTAATAGATAAAAACAGAGAGATTACATACCTTTCCCGTGGTGGAATTTCATCATCAGAGTCACTCCGTTCTGGCTGCAGGAGATCCTCGTCGTCTGACTCAGGATCAACGGGTAACATATCTGCATCGCTGTCAACATTAGTCACCATTTCCATTGCCTGTAAAGTCGTAAGCATCTCTTTCCTGCAAGCCATTATTTGACAAAAGTCAAAGTATAGAAAAAGTCCTAAACGCCAATCTTGTAATCTGCTCCGTTATCTGCTGTCCGCTCTGTGCGCTCTGGGTCCTGCTGCAATTCCTGTTGTTTACGTAGTAAACACGGCGTAGAGTCTGCTGCGTAATGGGTCTGCCGCTGGCATTCACAATTTATACTTTACGCAGGACCATATCTATGGAACCCATTGGTCGATTTGAGTGATTTACACCTTTTTCTTAACCATTAGATCCAATAGAATCCGATGAGCAGTTCCAAAATCCACGTAAACATTACCATTGCGGACATAATAGAGAAGCAAACGAAGCATATCTGAAAGTACAAGCCTTGACTGCAAAACTTTATACCCAGTTTATTGCCATAAATATGATGATGGATTATCAGTAAAAAATTATACGTGACACAGACACATTGGATTAACCTTGAGCGGCGTTTTTATTCCGTTGAACACAACTTTTGATCACAAATCAAAAAAGGTAAGATGTAATTATTGCAGGGTTGCCAACTTTGGGTACCTAGCTGGAGTGAGATTTTGATATCATGGGTTTAATTCGGTTTAATTACACATATGCGCACGAAATGACTGCTATCGTGTCAGCAGCAGGACCTTGGCATATAGGATATATATACAATATATACAAATACACAATATTGGACACAGACTATAAAGGGCACACAGTTTCATTCACTAATGAAAGTCAAACATGTTTGTTTCCACTGTTTTATTGTGTGCCTGTCGCGATAAGCAATTAATTGACTTATCGTACGATAAATAAAAATGAACTCGATAACTTTTCTGACCTCGATAAATTGCCATTTACATGAGGATGTGACTAGCAGTTTGAAAGGATGTACTTGAATTATTATTATATATTATCATTATGTCAGTGGTCTAAAATGGTCATACAACGGTGCCGACAATATTATCGTTTATCGCAATAATTTCCGGGAAAATGTATCTAACAAAATGAATTATCGTGAGAGGCCTATACATGAAACACACACACACAAACAAATCTATAGACTTACTCCAAACTGCCAAATATATTAATTAACACACTCTCACTCCCATATACTCTTTGACTCTATTTTGGCCTAGTAGAACAATAAGCAGCAGACTTTTACTTTTTTATCATTTCTACTGGATCTTAGATCTGCGCATGCGCAATACGGGTCGGTAGTTGCGGCTCCAGAGTATTTTTGTTGGGTAATCTATGGTAGGGCTAACCCATACAGTGGTGGGGCTCAAATCAGTATTTGCAATGTAATTACATACACGCTCTCCCCGACAGTGAAACGCCACGCGTGAGGTTTAGATGATTTCCCTGTCTCAATCCAAATTGAACTGTATGAAATAAAAAGGCACATTTGTCTTGTAGTAAATAAAAAGGGCGACCTGGAGCCAATCCTGCAATTTCCCCACAGGTGAAAGAGTTGAGATGCTGAAGACCCAACCCCTGCAGGGGGATCTGGGGGGATTCTCCCCCAGGAGATTTTTTGAAATACTAACATAAAATACACATTCTGGTACTCTCTTGAGAAGAAAAATAAATACATCTATTACTACACGACATATTTAAAAAAAAATGAATGCCATTTTAGTTTTTTGTTACTTTGTTCTGAAAGCTGAACCTGCTGCTCCTCAGAGAAGAGGGAAGAGGCTGTGTGAATTACTTTACATTGTGGATAAGGGTGGATAGCCCCCATTGTTCTGTGTGTCAAAATGAAAGACAGCCCACACACCTATCAATCATCAAACCGTGGGGTCTTATTTCATTACGCGTTGATTTCTATCAACACGTAATGTTGTATCGATGTATAGAGATGTAGGCCCAATCCCAAACCACGCCCTACACCCTACCCCTACACACTACCCCTCGGTTTGCGCGTTCGCGCGGAGGGTCCACCACATTAGTGCTGTTCCAAACCAACGAGTGTGGAGAGGTGTGGAGGGGGAGTGGGCTATCAAGCCCTCAAACAGCGAGTCTGCAGCGGTGCTGACTGGAGACCGGTCTCTACCTGACCGGAGTCACGCTGTGTGTGTCCGTCAGGAAACACGCTGTTTACAAGTAGTTCCAGCAAACATCCACTGATAAATTGCGATGTTAACAACCTCATGATAACCTCATATTTTTTTAACTTAGGATCGTACCTGTGTTTAGTCTAGAAAAAGGTAAATGTGTGCATTTTATTATAAAGTTGTGTATATTTACAGACTGTTGCAAAAACTAAGAAGCTTATAAACATCAGGTTTAAAACTAAAAGAGCTTTACAAATAAGTAACACAATGAAAGATGTTTGGAGTTTTATTTGAGTTCTTAATTTACATTTTTTGTCTAAGAGATGCTGATTTGAAACCGTTGTTACATAGGCCTACAGTTACGGCATTTCCTGTTTCTGCCGGAGAGAGGGGAGTTTGTCCCAAAGCTTGCCGCTGTATTTACTCCCTCCATCTGACAGGAGGGAGCCTCATTCAGCTGCGAGTGTGGCTACAGACGGAGTTCACTCCGTCACGGAGGGGTAGGGTCGAGGGAGTGGTTTGGGATTGGGCCGTACTACCGCAAAAGTATTCTCCGTCGGGACTTCCTGCAACAACATCACGCCGTTATCGTGATTCTGATTGGCCAGAAGACATTATCAAAGATGTTCTATTGAGAAGACGATCACTACGTGACAAAAGTTTTCAAAACCGTTTCTAGTCTTCGGTATTCTTGTTTTTGGCGTGAGAATAGTTTGGGCAGGGTGAGAGCGTGAGATTGAGAGTGAAAGCGTGTGTCAGACGCCAGATGCGTGAGAGTTGGCAACCCTGAATTATTGTAATATTTTTGAAACCGGATGTTGTTTACTTTCTCTTTTCTGGCTGAAAGCTCCGCAAATTCGGGGTCGTACAGTGATGACACTACATGTATGGAATATGTGGAGTCTCAGCTTTAATCGGATATCTTGTTTGTGCAGTTACGATAAGTAATAAGGGCATTTTGAGAGTGAGTGCTGTGCAAAACTCTGTTAGCATTAGTTAGCATTTTTTCGCAAAATGCTAATTCAAAGGCTTGGTATTACTCTTGTTTCTTTTAGCTAAAAATGGTTCATATCTTCAGTTAGCTGAGATTCTTACCGTTAATCTGGTGCTACACATTAATAGTTTCATAAATTTAATAAGCCCTGAGACATTGTCTCAAAAAAAAAAGTGGGAGGGGTCCAACCGCCGTGCTTAAGAGGTTAAACAATAATACAGACAACTATTAACACTGTAAATATTCTTGTTTGCTCGTGGTGAGATGACGAGGCTCCATTAAAAATAAACCTCTTTTGGTGAATTACTGAGTTTAGGCAAGTTATTGAAGTTGACTAAAGCATATTCATATTTGATTGTGCTTTCATGTCAATTCGGCATACCAAGTCTGAAACGTATTCAGACCCTTTCTGCGAGGGCCTGCCCCATGCCGGTCACGGCCCCACTAAGGTAGGGACGCGCGAAATGAGTGGCTACATCTGTATAACCTATATACATATATCCAAATGCTACCTGTCGGGCTGATGGTGGCCAGCTGGAAATCTTAACTAACCATAACCCTAATATGTAATAATAGTATAGCGGATAAGCTCTCATATTATAACAATTGTGCATTTTATGAGAAAAGCATGACATTTCTAGCATAGTTAGTGCATACCATAAGGTTTATTTTCAGATGTGGAGGGAAGTCAGATTTGACCTGTGAGGACCGTGAGAGGTCAAATCCAAGATGGCCGCCAGTCTCTTGGGTCAAATGTTCAAACACGCTTAATTTTGGAACCAAACATTGTAGAAAAACATTTAAGGTGTCATATCCAACTAAATTATGGATGCCCAATCATTTGGTGATACTTTTGAGGTTGCCAGAATTCAAGAAAATGCATTTAGGTGAAGATAAAGGTAGAAATTGACCAAAAATAAGCTGTCAATCAGTTGAAATTTGCAAAATTGCAAAAAAATTAGTGTGTGTGTGTGTGTGTGTGTGTGTGATATCAACTTATCATCAGCTAGATACATGACATCAAAGTAACAGTCAAATCCAAGATGGCCGCCAGTCCTCTGTGTCTAATGTCCACGTTTTTTTAAATGTTGGAACCAAACGATGTAGAAAATAATGTGTCATTTAATATGTCATTTCCACCTAAATTGGGGATGCCCATTCATCTGATGATACTTTTGAGATCGCCAGAATTAAAGACAATTAATTTAGATCAAGGACAAGGTCAAATTACATTAAAAACTTTTGGATTCGACCTATGCAATATAGTGAAATGTGCTTCAATTTTGAAACTATAGGGATAATAATACAAAATAATAGACCCATGGTGCTAGTCTATTTTAATGATGATAATAATACAGATCTAAATCTAACAGTCTCCAGAACAGAAACATAGTGCAGTGCACTTCAGTGCAGCTTTGGCACACTTGCATCGTCCAGTGCACCCTTCAAGGTTCAAGGTTCTTTATTGTCAAACTGACATAGCTACAGAGTAATTATGTTGTTGAAAATCTTATGTCACAGGCTTCTCCAACAATGCAACATAATAATACAGATAGCAAGAGCAATACAAAAAGAAAAATAGTTATAAAATAAAGTGAGCATGTGGAATAGTGCAATACGAGTCTATATACAAGTTATTGGAATTATATATATTAGATATTAGATACATATTACTGAGTAGCAGATGAATGTTTTGAAGTTGTTTCAGCAGTTCAATTGTTTAACAGTCTCACTGCCCGCGGGAAGCAACTGTCTCCGAATCTTCTTGTCTTTGCCAGGATGCTGCGGTAACGTCTGCCAGACGGCAACAGAAAGAACAGTTTGTGGCTGGGGTGATGGGGGTCTTTGATAATCCGTAGTGATTTCTTCCTGAGCCGCTGGGAGTAAAGGTCCTCCATGGATGGCAGCTCCGTCCTGGTGATGTGCTGTGCAGTTTTCACCACCCTCTGTAAAGCCTTACGATTGAAGTCGGTGCAGCTGCCGTACCAGGCCGTGATGCTGCCAGTGAGGATACTCTCTATGGTGCACCTGTAGAAGGTCAGGATGCTCTCTATGGTGCACCTGTAGAAGGCCAGGATGCTCTCTATGGTGCACCTGTAGAAGGTCAGGATCCTCTCTATGGTGCACCTGTAGAAGGTCAGGATCCTCTCTATGGTGCACCTGTAGAAGTTGCAGAGTATCCTGGAATCCATTTTGAACCTCCTCAGTCTGCGGAGGAAGAAGAGCCGCTGTCGAGCTTTCTTGGTGATGGTGGTGGTGTGAAGAGTCCATGTCAGGTCCTCAGTGATGTGGACCCCAAGGAACCTGAAGCTGCTGACTCTCTCCACCGTAGTCCCATTGATGGTGATGGGGGCGTGTCCCTCTCCCTGCTGCTTCCTGTAATCCACAATCAGCTCCTTTGTTTTGCTGATGTTGAGATGGAGGTTGTTCTCCTGGCACCAAGATGTCAGGTTTTCGACCTCCTCTCTGTACGCCGTCTCGTCATCGTCTGTGATCTGGCCGATGACGGTCGTGTCATCAGCAAACTTCACGATGGTGTTGGAGCTGTGTGTGGCCACACAGTCGTGAGTGAACAGGGAGTAGAGGAGAGGGCTGAGCACGCAGCCTTGAGGGGTACCAGTGTTGAGAATCAGGGTGGAGGATGTGATGTTTCCCACCCGCACTGCCTGGGGTCTGCCCGTCAAGAAGTTCAGGATCCAGTCACAGAGGGCGCTGTTGAGCCCGAGGTCTCTGAGCTTGATGGCCAGCTTGGAGGGCACAATGGTATTGAAGGCTGAACTGTAGTCAATGAACAGCATTCTCACATATGTGTTCCTGTTCTTCGGGTCCAGGTGTGAGAGGGCAGTGTGGATGGTGAGGGCTATGGCGTCGTCTGTGGACCTGTTTGCTCTATAAGCAAACTGCAGGGGGTCCAGAGAGTCAGGGAGGGAGGAGGTGATGAAGGTTTTGACTAACCGCTCAAAGCACTTCATTACGGTGGAGGTGAGTGCTACTGGGCGGTAGTCGTTGCGGCAGGTGATTATTGTCTTTTTCGGGACAGGAACGATCGTGGAGTGTTTGAAGCATGTGGGGACTACAGACTGCAACAGGGACCTGTTGAAGATGTCTGTGAACACCTCTGCCAGCTGAACTGCACACACCCTGAGAACACGGCCAGGGATGCCATCAGGTCCAGGAGCCTTGTGTGGGTTAACCCTTTTAAAGGATTTACACACATCTGCCCTATTTAAAACAAAAGGGCAGGGCTCTAGCTCCTGGTCCCTCTGTACCTCCACAGCCTGGCTGCTCTCAAAGCGTGCAAAAAAACTGTTCAGCTCATCTGGGAGAGATGCGCACGCAGACACTCCCGCAGCACCCCCCGCTGCTCCTTTGTAGTCTGTCATTGTTCTTAGTCCCGCCCACATATTCCTGGTGTTACAGCCTTTGAAGTCAGATTCCACCTTCTCTTTGTACTGTCTCTTTGCATTGTTAATTGCTCTCCGGAGATCATACCTAGATTTCCTGTACTCCTCCAAATCTCCAGCTCTGTGCGCGATAGTGCGCGCTTTCAGTTTGCCGCGCACCTCGCAGTTTATCCAGGGCTTTTGATTTGGGAATGTCCGTACAGAAACCTTCGGTACCACGTCATCGATGCATTTCCCAATGTAGCAGATGACAGTGTCCGTGTGTGTGTTGATGTTGTTGTCCTCAAACACACTCCAATCCGTAGATGCAAAGCAATGCTGCAGTGCTGCATCTGACTCCTCGCTCCATCGTTGTACTGTCCTTGTTACCGGTCTGTCCCTTTTAAGTTTCTGCTTGTAAGCAGGCAGCAGCAACAGTGAGATGTGGTCTGATTTGCCGAAGGGAGGGCGAGGGAGAGCCTTATATCCATGTCGAAAAGGGGAATAAACATGGTCCAGTATGTTTCCCCCGCGCGTCGGGCAGCTGATGTGTTGGTAATATTTTGGCATGACCTTCTTCATGTTGGCGGTGTTGAAATCTCCGGCCACAACGAACGCCGCATCTGGCCGTGAAGTCTCGGTTTTATCAATAATCCATAATAATTCACATCTGTGCACCAGTTGTTATTAGTCATTACACACACACCGCCTCCCTTACTTTTCCCCGAGTTAGCATGCCCTTTCCCCTCTTTTGTCTGGTTGAGGCTTTCAGGCTGGCAGGTAGGTATACATCCCAGACAAGGTCAATGCGGCTGCTTTTCTCAAGTTGAGCAGAGATGTATGGTGCAAACACTCTATCTCCATACTCTTGAAATGTTCTTGATGTTCCCGGATTTAACATTTGAACCACAGCTGCACCATCGAAAATAGTTGCATCAGCCATAGGTACACTACTGTTTTCAAGCAGATCTGATTCTAGGCAGCGAAGTAGATCTGCTTTAACCCCAATCTGAATTTTGCCTCCAGTTGACAGAGCTGGTGGGGATACCTGGTTTTCATGGGAGAAGAAATTGTCGATGTCTCCATCTCGTGTTTGACAGGAGATGTACAGCCTCGAAAAGAGACCACAGTCACTCTTCAGTGCTGCAAGCTGTGCCTTTTGTTTCGACTTCATCTTGACCGGTGGCCTACTGAACAGTGGCAACTTGTTCTTTGGAAGTGTTTGTGTGACAGGTGTTGTACACTGTTCTAGCCTCTCTTTCACAAACGTGGTGTACTGCTCCTCACCAAGGGTGTCGATCCTTCTCACAGTTTCAGCCACTTTGATGTCCATGATGTCCCTTGTGTCAATGACTAGTAAATCTTGGCTGTGTTCTAGGAATGGATTTCCCATCTCTTCTAGCACTGTCACAAGTGCTTTAACTTCCTTCAGAAATGCTGCTTGTACGCCAGGTTGCTGGTCGTGATGACGGTGCCCAGTGTCACTAGCACTATGCTGTTGCTCAAACTCTGTAGTGATCCTGGACATTTCTGGCCCTGCTACCATCCAGCGTCTTTTACCCCATTCACACCAACGGTGTTTCGGGGCCGGTTCGGTGCTGGTGCTTGAAAAGCACCGGGTTTTCCTGTTCACACCGCAGCGGAGCAGCCTCTAAGCTCCGGAATCCGGTTCGTTTCGAGCACCAAAAAGTTGTCCGTGTAGAAGCAAGAACCGCTTACGTCGGAGGGGGGCGAGATTAACCTGAGATAACAGTTAAGGCGAGTACGGCAAATAAAAGTTGTAACAAGCAGTAGTGCTGAGCAAAGTGACTAGAACGCAACCACACACTTGTAAAAAAAAAATACGCTTTATAAAGTCAGGCAACACTAACCAGGCTTCGTGTGATTCTGTTTATTTGTACCTTACTTTGACCATCCGTTCGCTGTTATTGATCATTGTGGAGAGCAGGCAGACGTTTTGTTTGTTATTATAGCAGCTATCGGATGGAATCAATACATGGGCTGCACAGGTTGTCATGTCCGACTATCACAAGTAGAATCATAATGAAAAATACGCCGGTAAAATGTGCCTGTAGAAAACGGCTTAGCAAGTAGTCAGTTTAGCTTCGGTTGCTATGCTAACATCACCCATGTTATACCAGAGAAACTTTCATAACAGCGTTGTGATGCCAAACAGCGTCAATTCAGACTGACACACATTCACTTAAGGGGAACTGGGGATATGTATCAGCTGCTTGTGTGACAGTCAGACAGTGAATACCTTAGAGCCGTGTGAGCTAACCCGGAGCTAACGGGAGAATAAACTCCCGTGGAAGAGCAGCCAGCACTGCAGCGGTCGGTAAATGCCGCTGAAACACATTAATAAACAATGAACCACGGCACTCTGGAGAAAAGTATAAGGTTGGAGAAGTCGTTATTTAATTTAATCTGGCTTCGTATGATTAAAAGCAACACGATCATCGACCCGACACAGTCCCCGGCCCGTTGTTGTTGTGAAGTGAGCTCCGTTGGGGAGAAACTCAGCGACGTAAACTGTGACGTCATGACGCAGCAGCGGCAGCACCAGTCGGGCTCTGAGCGGTGTGAAAAGAGCCGGCGCTAAACCGAAGAACCGGTTCTGAACCAGAAAAGCTCTAGCACGGAGCTAGAAGGGGAAAAGCCTTGGTGTGAAAGGGGTATAAGTGCTCCTGGATTGCCAGTCAGTCCAATAGCCCCACCAGAACCTTTCACCATTGCATTGTTCTGCTCATGGCACTGGTCGAGTGCCATGGCAGAGAACTTGTTGCTGGTTTTGTGCACCACAAAATGTCCAGACTTGAATTCTGCTAGGACATGTGGATGTTTTTCAGCGAGAGTAATCATGTCACGGATGTGTACGGAAAGCCATCTGGAGTAGTGTGTGTGATCTAGGGCAAACATCCAGGGCATGATCTGTGTCAGGGATTCCACGTACAGCTGGAAGTTACCTTCACGAAGTGACCTGATGTACCGCAGCAAGAGAAGCTCCAATGACAGGGTCTTTAGCCAGTAGTCAAAGTGGACACTGGCCTTTGCTCGCTGTATGCACCACTCCTCAAAAGGCGGACTATCAGGTTGCATGGCATTAGAGTCATCAGGTGTGCAGTCTTCACTGTAAGCTTGTTGGAGGAGTGTATAAATGCTTGCAGCTGTGAGCTGGTGCGCATGGCGGGTCTTGGTGACATGGCTGGCATGTATGAAGGAATTTGCTGTTCCGGAACTTGCAATGTCAGCCTGTATCAGGGTGTTCGTCCAGCCACTGTCTTCCAGCCAGTCTCCCAGCAACTTCAACATGGCCATCTCAATGTGTAGACCACCGAACATGATCACAAAGTGATCCTCTCCATAAGTGGCTGGCCAGGTCCACTGGACTTCCTTAGCAAGAGCATACAGTGGTTGGTCAGCTGCAAGGACAGGAATCTGACCAGGGTTCACGTGCTGAACTGCTGCCTTGACGATGTCCATGGAGTGACATATCATTGCCACTGAGTGTGCATTGTCAAGAAACAGAGGCAATAGTGCGGTTATTGCTGCAGGTGGGATGACAGCTTGGTGCGCATCAGCGTGGTAGGCAGACCACGATATCCAGCCATCCATGGTAGACTTTTCAAAAGCTGTCTTGACTTTGCTGAGCCATGCATACATATCTTCTTTGGCAGCTGCAGCAGTCAGGAGGTTGGGAGGTCTCACAGGACCTTGTACAGCCGGCGCAGTGAAGACCTTTGTCTTGAGGGCTGCTGGTGGCACAATTGTGTAGGCTGATGGCAGAGGTGTCACTGACTTGGTGGAAGAGCCACCCTGACCAATCACTAGGACACCACGATCAGCTCCACCATGTGTGTGTGACGGATGCTGCATAAGTGAGATTCCGGTGCAGTGGAAGGAATCTTTGGCTGTTGCAGAACTTGGATTGTGGTCGATGTTGTCCACAGCTCCTGTTGTGAACAGTCCATGACGTAGCTTTGGTGGGCACACTACATCTTCCACCCTAAAGCTCTGGCAGACACCATTGACAATGTCTGATGTGAGTTGCAACAGCCTGTCATAGGAAACACACAATCCCAGATTGAACAGTGTGTCAACCAGCCTTCTACTTTGTGTTACTGTATGGATCTTGAGGGACAGAAAGAGTGGGAGTGGAGTTTCTTGGCTGCGGCTATGACGTGCTGAGCTTGGTGAATCCACGTTTCGTGCGTGCTTCACACTGTTGAACACCATTAATTGGGAGATTGTTAGGGCAGGTTTTGTGGTGGCTGTGTGGACCAGCTGAGTTTGATGCTTGATGTTTGCCCCATCGAGTATCATGTTGACTAGAGCCAAGAGGGATGGTGGCACAGCCTCCTGCTGACAGTTTGCCTTGAATGACCCATCAAAGGAGAAACCTGACTCAAACATCTCTTGGCGCACCACCTGTGCTGCTCGCATTAAGTGCATGGCATCACTGTCATGATGACATGCCATCATGAGGGCTGGTCCAATGTCCTTTTCAAAACTCAGAAGTGTGTCTCTTCCCTGTGAATGTGCCCTCAGATGAGGAAGCGCAGAAAGCAGTCGGTTTTTCAGTCTGGTGGTGTGAATTCGTTTCTCTACAGTCAGACCAAGTTGCTCCAGTCTGATCTTGTACAGCTGAGCGATGTCTGTCCGTTTAAAGACAGGAGCACTGTCCTCATCACTCTTCATGTCTTCCAAGTATGCCACTAGCTCAGCAAAGGCTATACCATGCAGGCAAGAATCATCTCCTTCATTGCCTTTGGGTGCAGCCTGCCTGGCTCTGTTGTACAGTGAACGCAGACAGCGGTGATGGTACTTGGCCTCAATGGCAATCATGTCTCCTGCTGCAAGCTTGGCCAACAGAGCAGTGTCCTCAAGTTCAAGGGCACACTTCCGCACATTTGTGTCAATGTTGTAGGTTGATGAATTATGTAAGTCTGCAGAACCAGCAGGCTCATTGCAGAAGAAACAAGTAGGCTCTGTGGACTGTGGATGGCTGTGAGCAGATCGGGTGTGCACAGTAGAGGTACTTTGTTGTTGTCCTGTAGTTAATTCTCTAGGACTTTGTTCGTCAAATGCCTTTTTGTTGAATTTTAGCCGACATTTCTTGTGCCACTCAGCCCTGTGTGCCTTCAGAGTGTATTCTATGCCATTCACGTCATCCAATCGCTCCAGGTTGAGGTCCATTGGCATGTGCTGAAAGGTGTGGAATCGGAGAATGTCTTCTGCCAGGGATGCATAGCCACTATCAATGGGCTGTTTCGTTGATCTGAATGGACACTGTAAAGATTCATCTGTAACTACTTGACAGAGGACACAAATGTTCCAGTTAGTGCTGGGGGTAAGTTGATATCATTGGTAAGGCGGGACCATAAGCTACATATAATTATCCAGGATTTATTTACCTGCATGACTCAAGAAAACATAGAACTCTACAGAGAATGCATCTATACCCAGTTAGTTGAAGCATGGATATATACAATACATAACTGCGCCACATCTGCCACCAACACACACACACACACACACACACACGATAAATAATTTGCAATTTTGCAAATTTCAACTGATTGACAGCTTATATTTGGTCAATTTCTACCTTTATCTTCACCTAAATGCATTTTTGTGAATTCTGGCAACCTCAAAAGTATCACCAAATGATTGGGCATCCCTAATTTAGTTGGATATGACACCTTAAATGTTTTTCTACAATGTTTGGTTCCAAAATTAAGCGTGTTTGAACATTTGACCCAAGAGACTGGCGGCCATCTTGGATTTGACCTCTCACGGTCCTCACAGGTCAAATCTGACTTCCCTCCACATCTGAAAATAAACCTTATGGTATGCACTAACTATGCTAGAAATGTCATGCTTTTCTCATAAAATGCACAATTGTTGTGCTTATCCGCTGTACTATAAGGATGTCACGAGAACTGATACTGTGGATATTCAACACCAAAATATAAAAAAATGTACGCGTCTTGTTTTTGTCTACAGTACTTCACATACAGTTCTGTCAGGACTCCAGAATAAAGTTTTTTTCTGCATGGAAATGTTATGCTGTAAACTTAAGAATTGTGATTATTATTATTTTCTTGTAATGCTGCATTCTGAACAGAAAATATGTGTAAAGATTGGTAGGAAGAAAGGTATAACATTAGCTGCTAGCTCTCAAAAGCCGGTGAACAGTCTCACTAGAGTAGCATTATGATGCACTCGGGCTCTATCCAGTATAATTATTGTATCCTGATTTATGTGGGTATATGAGTTGCAGGAGTGGAAATCCCTATTAACAGATATCTGCATATGAAGGCCAATCGTTTTGCCAACAGTACATGATTTTATGACTTTTTAAAGTAGGGAAAAAACACTTTAAGAAACCAATAATAAATGATCTGTTGTGTCAGATATCAAGCTCCGATGTTGATTAGTGGCTATCAAAGAACAGCTGTTCTTAGTTACATCACAGCTCTGAAGTCATAATCCCATTATATACATTTAAGATCAAATTGAAAACTACTGTCAGCCTTTTCCAAGGCTTCACTTGTCAATACAATTTCTTCAAATCAGAAGTTAATTGTCATCCTCTTTCATTCATCTTCCTATTCTACTTCAAGAACCCCTTGTCTGTCTAAGTGGGAATGAGGTTACATTGATGTAACATCTAACTTTAACAAATTAAAATATAAAAACGAAATTAAACAATTCAAGAAATTATATATATATATATATTTTTTTTTTTATACTTTATTTTTAAGTTGTTAAGTCAATACAAAGGAAACAACAAATAACATACAACATACAGGTCACTGGGGTAATACATCATCAATATGTTCTCAGCAATTATTCTTGTGATATGGGAAGATCTCCCTCACAACGGGTTCACAACCAATCTGTGTGAAACATACAGTAGTAGCAAAGTTATGCAAGAATTATAGACTATTGTACCAAAAGGAGTAAAGCAAAATAAAAGAAATATCTGAGGGTTATGTGACCCCCCTTTTCATGTGCAAAACCCATTTGGACCAGTAATTGTCACATTTTTCTTAGAGAAAAACTCAGCCTCTCCATACGAAACAAGTCATTTACAATGTTTATCCATTCTCCTTTTGTTGGTGGATCTTTCACAAGCCATTTTTTGGTAATTGCCTTTTTGCTGGCTGTCAGTAATATTTTAAGAAGATACTTGTCCCGGACACTAAATTCCACTGGTATATTAGCTAAATAAATCCCATCAAAACTGTTTGGAATCTCAAAGCCAAGAATTGAATTTATTTCCGTTATTATAGATAGCCAATAGGGTTTGATCACTGGACAGTTCCAGAATATGTGGAAATGATCAGCCATAATATTACTACACTGCCTCCAGCAGTGTCCAGATTCTGGTCTGCCATTCTGATTGTATTTTATTCTTGGAGTTAGAAAAAATCGAATAATATTCTTCCATGAGAATTCTCTCCAAAGACCAGAGCTGGAGGTGGTGGATTGTATTTTACATATGTTAGACCATTCCTCTTCTGTAATAGTAATATTAGCTTCTACTTCTCATTTGGGTTTCACATATAGGGTTGAGTGGTTCTTGGCAGATTGTAGACAGGAGTATATTCTAGAAACCAGTTTATTTTGGGTGTTGCCCTTGTATGCGCCCACAAAAATGTCAATCAGGTCAAATTCGGTGTTCCCATTCATTTTAATATTCCTATGAAAGTGATGCCTGAGCTGTACAGATGTAGCACTCCAGATAGGACTCCAATGGGTGTGTCCCAGGCGAAAGCCCAGCGGATCCCAGTGCTGGGGGTGTTGCCAAAATTGCTAGAGGGCGTTGCCAAATTTCCCCATTTGTTCAATTACAGGATTTAACCATGAGATGGCGCTTCATTCACAAATACACAAAGACAACTGGGTGTTGTAGGCCTTAGGCTGCTTTTACACGGGAACGTTTGCGTTTATGCACAGTATGCGTTTTCAAAAAAGTCTTCCGTTCACATGCATTTGTTTCATTTAACGTGTCTGTTCACACGAGACCGCTGGAAACGCTGTAGTACATATGCCGGGACTGTAAGTGGCGCTGTACTTCCACACGAGACCGCTCGAAAGCGCTGGACACGCTGTAGTACATATGCCGGGACTGTAAGTGGCGCTGTAACTTCCGCCACAAAATACACCAAAAGCAGCGAAGAAGACCTGCAGCAATATTGCCATGGCTACCCTTCTGTTTATGCCCCGCGGTGGATTTAGCAACATGTAGTAGTTCATGTAATTCTCCATGTCCACTTGTTGCTGATGGTTGTGGTAGAGGAGCTGTAGATTTTGCACTAACACCTGTAGCATGGTCGAGCTGTAGATGTTGTACTAACATCTGTAGCATGGTCAGTAGCAGTAGCACTAGCAGTAGCTACTGACAGTAGCTACTGACAGTAACTACTGACACTGGCCATGCTACAGCAGTGAGCAGCAGAGGCGGGGAGAGGTGGGGCTATCGTTATTTTTTCAGGAAATATTCGTATAGAGGCGATTACACGGACTCGTTTGACCCCCCAGAGAGTTTCGTTTGCAAATCTATCCACCTTGGGACCCGTTATCGTTTGTGGGGTCCGTTTCTATTGGCCTCGTGTAAATAATAGGGCTATACGCAAGAGAAACTATGCAGATACAAGCCGTTTCGTTCTCGTGTAAATGTGGCCTTAGTCTGTTTGCAATGTTGCAGCTCTGCAGTTGTGTTTGCTGAATACTGTAGCATTTAATCAGTTATTTGTTATGGTTTTCACAAGCTGCTATAACGAAAAAACATCAATATTTTAGATCAAATAAAGTATATCTAATCTTATTATCTTAATTGTAATTCAATAATATATAGTCTTTATATATTAAATAATCATAATAATGTAAATGTTTACACTTCTTTATTTTTTATGCTCATACTTTTACCTTTACAATAGTTTGCTTTATGCAGTATATTTTTGGTAATATTGTTGTGGTGGTACACAGTACAGTAGATCGAAGTAAATCAACTTATACATTAAGATAAGATAAAATAAGATGGACCTTTATTAATCCCCGTGGGGAAATTCAGTAGTTCAAACGGCAACAGGGTGAGAGTGAAAAACAGGACAGCACAGATTCACACAGATTAATAAAATCAAAAATAAGATCAGCGATAAAAATAAAAATATTAATAATGAGAAACTATGAAATAAGAAATGAATCAAATTAAAATGTAATTATCATATCATATATTATATAGTGTATTGTATTATTAAGTAATATCATACATTAACCCCATTATAGCAGATGCCACATTGAATGGATGAACACATTTATGCATCAATAATTACAACAGAGTATTTCTAAATACAAGTTGTAAAAATACGTATATGTATTTAATACTAATAACATAATGATTAATTTCAGATGATAATACTTTTCAGGGTTAGGGTTAGGTCCGGTCTGACAGCGCTTAGCTCTCTGCTGAGAGGAAGAGAATTCACTGCTCTAAACACAGTCAAAAATCAACATACAGTATAGTCAACATACAGTAGGGGGATGGGGGATGGTGAAGGGTATGGTAAATGTTTGTAAACACAATCCCCAGGATGTGTCCTAATCACAAACCTTCAGACTAGGGGTTGGGAGATCACAGGAGGGGGGGGGGGGGGGGGGGGGGGGGGGGAGAGCTGTGGAATGTGACCATCCCCCTTGGGAGGCTTCCTCCACACATTCCGATGGCCAATTAATTTTAAACAAAGAGTTCTCAACATACAGTATGGTCAACAATCCCCAGGATGTGTCCTAATCAAACCAAAAGAGAAAATGCAGATATTACACTCATACAAGAAATGGTAGACATATCAGTACTCTTAGTGTTATTATCCAAAGTTAATGTAAACTTTTGAATAATGTACTTATTATTATAGTGATGAACATTAAAAACAAAGCACGTTGGCTGATTTTGGACCCCCTCACTATTTGTTTTCACTACTTTAATTAAATGTTTGATAAGTACATGCAGATCACAGTACAGTATGCTCGTTCAGTAAAACACGTACACAGATAAATTATTTTGTATTCCAAAAATCAGGAAGTAAAGTCCCCTGGTTTGTGACAAGAGGTGAAGTCAACAGATAGTCACTTAGGCCCCGCTCACACGGGAACGTTTGCGTTTATGCACAGTATGCGTATTCAAAAAAGTCTTCCGTTCACATGCATTCGTTTCATTTAACGTGTCTGTTCAAACGAGACCGCTGGAAACGCTGTAGTACATATGCCGGGACTGTAAGTGGCGCTGTAACTTCTGCCACAAAATACACCAAAAGCAGTGAAGAAGACTCCGCAGCAGCCCCGCAGCAATGTTGCCATGGCTACCCTTCTGTTTACGCCCCGCCGTGGATTTAGCAACATGTAGTTAATGTAATTCTCCATGTCCACTTGTTGCTGATGGTTGTGGTAGAGGAGCTGTATATTTTTGCACTAATATCTGTAGCATGGTCAGTAGCAGTAGCACTAGCAGTAGCTACTGACAGGAGGAGGAGCATGTCTCCGTGGAGAGGACCCGCTCAGAAAAGAGAGATATTCTCTACAAACACCGGGTGAGATCCTCCTTTGTCAATATAATGGATCAATGCATGAAATCTGACTCTGTTTATTTTGTTTAAGGAGTATATTGGGCGTTAACAATTCTGGTTTGCCTTTTATAATATTATTTCATTCAAGAACCCCTTGTGCGTTTAATTAACACAGCCATGCTACAGCAGTGAGCAGCAGAGGTCGGGAGAGGTGGGGCTATCGTTATTTTTTCAGGAAATATTCGTATAGAGGTGATTACACGGACTCGGTTGACCCCCCAGAGCGTTTCGTTTGCAAATCTATCCACCTTGGGACCCGTTATCGTTTGTGGGGTCCGTTTCTATCGGCCTCGTGTAAATAATAGGGCTATACGCACGCGAAACTATGCAGATACAAGCAGTTTTCTCCTCGTGTAAACGGCGCCTCAGACCGGGGTACTATTTCTTTTCAAATGCATATAGGCTATGCCACCCATTTACATGTAGGCTACACTGCTCTTCCAGTCAAGAATTTGAATTTTAATGGGATGGGGAGACGTGTGTGATTAAGACTTAGTTTTTCAAAAGAGAAAATGCAGATATTACACTCCTAAAAGAAAAGGTAGACATAACAGTACTCTTAGGAAAAAGAAGAGATGGAATGATGGAGCAACTGTGCTGTCATATGTGTGGGCTGGACCTGTATAGGTTAATTTACAGGAAAGGAGTGAGCAGAGCAGCTGATGATATATGATCACCTGAGAGCTGCATTCAGACTGTTTAAAAAAAAACAACGGTCTGATTTTAACAACTCAATGTGTGATTGCATTTGAAAAGCAATATAAATCACACAGTTAGTACACAATAGGCTTTAAAAGCACCATCGATAACCATTGCCCTTCTCCAATTCAAACTCTTGATGGGAAAAAAGGTGTAAATCGTTGGGCTGTACTGTATACATACAAAGGCCATTCAAGCTAGACGTTCTTCTGGAAATGTTCAGGCACCTTCAAGTTAAACAATAATACAGTAAACAATTAACACAGTAAATTATGTGGATTAAACCACATTTATTTAGTTAAAAATAAACGAAATATGATTTTGTTTGAATGATTAAATATAGGGTGAATAGGGTGGGACATTTTTTGCATTTCAGACTTCTGGAATATATTGCAATATGAAGCCGATACAATAAATCAAAATCCAGTACCATTCTGACATATCAGTACTCTTAGTGCCAAGTTGTCTCAGACAATCTGCATTTCCTAATGTGGGACAGTTCTGTGCAAAATGTTCAGCTATGTTACTATTTATAATGTTATTGTTGTTACAACAGAAGATGTTTTTCTTTAAATTGAAGTTAAATGCATCAATCTGGTGCACTTTGAGGGCAAAATTAAGAGATTTATGGATACAGCTCTCTCAACACTCATATGAAACAGGACTGTTCTTACAATGTGTGTTGGAAGGATTTATCAAATTACTATGCATATTTTTTTTAAACTTGTTCAAAACATATCTAAATAAATATGTGTGTCCCGGGCCAAGGAGCGTATTGAGCAGGAAAAAAGAAGAGATGGAATGATGGAGCAACTGCGCTGTCATATGTGTGGGCTGGACCTGTATAGGTTAATTTACAGGAAAGGAGTGAGCAGAGCAGCTGATGATATATGATCACCTGAGAGCTGCCGTTTCATTCAGACTGTTTAACCTCTTACGCACCGCCCCCCCGGTACCGGGCGGATAAACGCGTCATTTGCAGGAAACAACGTCTAAGGAATCTTAATATTTAATAAACTATGAATGTTTTATATCCATGTAACGGGAAGAAACTCAGCTAACTGATCTTTTTAATGTTTTTTCCCAAAAAAAAAACACAATGCTAACACTCAGCCTCTGAATTAGCCATGAGCGAAAAAATGCTAACACCTTACTGCACGGAAAATCCCTCACAAAGCCTTATTATTTATCTCTTCTCTACATCCATGACATCGTTTCACATCGTGAGGTGACACAGAATCGATGGGTACCCACATTATCACTGAATTATACGAATTTGCGACGTTATAAGCAAAAAGCAAAACAGGTGACGCTAGGTAGCTAAAAATGATAACATTTTTACCTTGGCTCTGTAGTCTCTCCTTCAATGGCATTAAAACGATAAAAACGCTGCTGAAGTTAATCCATAGGTTAATCTAATGTGTCTGTGTCCCTTTGAAATGATTTCTGATAATCCATAAGCATTAAAACTGCTTTTCCGTTTCCAGATGTCAAAGCTAGAGATAGGTTCACTCTGATGCTAAATTACATGCGCTAAGCCCCCACCTTTTCTCTTCACAACGTGTGTGTGTGGGAGACTCCCCCTTCAATTCTATTGGCTCTAACGGTCAGAAAGAGGTGTCAACCATCAAAATCGAGCAAGGGGGGCCAGAGATATGGAAAATCCACCCAAATGACCCCAGAAGTGGTTTCTTTTTGCTAAATCTCTCTAAAAAGGTCAAATGTCACTTGTTAAAGCTTTTAGTCTACCTTACCATCATCCAAGGGTGGTTTTCACTATAAGTCAAAAATAATTTTTGGACTGACACTATAATTTACAGTTTTTTACTATGTAAAATCTGAATTTTCTTTAAAATAAAAAACATCTATATTGATTCTGACTTTTCTACATCCAACTCACAGGTTTATCATTACTTTGAGATAAAAGATTATTAATGTAACCCTTTTAGAAGGGAAGATATGGTCATTTGTTCTGGGAATGTCATTTTCGAGCCTGAGACCTGAAAAACAGGCTCAGGGCTTAACAGGTTAAAGAGATACAAAGGTTTTTAAAATCCTCTGATACTGTAGTTAACCAGTCCCAGTTCAAATCTCCAAGTAGCACTATTTCCTTGTAGTCAAGTTGCAATAAAAGATTTGCTAGTGAAGACAAGGAGTCATTGACAGCTGAGGGGGGTCTGTAACACCCCACCACCATGACCTATTGCCCCTTTGCCACTTCTATATTTAAGGCTAACAATTCGAATTGCTTACTGATAGATTTGGAAACTAATGTGGTTACACTGAACTTATTCTTAACATAAATGGCAACGCCACCACCTTTATTAGGCCGGTCGGAGCGATACACATTATAACCATTTAAGGCAATGTCAGAGGCCAAAATAGATTTATTTAGCCATGTTTCTGATAACACAATGACGTCAGCGTCAGTCGAGCTCGCCCAAATGCGGACAAAATCTAGTTTAGGTAAAAGACTGCGCACATTCAAGTGGATGAAACCCAACCCAGACCTAGCTTTAAAATCAGCAGGAGTAGCGATCTGACTACTACTACTGGGCGGACCAGGGTTAGGTTGAACATTTCCTGACAGACCAGCACACAGTATCCGCGATGTTCCTGGAGCAAATCAGCACAGCAGCAAAGGACAGGCGAAAGCAGCAGCGTAGAAGCGCTCTGGTCCCTCCATGGTATCCCCGGGGTGAAAGGTCTCCTCAGCAAGCAGCACACGACACTGCAGCACACGACAGGTGGGAGCAGGCCTCCGCAACAGCAGAACCAGGACAGGTGGAAAGCAGGCCCCAGCCGTGGTAAAATCCTCCTCCGCACAGCAGCACACGCCCGGTGGAAGCAGGCCAAGCCCGAAGC
Organism: Trematomus bernacchii; assembly: GCF_902827165.1. NCBI lineage: Eukaryota > Metazoa > Chordata > Actinopteri > Perciformes > Nototheniidae > Trematomus > Trematomus bernacchii. Next base: position 380,724 of record NW_022987643.1, read on the forward strand.
GTGGAGCCACTCCGTCTCTCCGCGACGACTCCGGGGTAAAACCTCCTCAGCGCAGCCGTACTCTACATGTGGGAGCAGGCCTCCGCAGATCGCAGACACCAGACAGGTGGAAAGCAGGCAGCAACAGGTGGAGCCGCTCCGTCTCTTCGCGACGTCTCCGGGGGAAAACCACCTCAGCACAGCCGTACTCGACAGGTGGGAGTAGGCCTCCGCAGACCGCAGACAACTAAAACTACTACTTGTATAAGCAGGGATGGCTAAATGTTTGTAAGCAGGATAGCTAGATGCTAACAGATGCCAGATGCTAACAGGTAGTGGGAGCCTGTAAAAATTGCGACTACCTCGCGTGAATGACGAAACCTTCAGGGAAAGTAGACAAGAGGATAAGACGTTAACTCACGTGGATTAAACTACATGTATTAGTGCATTCATTTCAATTCGGCGAACATATGATACATTAAATGATCGTGAGGATGATGATTACAAATCGTTTGTATGAGCCGGTCTGCATTTCCTGACAAAAAAACATAGCGATGGTTTTGTACTTACACCAACGTGGATTAAACAACATTATTTTGTTAAATAAAAACATGGTGATGTTTTGTAAATGATTACATGTCTCTTATCTAGCACAGAATATGATCCTATCCGTGACATATGGATCTTAACAAATATCCGCTATATCAGATACCTCTACTGTAGATCTATCAGCTGTTTATTTTTTATTTCACATGAGTTCCACTGTGGCAGCTTTTTAATCACTGCACCCCCTGGTGGATCCATGATCCATTGCAGCTGGTTTCATTATAATGAAATGTATTTATCAAGGGGGCGTATCAAGTCCTGCGGGGGGTTTTCCTTTTCAGCAGGGGCCCACCCCGCGCAGATCACGGACCCGCACGGGTAGGCGTCTGAAATGAAGTGCTACATCTATAAGTACCTGTAGAAATCCTGGGGTTCCAAATTGCAGGTTTCTGTTAGCTGTTGGAAACTTTTCAAGCCAGTACTGGTAGCTATTAGGGAATATGATGTAATGCCTTTATGGATCCATTGTTTAAATCTAAAATCCAGCTCTGCTGGTTTAAAATCGTTATCAAATGCCACCCATCTCAATAACATGGATTTTCTTTCAAGTCTTTATTCTTTGCAAATTTTGAACCAAATATTGAGGGGAACCTATGCGGCTTAATTTATCAGAGTGTGCAATCTTTGAGGATGTATCACCTAATATACATTGAAGGGGTATGTTCAGTTGGCTCAGTTCAAGGTCTTTCCATTTTGCATCATAGTCACAATTGCACCAGCAAACTAAATACGTTAATTGTGCTGCTTTATAGTAGTCTTCAAAGCATGGAAGGGACATTCCTCCCTTTTCTTTCGATAACTGCAGTGTTTTTAGTCGCACTCTGGGTTTCTGACCTTTCCATATAAATCTGGATATCATTCGATTCCAATCATTGAACTGTTTTGTTGGTATCTCTATAGACAGTGACTGAAAGAGGAACAGCAGGCGTGGTAAAATGTTCATCTTTACGATCTCAATCCGATTGTGCATGTTAAGGGTCAGAGGGCTCCATCTATCCAAATCTTTTTGAAGTTCCTTTGTGATATTACCGTAATTCATATTGTAAATATTGGCCAAATTCTTTGGTATAGTAATGCCGAGGTATTTAATACTGGAGGTATTCCACTTAAAATTGAACATTTCCTGTATGTTCCCCTGTGGTGAGTAGTGGTAAGAAAGAGTTTGGGTCTTATTTATGTTTAATTTATATCCTGAGTAAAAACCGAATTGTACCAGGCACGACATAAGTTTAGGCAGGCTTGAATCTGGGTTGGAGAGGGTCAACAAAATGTTGTCCGCTTACAGACCTATTTTGTGCTCTATTTCTTTAACCTCTTAAAGACAATGTCTCAGGGCTTCTTAACATTTATGAAACTATTAATGTGTAGCACCAGATTAACGGGAAGAATCTCAGCTAACTGAAGATATAAACCATTTTTAGCTAAAAGAAACACAAGAGTAATACCAAGCCTTTGAATTTGCGGAGCTTTCAGCCAGAAAAGAGAAAGTAAATAACATCCGGTTTCAAAAATATTACAATAATTACATTTTACCTTTTTTGATTTGTGATCAAAAGTTGTGTTCAATGGAATAAAAACGCCGCTCAAGGTTAATCCAATGTGTCTGTGTCACGTAGATTTTTTTACTGATAATCCATCATCATATTTATGGCAATAAACTGGGTATAAAGTTTTGCAGTCAAGGCTTGTACTTTCAGATATGCTTCATTTGCTTCTCTATTACGTCCGCAATGGTAATGTTTACGTGGATTTGGGAACTGGCCATCGGATTCTATTGGATCTAATGGTTAAGAAAAAGGTGTAAATCACTCAAATCGACCAATGGGTTCCATAGATATGGTCCTGCGTAAAGTATACAGTATGACAGCCAGCGGCAGACCCATTACGCAGCAGACTCTACGCCGTGTTTACTACGTAAACAACAGGAATTGCAGCAGCACCCAGAGCGCACAGAGCGGACAGCAGATAACGGAGCAGATTACAAGATTGGCGTTTAGGACTTTTTCTATACTTTTACTTTTGTCAAATAATGGCTTGCAGGAAAGAGATGCTTACGACTTTACAGGCAATGGAAATGGTGACTAATGTTGACAGCGATGCAGATATGTTACCCGTTGATTCTGAGTCAGACGACGAGGATCTCCTGCAGCCAGAACGGAACCCGGAGCGTTGTGACTCTGATGATGAAATTCCACCACGGGGAAGGTATGTAATCTCTCTGTTTTTATCTATTACTTATTTATTTGGTGTACGATTATTCATATAGTAAATAAAAGCGTCTGCTAAATGTAATGTAATGTAATGTGCGCTCAAAATGGCATGTTTGGCAGGAATTAGAGGGATTATTTACAAAAATAGTGTTTCTTGTCTGTTACATTTACTAAAAGTATAGGCCAGTGTTCATCTAGAGTCACTAAATGTATTGCATTCACACACTCAAAATGGCATGTTTACTGCTAAGGAAACAGGAATTACAGGAATTAATCTAATCTCTTTGTTTTTCCACATTTGTTTTCATAGTGATGGAGATGAGGATGAAATGGCTTCACCATTGTCTACTTTCACCCAGCCCACACCTGCCTCACCCTCACATTCCTCAACTTATTATAATTTTCTCAGGCCTCGTCACCGTTCATCCAACTCACAGATGTAACCTTGCTTTCAGAAAAAAGATTATTAATTTACCCCTTTTAGAAGTGAAGATATAGTCTTTGTTGTGTTAGTGGCATTTTCGAGCCTGAAACCTGAAAAACAGGCTCAGGGCTTAAGAGGTTAATATAAATTCCAGTTATTTCAACATTTTCTCTTATTGATTGAGCAAGTGGTTCTATAAATAATGCAAAGAGGGTGGGACTTAAAGGACAACCTTGATGGCACCCCTCTCTAACGCTACAGTCTTTGAGAGATTCCCATTTAATTTAATCCTGGCTGTTGGTAAATCGTATAGGGATTTAAGACATCCTATGACTTTTTCATTAAAACCGAAACGGCGCAACACCAAATACAGAAACTCCCATCGCACTGAGTCAAAGGCCTTTTCTGCGTCGAGGCTAATTGCTAAAGATTCAGAATTGTTTTTACTCATTTTATCAATCACAAACAATGCACGTCTCACATTATCTTGTGTCTGCCTGTTTTTAATAAATCCTGTTTGATCAGTGTCAATTAAATCAGGAACTATGTTTTCAAGTCTTTTTGAAATTATTGAGGAAAATAGTCGGTAATCTATGTTTAAAACTGAAATATGTCTGTAAGAACTGCATTCACTTCTGTCTTTTCCTATCTTCGGAATCACAGATATTATAGCCTGTTTCCAGGAAGCAGGGGTCTCTCCTCCATTAAGGACATAATTGAAACACTTTAATAGCATAGGTGTTAATTAATAGTTCCCTAAATGTCTTGTACCATTCTGCTGGAAACCCGTCTCCCCCTGGCACCTTGCTTGTTTTCAGTCTTGATATGGCACTGTCGATCTCTAAATTTGTAAAAAATGTTGTAACCAATTTATTTTGCTCCACACCAACTGATGGTAAGTCTAGGGAATCCAAAAAAGCTTCAACGACAGAGGATTTTGCTGCATTATGTTGAGAGTATAGCTCTTTGTAATATCTTTCAAAGGAGTGTTGTATATCTCCTGGTTTATAACACATGTCGTTGGAATGTGGATCTCGGATTTTAAAGATTGACCTTTCAGACTGCTGTTTCCTTAATTTCCATGCAAGCAGTTTTTGGGCTCTAGGACCGTTTTCATAGTAAGTCTGTTTGACATATTTGAGTTTAATCTCCACTTGTTTATCTAATATCTTATTCAGTTCTTGTTTTGTTGCCTTAACTTGTTCTAAAATGTGGGGGTTGTTTAATTCCACATGTTTTTGTTCTAATGTTTTCAATTTGGTCGTTAGATCATTCAATTGTTTCTGTTTCTCTTTTTTCCTTTGAAGACCACATTATTAGTTTTCCTCTAAGCACTGCCTTTGCCGCATCCCATAAAACACTTGGTGAAATATCCTCAGTATTGTTGAATTCCAGATATTCCCGAATTTCCTTCTCAGTAAAATGTACACATTGACTATCATTCAGCAAGCTGGTATTAAGTCTCCAGAGAGTGCTTTTGGACGGTATATCTAAATGAAGTCTCAAATACCCCCCTGCATGATCTGATACATCTCTAACACCGATATCACAGTCTATAATTCTGTGTCTCTCTGATTTAAACATAAAGAAGTAGTCAATCCTTGAGTAAAAGGTATGTGGGTGGGAGAAAAAGGTAAATGTTTTCACTGATGGGTGTAATTCCCTCCAAACATCAATCATCCAATCCCCTTAAGCATTTTCCTCACATAAATTGACTCGGGATTAATCTTTTTGGTCGGATTTGTTGAGTCAAGACTATGGTGTAGCTGCACATTCCAGTCCCCTCCACACACAAAAATGCCAGACATTTCTAAAGCTATTATGTTGAATATTTTCTTAATGAACACTTTGTCCTGTCCTGGTGGTCTATAAACATTGAGTAGTGTTACTTCCCTGGAACCGAGAATACCCTTTACCAGGACATAACGTCCCTCCTTATCAATCGTTTGTGATATTGGCTGATAGGCAACTTTGTTTGAAATTAAAATAGCGACTCCTAGCGACTCCATTTTCTTTAGTATAAGAGGAATAAAATGTATTCCTAAATCCTAATTTCTTTAGTTTCTCATGTTCAGCTTGTACTAAATGAGTTTCTTGCCAAAAGATTATGTGTTGATTTTCTCTTTTCATTTTTGCAATTAGCTTGCTTCTTTTTATTGGACTTTGTAACCCGTTAACATTAAGAGTAATTACGTTATATTCTTGCTGGAGCATTTGTTTCCAAGTATTATTAGTACATCCACATTGTAAACCCAGAGTGACCTTAACATGATAACGTACATATGAACAAAAACAAAACATGGAACGAATAAACATAAGGTAAAAAAAATAGGCTTCCATCAGCGACGTTACTTCTAGAAGTAAAATCTAAATTGGGGAGGGAGAACTCCTATGTAAGAGGGGGCTCCCCAGTGTAAACTCAGATAACTCTGCTCAGTATACACAAAGGGCAAAACTCAAACCGTCCCAGACTAAAAGGTCTATTGATTTGAAATATTAAGGTTATGGCTTCACACCCGGAAAAAAAACAAAAAACAGTCTTTTATAGGATCAGATCCTACGCAGGGACGAAAAACCACTAAATAAAAGGCAGTCTCTTGATATTCGTTACTATTTTGTTGTTTGTCTGACTGGGTGTTCTTACCACGGTGCTGTCCAGTTATCTTATAGTGGCATTTATCCTGAGGAAATCAAACTTTATCTACGACGTCGCGTCGGAATTCCCTGAGATTTTCTCGTGCTCTCTTCTCCGTGGGCGCCCCGACGCGGTGCCACCTTCTCCCAGGATATTTTCCTCAGCCTTTCTAGAGGCGTTGCTGGGGTCTCCGGGCCGGGGACACTGTCTCTCTCCGCGATCATCCCCTTCTTCCTCAAATCCGCCATCGCCTCTGCTGAGCTGTTATAGGTAACTGGACCACTGTCAAAAACAATGCGGAGTGTGGAAGCGCAGACCTTTTTCCTTTAGTAGTTTTCTTATTGGGGCATACGCCTTTCTTTTCTTCTGTATCTCCGCAGGGTAATCCTGGTCAAAGTACACTCTAGTTCCGTTAAGGTGGACTTCTTTTTTCTTCCATGCTGAGCGCAGCACAAGCTCTTTGATCCTGTACTCCAGGAAATAAATCACCACTGACCGAGGGTTGGCATTCTGTGGCGGCTTTGGGCCGAGCGCTCTGTGACATCGCTGTATACCAAGTTCAGTGTCGGTGAGGGATAGCTCCGTCTTAATAAAGTTCTCAAACTGTTGCACACTGTCCCCTTCAATGTCCTCTGGTATCCCGTATATGCGCATGTTGTTTCTCCGTGCACGTGATTCGAGGTCTGTGAGTTTAGCTTGGATGCTTTCCTGGGCGGCTAGAGCTTGGCAAATCACATCCTTGGCTCCTGCGCTCCAATCCTCCATGTCTGATACCCGCTGTTCAGCTTCTTCCACTCTACACACCGTCGTCTTTAAATCTGTGGCAATTTCGTTTAACTTGCGGTTGACATCTTCTCTGAACTCTCCCAGTTCCTTTTTCATTTCCCTGGAAAATTACTCGCGGAAGTCATTTAGTTCAGTCTTCACGTCCGAACGTATAGCCTTTATCTCTCCATGTATAGCACCGATGCTAGATTGCAGGCTATCCATGGCCTCGTGGTCGTCATCGCTGTCTTTTCCCGTGTTTTCAACAGTTTTTTCAGGATTCCGGGGTGTTTTGCCTCTTCCCTTCTGCACTTTCCCCCTTGGCATAATATTTACCTTTGAAATGTATAAACTCCAGTTATTTTAGGGGAAAATAGTAGACCTGTCTGGGAGCTCTCAGTTTATGCTGCCGCTCGCCCTGCTGCCATACCGGAAGTCATTTCACCAAGAAATTATATTTTTAAACATTTTAAAACATATAGCCAGCAGCGCTGATACATGATGTCTCAGCATGTCAGAGGGCAAGCCATTGTTGACCAAAGGTAATAAAAAGTTCTCTCTCTCCTCCTGTGAAGGTCAGTGTTCGCTGTCTGGCACTGTGAGCTCGTAACTGTTCAAGGTATCAATACCGAACGGCCTTCCTGTTCAAACTATAGCATGGACGGTTACGATATGTCTGCTAAAGGTGTGCGGTGTGAGCAGAGATCATAAGTTCACCATCTTCAAAGTTTAAGTACTAATTTTCTGCTAAGAATTGTCCTAGTACTACTTTAACTTTCCATTTAATCAAATTAGATTAAAGCCAATACAATTATCTTTGGTGAATTAAAAAATCTTACAGGGGTGGTTTGTCTATTTAAACAGAATAACAGAATATACAGAGAAACAAATATGAACAAAATAGAATAACATTGTGAACAGATATTATTTGTGAAATATGAACCTGTTACAGCAGAACTATGAGTTTCAGGGTTCGTACGGTCATTAAAAACCTGGGAAAGTCATGGAAATTCAAAATGCAAATTCCAGGTCCTGGAAAAGTTATGGAAAACAATATTTTTCCCAAAGTTTTGGAAAAGTCATGGAAATGTAACTAAAGTTGCGTCAAATATAATTTACATTTGATCTAATCGACAAAATAATCTTCAGTCGCGAGCTGTTATGTGCCATCATGATGCGCATGGTGTTATTTTTTAATATATGTGCTCGAGTCTTCCTGCCTGTCGGGCCGGCTGAACTCTGCTGCTCCGGGATGATGAGGGTCTAACTTCAGCATCTACATTACCTACGGTGCATTCGTTAACAGTAACTGTGCGGAGTCACTGTGGCACAGACTGGACCGCTGGTGAACAACTGTTAGAACGGTTCAGGTATTCAGAGCAGAGCTCCCTGTCGGAGCGACAGAGCGTGATGTGCACTGAAAAGTTTTTCTGTCGCAATATTATTTAAGGAATCGTTGAGCTAGCTAGCTAGCATACATTGTCACTATCTGCTAACGTTAGCTTTAGCCTTCGTTTTCTAATAGTTTTTTCATAGGCTATAAACAGAGGTCGTATAAGTAGCCTATAGATATTGTACTAGAGTAAAAGTAGAAGTACACAGATCTTGTGGAATACTCTGTTACAAGTAAAAGTCCTGCAATCAAATTGTTACCCAAGTAAAAGTACAAAAGTATTATCATCAAAATGAACTTAAAGTAGCGACAGTAAAAGTAGTCATTGTGCAGATTTCAGAATAATATATATGATGTATTTTATAATTATTGATCATGAAAGTGTTCTCAAAGCTGGTAAAGGTGCAGCTAGTTTGAATGACTTTGTATACTGCAGGGTAGCTTGTGAATTTACTCCAGGTGGAACTAAAGTCTGATTTAAGACTTGATTATATTTCACATCATTCATCCAAATCTGCAAAGTAACTAAAGGTATTAAATACCATTTACCTCTGAACTGTAGAGGAGTAGAAGTACAAAGTAGCAAAACATTGAAATACTTAAGTAAAGTACAAGTATCTCTGCACTCGCGCATCCCGGATAACAACATGGCTCTCCCCGGCTTCACGAGCGTTCGGGCAGACAGGGACGTTATTCTGAGCGGTAAGAAGAAAGGAGGAGGGATTGCACTGTATGTGATCGATCACATAATCCTGGACATGTTACCGTGAAGGAGCGTTTCTGTACCCCGGACATTGAACTGTGGGATTACGCCCATATTACCTGCCCAGAGAGCTTCATTACACCATTGTAGTGGTTGTTTACATTCCTCCATCAGCTGATGCGGAGGTGGATGGTGACGTCATCCACTCCTCTGTGGCCAAACTCCAAACTTTACACTCTAATGCTTTCATCACCATCACTGGGGACTTAAACCATGCAAAACTGGACAAATCTCTACCTACATTCACTCCGTATGTTAAATGCCCCACTAGAGACAATAACACCCCCCGGGGAGATCAGATCACATCACAACAAAGTCTCTTTGCTGTTTTTATGGAGGGCGGATTCCGCTCTCATGTCCCACATGTGGCTCTCTTAGACTCCGTGCCCTATCAGAGGAACTGATGAGAGTAGATCTCTGCCTGTCAGCATGTTGTTTGGTTCTGGCTGACACAGGTGGAGATGGTTCTGGTTGACACAGGTGGAGAAGGAGCAGTCTCCTGCTTGGGTTGTTAGAGGTCTTTGTTTGCTCAGGGGCATCGGGGTCTTAGCCGTCTGATGCAGAGGGACAGTCCAGGTCTCGGCACGCATTACCTATAGAAATTCTAGCACACAGAGGTTAAATAAATCCAACCCTTTCCACTCTGTCTTTTTCTAATCATACTATCTGTCTTGGTTGTTAAATGCCATCTAAATAACAAAATCCATGTCTCCTAATGATATTACAAAAAATCCGTCAAAAGATTACTTGTAAAACCGTTGTAACATTTTTACTCAAAATAACTCTTTCAGGAAACCATTTTCTAAATACTCACATGAGAGATTATAGTATCACAGACCTCGACCCCTTCTGTCTGAGGGCATTCACAGTCAGCCCCCTAACACTCTTATCTGATCATAGTAAAATTACACTCTACATTAAAAAGACAGTAACAGACCCTCACGCAGCAGAACCCAGTAAACTGAACTATACAAAACAACCTTATAGATGGACAAACAATAGCAAGGACGACTACCAGAAAGCAATCAGACATCAAACAATTCAATCCCAATTAGACCATTTTCTATCCACCCCATATCCCCACAGTAATGATGGCCTGAATCAGGCTGTATGGGACATTAACAGCATCTTTGACAATGTGGCAGATTTATCCAATCTGAAAAAACCACAATATCATAAATCAAAAAAGTCAGCCAATGAAAAGTGGTTTGATACAGACTGCAGACATCTGAGAAAAGCCCTCAGAAGTTTATCAAATAAAAAACACAGACAACCTGACAATCCTGAGGTCCGCCTCCAATATTGGGAAACACTGAAACTATACAGAAGAACACTCAGAACTAAAAGGGAGCAACATGCGCAGCACCAACTTGATATCATTGAAGAGTCCATTGACTCAAATCATTTCTGGAAGAAATGGCACTCTTTCAGCAAACCACACAAGGAAGAACTGGCTATTCAAAATGGGGACATTTGGAAAACACACTTTGAAAACCTGTATAGTAGCGTTACACTGAATTCGGCCCAAAATGATCTCCTCAACAAACTACACATTCTAGAATCAGTCGTTAAAGACAACCAGAACCCTTTAGACTATAACATTACTGAGGAAGAGCTCCTGGCTAAAACCCAGGCCCTACAACCAAGGAAGGCCAGCGGTCCTGATGGCATTTTAAATGAAATGCTGAAATTTAGCAGCCATAACTTCAACACTGCCATGTTGAAACTATTCAACCTGGTTCTGAGCATTGGACATTTCCCTGACATCTGGAGCAAAGGAATCATCACACCAATATTTAAAAATGGAAATAAATTTGACCCAAACAATTACCGAGGCATATGTGTCAGCAGCAACCTGGGGAAGTTATTCTGCAGCATCCTAAACAGCCGACTGCAAGACTTCCTCAGTGAAGATAATGTCCTGAGCAAGAGTCAGATTGGATTTACACCACAACATCTGACTACAGACCATATATATACCCTCCACACCCTCATTCATAAACATGTCCACCAAAATAAGAAGATTTTCTCTTGTTTTGTAGATTTCAAAAAAGCATTCGACTCAATTTGGCATAACGGTCTGTTCCTGAAGTTCATTGAAAACGGTGTAGGGGGGAAAACATATGATATCATTAAAACAATGTATACAAATAATAAATGTGCTGTGAAAATGGTCAATATGGAAACAGATTTCTTCCCCCAAAGTAGAGGGGTGAAACAGGGCTGCAGTCTCAGCCCCACCCTATTTAACATTTATATTGATCAATTGGCTAAATCATTAGAACAATCCGATATCCCTGGACTCACCCTCTCTGACACACAAATTAAATGCCTCTTGTTTGCAGATGATCTAATATTGCTAGCTCCATCTAAGGATGCATTACAACAGCAAATGGATCATTTGCAAAGCTTCTGTCAGACCTGGGCCCTGACAGTTCATCTGCAAAAGACCAGGATTATGGTCTTCCAGAAACGACCCAGGGGTCAGGGAAACCCACACCGGTTCTTACTAGGCTCCACTGACATAGAACACACACACACAGCTACACATATTTGGGACTCAAAATTACTAGAATCTGGCTCAAAATATTCAATTCAATAATAGAACCAATCATACTGTATGGTAGCGAAGTGTGGGGTCCTCTTGGAAATCAAGACTTTGCTAAATGGGACAAACACCCAATAGAAACCCTACATGCGGAGATATGCAAGAGCATCCTGAGAGTCCACAGGAATACCCCCAACAATGGATGCCGAGCTGAGCTAGGCCAATTCCCCCTTTTAATTAGGATACAAAAAAGAGCAGTCAAATTCTACAACCACCTCAAAACCAGTGATCCCAACTCCTACCATTACAAAGCCCTCCATTGCCAAGAGGAGAACATAGAGAGGAGTCCCCTCAACCAGCTGGTGCTGAGGCTCACCTCCTCTAACAGGACAAGGCATCAGGACAGCCCTCACACAATCTGGCCCAACCAAATCATAGCTAAAGCAAAAGAAAATTACATCAACTATTGGACATGTACCACGAAAACCCAAAACAAACTTCAATGCTATTTGGCTCTAAACAGACAGTACACGGTGGCAAACTATCTGACCGCCGTGACTGATCCCAAACTGAGAAAGACATTAACAATGTACAGACTCAGTGACCACAGCCTGGCCGTAGAGACTGGCCGACACAGGCAGACCTGGCTGCCTAGAGAAGAGAGGCTGTGTCAGCTCTGTCCACAGAGACAGGTGGAGACAGACAGGTGAGAGACAGACAGGTGAGAGACAGACAGGTGAGAGACAGACAGAGAGAGAGAGACAGGTGGAGACAGAGCAACACTTCCTGCTGCACTGTCAAACATACCAAGACATTAGAACAAAGTTCTTTACAAAGATAACATGTAAACTCCAAGATTTTGAATCACTGTCTGACCAGAATAAAATGCAACATGTACTTGGAGAAAATAGTGCCAGCAGCATAGAAGCAGCGAAATATGTGAGCGCATGTCACAGCCTAAGAGACAGCAACAATACATAACAGCTGTTCCTCACAGCTCACTCTGATCACTCCTCTACTTCATTGGTCTCTTTTCTTTCTTTCTTTTTACATTTCATACTTGAGGTTTTGTAATAACATATTGTTGTAAATTGTTTAATGAATGAATTGTATTTGTATTTTTTTTTCTTTTTCTTATCATATCACTATTGAATTGTATTATCCTTGACACTTTGGCAATATTGTTCACCTGACATTCATGCCAATAAAGCATATTGAATTGAATTTAGAGAGAGAGAGAGAGCGAGAGAGCGAGAGAGAGAGAGAGAGAGAGAGAGAGAGAGAGAGAGAGAGAGAGAGAGAGAGAAGAGATAGATATATAGAGATAGAGA